>NC_045139.1:1944869-2269036 GCF_008831285.2 Nymphaea colorata
GGAGGCTGTAGGGTCTTCACTTTTCAAGTTTTCCCCTATTTTTAAGTTGTCATAGAGCCGTGGGTGATGGGCAACGGGCAGGACTGGAAGAGGTGTTCAACGGCAGTGAGCGAGGTCATGGTGTCGGTTACGGGGTAGAAGAATGAAAGGAAAGTATGAAAAACACATTCAAAAGAAGTGAAAATCGAAAACCCTAATATAAGTAAAGAGATAAAAAAAAAAGCTTTTATTTTTAAATTACGGGCTTGTCGGGCCGTCGTTGAACGTTGGATCAAGCCCGGGCCCGACCCATTAAGTATCTGGCCAGGGCCGAGCTCGATAAAATCTACCCCGTTAAGGATTTTTCAAGGCCCAGGCCCGAGCCCGAGTCGGACTGAGTACCGGGTACCCGGCGATGGCCCGACCCGGTGCCCAAGCTTAATGAAGCATTGACCGTCTATCGACCCTCGCTAAAGTGGGCATCAACCTCTCCCAATGTCACCTGGGTGTGTTTCCCAGGAGCTCGCACCCGCACCGACGCGTTGCGGGTGCGGGTTCTGGTGCGGGTGCGCTCCAGGTGCGCACCCAAACCGCACCTGATGATGAGGCGCACCGAAACCGTACCCAGGGGAGTTAGATTAAGTTTCGAGTCGAATCCAAATCCAAACCAAGTTCATTTGTGTGTATGGTTTGGATCTGGATCTGATTTCAGGATGAAACTAGATTAAAAATCCACAAAATCAAATCCCCGTCGGCCGGGGCATCTAATTTAATACATCCATAGATATATTATATGTTCTCTTTTCTCTTTAAAAAAAACAATACAGGACTAAAGAATGGTGGCTTTCATAAAACGATCTGTTTGTCTTTTTTTCAAACATTTCTTTTTTTATTTTTTCTCACTATCATAAAAATATATAATTTTAATTGTGTTATTCAATTTCTACAAAAAATTAATAATAATAATAATATTATTATTAATATTAAAAAAATATTTCCACCGCACCGCCGCACCTAATTTTTTTGAGATGTGCCGCACCCGCACCGGCACCGGCACCGACCTCTCCTGCCGGAGAGCAGGACTTGAGGACGCAGTTTGGTGTGAGAGGTTGGGGCACTGACCCTCGACGGCAAGCAGGCAAGCAGGAAGGGCATCGACGCCATGCTGTCCATCATCAAATCAGTACTTGGGATTTGAATCAACTCAAAACTCAAGAAACTTGGTTCTAAAATGCTGGAAATCATGCCTAAGTAGAGATAAACCAACCAAGAATGGACTGACCTAATTCAATGCTCGAAATTTCAAAATTTTCTCGGGAATTTGAGAAAAATCTACTGGCAGTAATAGTGTTTGGTTTTGCCCCAAAATCAGTCGATTGTTGTTGCTTGTTCATCAATTATTGATTAAAATCATTCCAAACATAAACCTATAATGTATTCAAGAAGAAACACCTATTTAATCAAGTTAGAAACCCACATTTTGCATCAAAACACATGAATTGCCACCAGAAAAGAATAAAAACACATCTAGCACAGACAACAATGATTTTGATGAAAACACATCTAGCCCCAAAATCTAGTCAATTTTTTTTTTGCTAAATCTTCTTTTAGAATCTTGTAAACCGATCGAAGACTCTTTGAGAACAAAATGAATTAAAAACCAATCGAAAATCTTGAGAATTTTGCTTTGGAATCATCGAGCTTGGGAGGCAAGCAAAACAAAAATTGAACATCTTGTTTTCCAACTGCTGTAAGAAACTGCTGCATAGGACTCCTTTTTTTTTATTTTTAAAAAGTTTAATTTCACTTTAAAGAGTTAAATATGTAAATTAATCTTATATTTTAATATTTCATTATGCAAAGGGGCTATTTGTGAGTTTCCTGACAAAAATTAAGTGCTTATTTGTGGCATTTGAAAGGTATTGGCTCAGGTTGTCTTTTGTAATTTTTTCTTAAATTTATTATAAAAGGTTCTTTCTTTTTAAGAGCAAACCTAATTTTTTATATAAATAACCAATAATGCACCAAATTTGTGTCTTCAAATCTGAAAGAATTCGAAAGAGAACCCAAACAGAGAAGACATTGAAAGGAAGAGGTGGTGGTGGCTTCCTAAGGGCGCCGCTCGATGTTTCTCAGAAGGTTCAGATGGAAGTGCCAGGGGCCATCCTCATGAAGCCTCCTGATAATGCTCCGAAGGTTCAGATTGAGGAAGGCTGATTTCTTGGAGGGATGAGAACGAACTCGGCTCCATATCTTCCTCATTTTTTTGTTGGTGGAACTGGAAGCCATGGAGGTGATAAGTGCCTTCCTCATGAAGCTTCCTGATATTTCTGGGTTCAGATAGAGGAAGGCTCATTTCTTGGAGCGATGAGAACGAACTCGGCTCCATCTTCCCTCATTGTTGGTGGAAGCCATGGAGTACAACTCGACGACAGCAACGTGGCGGTGGCAAGTGGACCACAGCGTCACTGTAGGTTCGCCAACGAATTGACCTTGGGTCTCTGCTGCAACCCTGCTGAGGGATCTTCTTCCTAATTTTATTGACAGAGCTGCATTGTTTAGAGCTTCCGTATCTGCCAAAGGTGGAAAATGTAAAAGAATGAAACGAGAGGTGACAAAGAGGGTGGAAGAGAGAGAGCACACAAGAATTCCACGAACACCTTCCTTTGTTCTCAATCTTGAAGAGGAATCCTCTCTTACAACCACAGAAAACTTTAGAGAGGAAAGAATGCTAAATAGAAATTTCAGGTAGATTCAATTTTGATTACAAATTTGAATTTTTTTCCCTTTGAAATAGACGTTGGAGCATTAGTTGTTTTCTTTGTAGCGTCAATTGCATTTCTTCTATATTTGTCTTGAAATTCAAAATTTAATTTAAGTTACAAGGTTTGGCAAAGACGTTGGATCGGCGACCTTATCGTCGATCTGTCACTATTTCGTCGATCTGTCACTATTGGAGCTTTATCATTTTCAGCAAAACTGCATAGCCAGGCTGAGGTGAAACATGAGTACATCTTACTATGAAGGTTCCTTCGTCTGCATTGAAACCAACAAAAATTTGATAGATACTTGAAAGCAGAGTGCCTTTGAGACGATATTTATACATTACGGTGAATTATGGTCGAAGGAGAGCCATAAATTAATAAGGGCTTTAAGTTGGTGGGAATTACAAAAATGTAATTCTATATACAAGGACTCTATGCGAGCAGTGAATGCCTAGAATACCCACATTTTGTGTATTAAAAAAAAACAATTTCATGAATGTATTTAAATTACACTTAGACTAAGACTCTTAAATCCATATATGTGGAGCATGAAAGTCAAGTCTTTCCACTTTTTTCTCTAAATCAGACCTAATTATGGGAGCTTTCTTCCAAGAACACAACGTAATTTGGGTTGACAAAAAGTTACTTTTCATTAACAGTCCAAAATTTTTTACGTGCCTTTTAACGAAATGAAAGACTTGAAGCATGTTTTTTGTTTAATAATCTGCAAATCCTACTGGTGTTTCTGGAAACTCCTCTTTGTTTTATCAGTATTTAAGATTGCTACTTTTTACATTATTAGTATATGAAACTATTAGGTGATTTTTTTTTCCTGATCAATGCTAAAATTTAGATGTACTGATAAAGATGTGTTTTCTAGGAAGTTACTTTTTGTATTATTGAATTCAAAAATAGTTGGCAACTATTATGTTATTAAATTCATAGAACACTCACATAGTATCCACACAGCCAAGTAGCCACTTAATTTATTACTCTATTCTTAGTGAATTATCCTCAACAGGTGAATGCTTTGATAAATAAAATTTACTGGCGCTTTTAATTTCATTCAAACGATGGCCCATTGCCATGCCATGTGCATCAAATCTCTTAAACATTTTTCGTTTGGACTCATTCAACTTTATTCAAGAAAGCTATTTAAAGATAAGGACTACAGAAGTTTTGTAGGTCCGCCATGTCTGCTAACTTGGGGAAGTTGACGTGGTCCTCATCCTGCACTTCTGAAATTTATCATCAGAGTATGCCATCTGTTATGGTCCTTAACAAGGGGCCATGTGTTATGGATCAAAAAATGGCCAAAATGCTTTTCTTGAATAAACGGAAGACTCCCCTTATAAGGGTAAAATGGTGTAGGTTTTTTAAAAAAAAAAAAAAACATATTGAATGAGCGAAATGCCCATGAGTTTAAACTGTAGTAACAGGAATCGTTGTCGTTCATGAAAGTGCAATTCATTTTAATTTTCATTGACTATAGCTGAGATTCAATTTTTGTGGTAAATTTGTGCTTAACATTTGTTGTCATTGGCATATCCCGAATGATGCTTCATGCTTATATCAAATAGCTTTGTCATTTTGATTTTATAATTAAAATACCACGGACTTATTGCTCAACGATAAATATATATATATATATATATATATATATATATATATATATATATATATATATATATAATATGGTTAAATACAAGCAAGAATGGTTCCAGAAAAGTAGTAGAATCATTATTACAACAAGAAACAATGATATATTAACAAAGCATGATTTGAATGAGAACAAAATCTATGGAGTTTCAGAACTGGACCATTGCCAGTCTCATCAACTCTTCTGCTATCATGTCTTCAGAACCGAGAAACCCCAAGAAGGACATGCAGATCTTACGTATAACGTGGCAAGGCATTGATGGGAAGCTACCATTGGCTCTGCAAACCCTGGGAATATATTTATAGAAGAGAGATAAGGAGGAGTGGGAAGAGACACTGAAGGAACTGGAGAAATGTCCTCCAGATGATGTAATAGTTTCCACTGCGTAACTTATTAGTCCTTGTCTCCAGAAATGGAACAAGAGTTCAGTTCTTTCGAAAATGGATGTAATGAAATTGTGTCCCCCAGACATGAATCGGTCAATTTTGGATCAATTGCATGTTCATTTGTTTTGTTTTTTTTTTTTTTTGAATGCCAAAAAGAAGCACCTGAAGTTACAAACATGAATATCGTTACCATCCAAGAGAGAGAGAGAGCAGGAGAACTTCATATGTAAGCAACTCTTACCATCGAAGGTATGTTGGTAGCGTGAAGCCAGTTGAACTAACTGGATACAGCTAGCTAGTTTACCTTTTTCATCATAAGCTATAGTGGAGTTCTACACATGAAGAGTAAAGAGTGCTGATTTGAAATCTCAATTGTACTTGTGGAACCCAAACCAGTTACAGAAAAAAAGTTTGAGGAGGGCACGTCTTATTATTTACTAATTTTATTAGAAGGTATACTCGTGCCACCTACAGAATTCAATGGTTGCACAAGAATCTTCCAACCCCCAGCCTGGGCATCGGGCTGGCCTGGCCTGACCTGATAATGAGTAGGGCCCAAGACGGCTAGACATCTAAAACTCAAGCTTAGGTCCGGCTCGACTTGAACTCAGTCGGCCTGTTTTAATAAAAAAAATTAATATAAAATAATATACAAAATAACTAATTGTAATAAAATATTATAAATATATATATAAATTAATAATAATCATCAGGCCCGACTCGAGCTTATTTATCGGGCTGGCTCGGGTTGCGTTTTTTCAAGCCCGGGCCGGAGTCGGGCCAGATACCGGCAGTAACTCGGCCTCTTGAGCGGGCTTAGCCCCCTCTCCCCACCCACCAAAAAAAGAAGAAAAAAATAATGCTTTTAAAATTTTCTATAAATTTAGGTGTATAAGTTCTCCTTATGGTGGAAAAAAAACAGGTTTGATGGAGGGGGCACACATCCTGGGAATTGAGCACCAGTTTAAAGAAGGTATGTTTTTTTGAAACGCATGTTCAAAATGCGTTTGAGATGCCCATGACTAATTTTAACGCATGCACCTGGTGTGTTAATGTAGGTTATAATGGTCGCGGTGGAGCTAACCAGGTCTTTACAGATCGTTCAGTTGCTTCAAGCGTCTCATGGATCCAGGTAGAGTTCTTACGCTGGTGCTATCAAGGATGAAGTGCATCAATCGTGATGGTAAAGTTCCAACACGAATGCAATAACTGAGGCAAAGATATTTGAGTGAGTCGGTCTTGGCCTTTTTTATTTATTTTACAGAAAATATTCTCATATTTTACAGTCAGGCACATGAGTTATGCATAAAACAAAGTGGGAGAAATTCTCAATATAACACCAAAAGTTAGGCACTTACGTTGTAGGTTTGATTCAAAATTAGGCTGTCTTGAACACACATCTTTGGTTGAGTTTTTGTCCATCAAGTCACGTCCGACCCTATGTGTTTAAAAAAAGAAAATGAGACAAATTCATGAAATACTGTAACAATTGTACCATAAGAAGCTGTTTGAGAACATAGCGGTGTGTTATTATTTTGTGCATCTATTCCAAAAAGTAGGGCAGATTCATGAAACACTTTTTAAAGTGTCTAATGCATCTAACTAATTTTTTGGGTTAGACGTATTTTGTGCATCTATTTCAAAAAGTAGGGCAGATTCATGAAACACTTTTTAAAGTGTCTAATGCATCTAACTAATTTTTTGGGTTAGACGCACGAGGCAGTGAAGTGATTAATGTTACTATTCCCAAATGACCCCTAGAGAACAACAACCTTTCAAAGAAGTAACTCAATCTCTCAACATACCCAATGGATGATGTTCAATCATCTCCTAACAACCATGAAAATTCAATGTCTCCAGCAGCTCTGTTTCTCAAACCACAGCACATCCACATTTTACTAACAGCTTATTTTCTTACGCTAACAGACAAAAGATGGTCTAATGGAATCACAGATGTCTGAAATTACTCATCAGAAAGAAACTAGAACAAATAAATTGCTTTCTTTCCAAAGCCTCTATCTCCTTGATCAAGCTCGAAACGGGATTCGTTCTCTGAAAAGTGAAAACCCAACCAGATTTTATGAAACTTGACAATAGTTTCATATCAAAGATTGTCTTGCCCAAGTTGTATATGGTATATACCAATATTCGGTATTACTCAGAATGTTTAAGCATGAATTAGGGCCAGAAATTACCAGGCTTCCGATCAATTTTGAGCTGAATTGTTACACTTGATATAAAAACCAACCTCAATATATGTGCAGATGTATGTGGTTAAAATATAAGTCAAGAGATCGGGTTTGGAAGTTGAAGGCCGACTACCTAAGTCACCAAACTCTTTTATTTTACTGGCACACCGGAGTCCGCGTCGAGTCGGGTGCGCACTTGACATGGGCGCGGCTCCAACTCCCATCTGTCATATTACTAAATTACTTATATAATATATATTATTTTGATATTTTTCTATGCAATACAATTATTTTGGTATGTTATATACATTAATAACTAAATTGTAATAATATGCTTATTTTGTTATATATATATATATAACAAATTTAAAAAAAATAATAATAAAATACTCTCGCTGCACCGTCGCACCTAAAAATTTTAGGATGTGTCGATCCGGCACCCGCACCGGCACCGGCATGGGTACCCGCACCCTGCACTATGGTGACATAGCCGACTACCCACTCATATGTTGTGTGATGGGTATTTTGGGCACTTTGAAGAAAACAAGGATGAATTTCTATTTTTTTATTTTGGTTCTTCAAAGAGAGTTATATTTTTGCCCTTAGAGTGGCGTCTCTGTTTTTAATCACATCGTATTGAAGCTTTTTAGTAAAAAAAAAAAAAACCTTCAAATGTATATATATTGTAACTAATACCACAAATTCTACTGTATCCAATGAGTGGCTTAGAATTCGATAAACGGAGAAGGGCATTGAGGTGCGGATGATCCAACACTCCTCTCTTAAACCATATTAACATCTTTCAATTCCATCAAGATAGCAGTGCCACAACACAGTGCCACTGAAAATTGAACAGAAAACGTGCCCAACAGAGAGAAAGCGAGAGAGACTTGTGCTATACACACACATACATATGATCAGGCACCGTGAGACGTAAATTTTTATGTGATCAGAAAAATTGATCCCTCCTACTATCCACACGGTATGGACAGTCTCGAATTTTTTAAGAACACAAATTAGCAAATAATTTGGCCAGTTTGTCATTCATTAAGACAAGCTTAACTAATTATAAGTTGACAATTTACAAAAAAATGTTGAATTTTGTTTTGGTTTCCAGAAAGGAGCCAGCATGTCAAAGCATCATATATTAGTTTCAGGAACTAGCAAAATTTGTGGATTTCACTACACCTTTCCACAGCGTCAAACATTTTCAATCTTAGTATTCTTCATATATTTCACGAATTGTTCATCATATACCTTCATCCCTGGTAAATTTATAAGTTTTCCTTTGTCAAGGTCAACATGGAGGCGGTGTGGCTTGATTTTTGCATATGTTCGTTTGCAGTAGATTATGCACCGACGGAATTCTCTTAATTAATCAACAAACGATTTCCAGTATATGTTAGAAGCTCTTTTTTTAACTGAGATTTTTAACCAAAGATGTGTCTTAGAGCTAGTAGATGTACCAGCAGTGTAAGCCTTTTCATACGATCACGAGCCAAACTATAATTAGCTCAAGCTCACAAAGAAATTGACTTCCACAAGTTCAACTAAGTTATTAGAAATATGCCAACCAGATATAGATCATAAAATATAAAATGAAGTTTTATCTGTATTTCTTCAATGTAACCATATGACTAATTGTTGGAGCACAAATTTGTACACACACACACACTATATATATATATATATGACAACAGGACCATCATATATTATAAATCCTTTTTTCACGCGCACCAATCTTCACAAAACAGAAAAAACGCAAAAAAAAAAAAACCCAAACAAGAAAAGAAAACTTTCTGATCCCCCTAACAACCTCTCTTGTTACTTGAAATGAGTGAAACAAGACCCTCCACCTCAAAAGATCTTTGCCAATAAATCGTCGCCGTCTGCAAAGTTTTCGTTCTTCACAATGCCAAAGAGTGAAGTGGAAGTGGAAATAGAGAAATCAACAGTATTAATTAGTCTGGCCTCTCTGGATCACCTTTAGCTAGCGGCATTCACTTGGCCTCGCCGTGTCTTTCTACTCTGTCCTCCTTCCCTGAACTGCTTCTCTCTGCACTCTCGGCCTGAGACCTGGGACTGGTCGTCCAGATGAGGAAGACAACTAAGACAGAAGAGATGCTGGTGAGGTAATTGGGTTGTCAATGCGTGTGTAGAAGGACATGTAGGGGAGATGCAATGCTCCAGATCTTCCAATGTTTAGATGGAGGTGCCGCGTTGCCTTCTTAAGAACGCAGTTCCGTTTTTCTCGGATCCACCCACCAGTGAAGTCCATGTTCCTTCATTATTGGTGGAAGCCCATAGAGAGACCTCAGTGCTTAGGAACGCTTGACTTTTTATTTTTTAACTCTTTCAATTCATCCTTTTTCAGTCTAGCATTTTATATTAATTTTTGAAATTAGATCTTCTCAGGAACGCCGTCTTTCTTTTGTGGTAAGTTTAACTCTATAACTAGCCAATAATACCCAAGTATTTTCATTGTAGTAAATTAATTTTTGACTAAATTAATTTTTAGTAAATTAATTTTTAACTACGAACGAACACCAAAAAAGGTCTTTTACGGAATTTTTTCTTCTCTCTAATTCTTGATTACTTTTATTTTAGAGTAGATCAATCGCGCCATATAAGATATTAAGAAGACACAATTTCATGAGCTCCCATTAGATTAGCGTATATGTATTTTTGGATTGCGGAAAATTTAAAATTTAAATTTTCAATTAAAAAAAAATAGAACGGAAAACCCATCCTTTGGGCCAATAACAAAAAGTTCCAGCCTCAACCTGTGAACTACCACAAATAAGCCATCAATTTTTTCGTGAAACTTAGCCTCATTTTAAAATCCTAAATTACAAATTTACCTTTCAATATCAACAATAATTTTTAATTCGGCAAAAAGAAAAAATATAGAATGACTGGAGATTTCTTAGTTTTCCTGAATGGCAATGATCTACATTTACATTTAGTGGATCAAAACTGCTCCCATTACAAATAATTTTACTTTTACAAATTACGAGTTGTGATTATTAACATCACCAATTATAAATGAATCGTTTTTCTTTTTCTTTTTCCTTTTTTTTTTTTTGCAATTAAAACCTACTTCTTTTTGCATTGTTCTTTGTTTAAGTAAGATAAACCTTGACTGGAAAGTATTTAGTCTAACATTGAATGGACCTTTTTTATATCTGGACAGGTGGTAAGTTGAGAACAATATGGGAGATTTAGGACTTTTAATCGGCCAAGCAATGACTTAGAATCACTCGGTTGTGATGGAAAAGCTGTAATTTGACGGCAAGCATGGAGATCAAGCACTTGGAGTGAGGTCAATCCCCAAATGGATGGATGAAGTTCTGTCAACGCCACACAACGTTCAAAGTACAATTCCTCTAAATGTGGCATGCCCGTAAAGTCTGGACAGATGGTGAGCCTTGTACATTCTCTGAGATTTAGTACTTTTAATTGGCTGAAGACCTAAAAAGAAAAAGGCCTTGTCAAAGCATCAACCTACGGACGTTAGTGACTTAGTGCAACATATTATAAGTGATTTGCATCAATCTTGTGGATCACAATTTCTAGAAGACTCAGAAAAACGACACATAACACTAATAAGTGGTTACCTGTATTGGCCTCTTTCTTTATTTTTTCTATTTAAAAAATGAAAAAATATTAATAAGCATTTGTTTGACAGAATATAAACAAATTATTTGTGTCTCTAACTCCTTTCATGGTCGATATAATGCATGTAAAGGACCAGAACATTGATAATTAATGCTGGTCTGCAATAAAAAAACAAAACTGAAAATAGACATATACGTGCTAAAGGATTTTCATTTACCTTGGTGGATCCAAATATTCTGTGGCGCCATACTTGATGCATATTGTAACACCGAGATAAGTCGAGAACCACAATATTCTCAAGAGAAAGCTTGCTAGGACGCCTACCCAAGTCCATTGAATTCCAACGCAACCATCTGAGCGTCCAAGGAAAATCTCTATATCTACCTTTCAATCTCACGTTCCACAGCTGAAGCATTTTAAGCTGAGACATTCCCGCAAAAGACTTTGCGTTCACATATCGTGTTGAACGCTCTTCACAATTGAGATTGATATGGCACATCCACATTTTACTAACAACTTGTTTTCTTATATGGGAAGGCATAAGGTACCCTAATGGAACCGCCACTATATAAAATTACTCGTTAGAAAGAAGCTAGAGCAAACTAAGCTACTAACAATGATACTAGAAATAACCATTAAAGTGATAGATCCAGTAATCTACCTTCTTTTCTCGCAGTACTTTTAGTATGTCATCTTTCTGCCACAACCTGCTGCGGTTTTCTGGACGGTTTTCTGGATTTGGGCTTTCATCTTCCACAATTTTTCTTCCCATGTCTCTGATACAGTCATGCATTTCAAACTTTCCCGTATCCTTATTTATATTGACTAGACACTTGTGCATTAAGACTTTGATTGTTAGGTCTGGGAAGAGGTTGCGTTCTTCCCACATGAAAGTAGCATAACTGCTTTGTTCACCGATAAAGAAGCAGGCTATGTCCAAAAATACAATTTTTTCTTCTTTATCAAGGGCATCAAAACTTATCTTCAACCTCTCATGGATATCTTTGTTTTGATCTTTCTTCAACTTTTGCAACATGGTTTCTCGTTGTTTATTTGTTTTCTGGCACAAGAAATGTCTACCGAATATTTTGAGGGCTAGTGGCAGCCCAACAGCAATAGCTGCAACTTCCTTTGATAACTTTGTAAATTCAGCAGGTGGCTCCTCTTTCCAAAATGCATGCCAACTGAAAAGCTGAAGCCATTGGGCAGAATCGAGCTCCTTAATCTTATACACATTTTTCACTCTTAGTGTTGGTGGCTCAATCAACACCTGCATATCTCTAGTAGTAATGATGATTCTTGACCCAGGCGGAAAATGATCCACGCTGCCGACCAATGCACAGAGCTGTGATTCGCTGTCAATGTCGTCAAGAACTAGCAGAACCTTCTTACTCTTAATTCGCTTCATGATCATGCTAGTTCCATGGGCGATGTCATTTACTTTCACTTTTTCATCCTTGAGAACATCACGAAGCAGCTGTTCTTGGAGGGAAACCAGTTTGGACTGTTTTGCTGCTTCTCTAACGTCTGAAATGAAGCTACAAGCATCAAAATGCAGAAAGAGTTGGTTATAGGCGGCCCTGACAAGAGTCGTCTTGCCAATCCCACCCATTCCATGGATCCCAACCATTATGACATCATTCTGGGATTCAAGCTCCAGCACCTCCACCAACTCTGCAATTCTAGAATCTAGACCTATTGGATGTGTATCTCCAATAAATAGAGGGGCGCTGTTCACTTCAGTCAAGATCCTCGTCACAATTTTTTTTATCTCAGTTGCCTCGTCTCTGCCAAAAGGCCAAAAAAATACAAGTCAAAGTTATGACTGGTTGCAATCAATGCTTTGAGTTTCTAAGAACATAAAGCTTAATTCAAGTGTGAAATGTATGATTCTTAAGTCAGTTAATATTTTACAAACAGGGAATCACTTCTTTATAGTTGGTTAAGGAAAGCTGTAAATGAGAGGAATTCCTGACTTTCAATTATGTACGTTTTGTTATAAATCTCACAATCTGGGCAGTTACGTTGACACGATCAGATGACCTTCCAAGTAACGCACAAATTATCCCTGGTTTTCACTGTGTAACCCAAAAAGAACATATTATTCAAGCCTACAACCAATGATGGTTTTCTGCCAACGATTCTATGCCCGCTACTTAGGCCTGATTAAATACTCTCTCTCTATCCCATATATATATATATATGTCATTCCGCCCATGTGGTTTATCGTATAAAAGAAGGTCGATATTTTCATTAATTTGCAAATTTTAGTGCCAGACAAAGAAAGAACGATGTAGGAACTACTTACACACAACCATTAGCCAAGGTATACCCTGAGATTTCCCCTGCTTCTGTCAAAGCGTTTCTCCATTTCCTCACCTCCTCCTTGTTTGTTATATCATTTTTACCATATCTTGTGAATGCTGGTTCAAAAGGGCCAGATTGACCACGGACGTCTCTTGGCTCGACATCAAAGAAGACTGGTATGATGAGCCTCTTGCACTCCACCATCTTGGTTATTTCTTTCAAACACCACTCTGAATCGGCATAACCTTTGGAGAAGATGGGCACAAATATTTTGGATGTCTCTATGTACCTACATAGTTCCTTCACCTTCTGTCCCTTCTCCAACTCTTGGCTATCGATGAAAGTGTGGATGCCCTTGTCTTGCATTGCATGATGGAGATGGCCGGTGAAGCCGTTGCGAGTGTCTGGTCCCCTGAAGCTCAGAAACACATCATACTGAAAATCATCTTCCCCCACTGGTGGTGGAGACGATGAAGAAGGTGCACCTTCATCATCCTCATAATCCGACTGGTCGGAATATCGGGGTAAGCTTGATCTTTTCATAACTCTTAAACTGGCTCCACAATGCCAAAAAGTGAAGTGGAAACAGAGAAATCAACAGTATTAATTCGTCTGGCCTCTCCTCTTAGGAGATGTTACTACCGTGGATCACTTTACCTTGCGCTTCGGCATTCACCTGGCCAGCACATGCTCCCCTCGCCTTTCTGCGTCGGATTAGCTCCTGCTTTTCCTGTCCTCCTTCCCTCAGCTGCTTCTCTTTGGGCTCTCGGTCCGACACTTGGGACTGAACCGATGCTCGTTCAGATGAGGAAGACAACTAAGACAGAAGAGATACCCATGAGGTAATTGGGTTGGCAATCCGTTTGTAGAAGGATATGTAGGAGAGATGCAGCGCTCCAGATGTTCCAAGCATGTAACAGGAAAGGAAGATTTTTGCTTTCGGAGGTGAAGGAGGCTTGAGATTTTTGGGATGGAAACAGTGGCGGAGCCTCAAAAGTATTTTGGTCTCAGATCTTCATATCTGAAGGTGGCTTCTTCCACTCGATGTTTGTTGAAGGTTCAGACGAAGGTGCCCGATGTATCCCGGAAGGTTCAGATGGAGCTCGGTATTGATTGGGTCCACCCACCACTGAAGTCCATGTTCCTTCATTATTGGTGAAAGCCAAAGTCAGATCTAAGGCTTGACAAACAATTTCATTATGGGTTTTGTTTTTTCCGAGTACCACCACATTATTGCGTTGTCAAATTCATCCTATTTCATTTTATATTAACTTTTGAAATTAAATTTTGTAAGGAAAGCCGCCTTTCTTTTGGGGAAAGATTTATATTAGTAAAGGGACAATACCCAAGTATTTTCGTTGTTTAAAAAAAAAAAGAGAGCTAAGTTTGTCGTCCCTCATCAGTCTTAAGAAACATATTTGCCCATAAAAGAAACATATTTACCCATCCTTTGGGCCAATGACAAAAAGTCCCACACACAACCTTTCAACTTTTCAACTTTGAACTACCACAAATAAGCCTTCAATTTTTCCATGGAAGCTTTCATTTTAAAAGCCCAAATTACAAATTTGCCCTTCAGTATCAACATTAATTTTTTAAAACATCAAAACAAAATAAATGAATAATCATCACACCCGCTATCGGCAATGAAGCATCAACCGACTATCGACCCTCGCTAAACAGGGAGGGTTGCAACATCATCACACCAAGTGGGCATCAACCTCCCTCGCCGGAGAGCAAAACTTAAGAGCACAGTTTGGTGAGAGAGGTTGAGGCCCTGACCCTAGACGACAAGCAGCAAGGGCATCGAGGGCGCCTTGCTGTCCATACAATCGCTAGATGTTGCATGCTCATAAAATTTAGAAGGCCAGGCAATCACAGAGACATAGGAATTTTAATTGGCCAAGTAAGGGCTGCTTGAATGACTTAGAATCCATCAACTGTGATGGCACAGCTATCTCACTAGCGTCAAGCTCTTCAAGCGATGTCAACTGCCAATTAAGTTTCAATATGGTGACGTTCTCACCACGAGTGAATCTTAAGACTTTCAATTTGCCAAGCAAAAGCTGATTTAATGAACTTGAAGCCTCCGACTGTAATAGCAAAGCCGTAATTTGGAAGCAACGACTGAGGCGAAGCTCTTCGAGTGAGGTCAATCACCAAACTAGGTCTGTGCCTTTAGGGTTGGTGGAACGTGTAATATGGCGGCTAGTCTTCCTTCAGACTTGGTAGTTGGCCCTTTTTGGCATCATTGAATAAGGCGTCTACTTTTACGGCAGGAATTGTTTTTTCCATGAGAAAGTTGTGCCTAATTGGTTTTAGCTTACAATATAAAAGCAGTTATTGCTAACCTCTTATGTTTTTAATCGTTGAGCCTGGGGCTGCACATGAGCCGAGTTTAGCTAGCTCGAGTTGAACTCAACTCGGACTCCAAAAACTCAAGCTCATGTCGAGTTAGAACTCAATTTGAGTTTCATATAGGAGGCTTGTGCTCGACTCAATGATATAGTGTTGAGCTCAAACTCAACTCAATTAACTTGTTTAACTTAACCGGTCTTGTTTTTTTAACTTGTTTAACTGGTTTCTATTAATTAATTCAACTATAAATGGCCATCTTGCATAAAATCCAAAGAAAGAATATTGTACAAGTGTTTCCATCCAAACATCCCCTAAAGAAAACCTAAGAAACAAAAAATCTCTCTTTCATAACTTGCTTATATAGTTGACCCGAGCTTAGACAAGTTTAAATGAGTTGAGTTCAACTCGAACTTGTTCAACATTTCAAGCATAAATTATAAAGAGTTTTTTTTTTGAGTAAGTTTGAGTGGAACCCAAGTTGGATTCACCCGGTTGTGCAGCCCTACTTGAGCTTGTGTTGGGGCCGGAAGATATAATTTATTTTGTGGAGGCCCGTCTTCCCTCTTTTTGTAGTCGACGCTTGTTGGCATCATTGAAGAAAACAGCGATTGTTGGCATCATTGAAGAAAACAGCTAGATTGTAGCAGTTGGCACTTTTTGGCACCATTAAATTGAGATCATTGGCATAATTAAATAATTTGGCCATTATTGGGATCAATAAAGAAAGCAATTAACTTGTTAGTTGGTCCTAGGGGCGGAGCAAAAGTGGCCACCGGGAACCTTGTTCCCTTGTTAAAATTTTGAAAATATAATTTCGCACCTTAGTGAAAAGTTCATCGTTCCACCCCGAGTTTGCCTTTATTAGCATCATTTAATATTTTTTTCAATAAAGACATCTCATCCAAATCGGATATATTGACATCACTACAAATTTATTTCGCAAAACCTTTTTGGGACATAACTTTTGTTTGAATATTTCCCACTCCATGGATACTTTTCTAATAGATGTGAATGCACTCTAAGTAATCTTACCAGATACTAAACGATTAAACGATTTTATAAAATACACCAAAACCAATAATTTTGATGTTGATAGGGATTTTCTTAAGCAAATAAAAAAGAATGGATCGTATGAAAGCAATAACTTGAATGTCAAAAATGAACTAGCTATATATATTTATATTTTGTGTGTGTACTTTTACATATATATATTTATATATATAACAATGAGTGGTAGTGAACACGCATACGTATTCAAATCATTCAAATCGAGCCTCTTGATTGATTGCAAGAGTTATTTGCTACACACTAAAGTATCTACACATGGCAATAGTTCTTTAAAGTTTATTCTATTTTATTTGTATAACCTGACCATATTTTATTGTTAAGCCCTTCTTTTTCCAATCTTTCCAGTTATACGCTTTTATGACATATTTACTCTCGTGCACTACTTTAATACACAAAAATCGTGTATAGTGCAATCTTTCTTTTCATTTTACCTTCGATTAAAATAAAAGATCGACCGCACGCCCCTTGGGCTTTTACCCACCATCTCCTTTTACTTTTATCTCAATGCCCTTTTCACTATTTTCTTTGTAAAAGCTTGCAATCACAAATGCATGGCTTAATCTAATTCAACTTAGATGTACATGTAAACATATCTATTTTCTGAGTATCTAAATTCGAATTCAGACTTGAATGTGATAAAAAAAAAGTCATATTTTGAATCTGAGTTCACAATATGAATCCGATATTTGAATTCACATTTAAATTTGAATCCAAGTTTCAATCAAAATACGTTGACTATCAAAATTTGAGGGCATTAGATCATATAGGATATTTATTTAAAACTAAATCTAAAACGAATCCAACTCCAAAGAGATATTTATGTAGAACTGAATCCATATAAGAATCTGATCATATATCGTTCCTTGAAGCCAAATCCGATCTAATTTCTTAATCAGATATTAAGATTTTTCCATATCAAATTTTTTGGAAACATTTGATCAAGCATCTGGTCCAAAGTGGATATATTGACATCCATGCAAATATATTTCACAAACACAATATTAAAAAGAACCTTTTTTGGGACACAACTTTTTAATTAATTCAGAATATTTCCCACCCCATGGATATTTTTTTTATAGATTTGAGTGTTCCCTAAGTAATCTAGCCTGCTACTGAACGATTTTATAAAATACAATAAATCTAATCATTTCAATGCTCATAGGTACTTTCTTAAGCAAATGAAAAAGAATGGATCATTTGACAGCAATAACTTGAATGTCAAAAATGAACTAGCTATATATATTTATATTTTGTGTATGTTCTATATATATATATATATATATATATATATAGATATATATATATATATATAAAGTGAAACTAGTTGGAAAATATGAACTTTTTTAAATTAATTGAAGGTTGTTTCAAAAGTGGTACGCGGCACTCTTGAATCCGCAACTCGTCGACTACCCATATGAAGGCACCGGGTCCTCCGGTGTGAAGAAGCCATAAATTAGCTTAGCTGTTGCCTTCCAGTTGTCTACCAAAATGAGCTTATTAGTTTTGACTTTGTCGATTCTGCTTTTTGTTTTTCACTTTTATTTAATAATATTACTATGTTTGATTCTTCTCCTCTAGATATAAAGTGAAACATTTTTATTAAGAGTTAATTGTTAAGTAAACTTATTGGATTCAAGTTAATTAAATTATATGCTGTAGTTCCAGATATTAGTGGTCTCTAGTATGATGACCAGACTATGGGATGGGTTTCTTAAATTAATAAAAGGAATTTAAGAACCTTTTCATATAGAATTAAAACCGGTGAACCCATTTTGACAATATTATATAAAGTATAAGTACGAGTCGAGTTTTTTATATTAATTTTTGAAATTAAATTTTTTTAAGGAAAGCCAATAATACACCTAAGGTTTCAATATTAGTAAAAAAAAAACGAGCTCAGTTTGTCTTCCCTCATCAGCGACAAGAAAAATTTTAACCATAAAAGAAACATGCATAATATTTAAAACTTTAAAAAAATCCACGAAGGAAAAGTAACAACTTGAGTTTTCCTTTTTTTGAACAATATGTGAAGATTTGGTATCGACTATGCATTGAGTAAATTAATTTTTAATTACTAACGGACACCTAAAAAGGTCTTTTACATTTGTTTTCGAGTAGATCAAGCGCGCCCTATAAGATATTAACAACACACAATTTCGTGAGGTTCCATTAGATTGGTGTATCTGTATTTATGGATTACCGAAAATTTTAAATTGTATCTCCTTTGTAGGTCCCACATTGACAAATCCATCCTATTAACTCCGCATTTAACATTAATTCTGCAATTAAATTTAAAAAAATTTACACCACAAATATGTCTTCAAATAACCACAAATAACAAAAGGTCCCACCCTCGCCTCAAAGGGCATAGCATAGCTGGTCGAGTTAGGGACCTGTATTAAGGCAGGTCTCTAGTTCGATTTTCGTAGGCACTATGTTCATGTGTCTTAAGGCGGTAGGACGCGGCATCCAAGCTGAAGGGTGCACCATTGCTATCTCTGACACCGACGCAGCTCAGGTCCTCGGAAGCAGGGGGAATGAGGGGGCCTTCGAGCCTTGCTTGGGCGGTGGGAGTTAACACCTCTCGCTCACCCAAAACAAAAGGCCTCACCCTCAACCTTCCAACTACCACAAATATGCCTTCAATTTTTCCATGAAACTCACCAAAAGCCTTATTTTAAAAGCCCAAATTACAAATTTGCGCTTCAATATCAACATTAGTATTTAAAAACATCAAAATAAAATAAATAAATAATCATGACGCCTGCTATCGACAATGGCGCATCGACCTCGTTAAAGAGGGAGGATTGGGGACATCATCACACCAAGTGGGAATCAATCTCTCTTGCCGGAGAGCAAAACTTGAGAATGAAGTCGGTGAGAGAGGTTGAGGTAAAGTTTTATTCCACATAAATAAAAACTACACCAAATAATAATAATAATAATTGTTGGGATATATATATCCACAACAATTATCCTTTTGTCTCTTGCTCCAATCTTTACAAAGCAGAAAAAAAGTTAAAAATAAAAACCTCAAACAAGAAATGCGGATCTCTCTAACAATCTCCCTTGTTACCGCAAATAAGTGGGACAACACCCTCCACCTCCAAAAATTAATTCCAAAAGTAAAGTTTTCTTCCTAACATGGATTTGGATCCTCCTCCCCATGGAGGGGATCCAGCCCAACTCAAGCTTCCCATATGCCAACTACTTGAGTGAGATCGTGCATCTGATGATTCTTCCATGCTGCCAGGGATGGTCAACTCCTCCACCAAACTTGGAAAGTCTGCCTCCTGGAAAGAAAATGGAGCAAAGAGATATAATAAATTTGCAGTGGCTATCTTTATCTATGGGAAATGAAATTGCAAAGGATGGATTACTCCCCACACAAAATCGAATTATTTAGTTTTTCCATTCCCGTGCATTTCAAATTATTGACTGACCAAATAATTTGATAAGAGTCACAAGTTAGTACAAAATTAAGGGGAGCCTAGCAAGCGAATGGACAAGAAACGAAACTTGCTCGTTAAGATGATATTTTAATTACCTGTACTCTTCTTTTGAAAGAGTCGGAAAGGCTTCTACATCCTCCAAGCTTCAGCTTCCTTAAACCTCTCAACTGCTCAACACCGGGAACATCCACAAGCTTTTGGCAGCCGGTTAGGTCCAAAACCCATAAATTAATTGCCTCTGAAACATCTGCTATCTCTTCCATTTCACAGCAATCTGCTGCATAAACGCTGCGGATAGAACGGGGTAACTGAGGCAAGAACTTAAGCCGTTTGCAACCAACAATTGATAGATGGGTAAGTTGCGTTAGTGAGTGAATGGAGCTCGGTAATTCTTCAATAGCTGTCCCACTCAAACTAAGATAGCGCAAACTCTTCAGGTTGCCAAGTGCGTTGGGCAAAGATGCAAGACGTAAACATTTTGCAGCTTCTAGTTTTTCAAGACTGATACATGAAAGAATCCATTCAGGTATTTCTTTCAACAAGTAACAATTGTTTAGAGACAAATGCTTCAGTTGTTCCAACTGTCTCATGGATTCAGGCAAAGCTGTTATGACGGTGCCATCAAGCAAGAGCTGCTTCAGTCGCCCTGAGTTTCCCAATTGTGACGGCAAAGTCGCAACTTTACAACAATAACGGAGGTCAAGATGTTCGAGTGAGGTCGATTGCCAAGCGTCCTTAGGCAGTTCGTTTAGTGATCCACACCCTCCCAAATTCAAATGATGCAAGCTCTTGAGATGCCCAATAGATGGATGAAGTTCAGTCAACTTCTCGCAATGTCTAAAATCCAATTTCTCTACATGTGGCATGCAGGTCAAATCTGGACAGATTGTAAGGTTCTTGCAGGAAGAAAGTCTCATGACTTTTAATTTGCCAAGCATGGGCTGCTTCGACTGTGATGGCAAAGCTGAAATTCCATAGCACATACTGAGGTCAAGCTCCTCAAGCGATGTCAACTGCCAAACTTCTTTAGGCAGTTCCTTTAGTGATTCGCATTTCTTCAAAGACAGGTGAGTCAAGCTCCTGAGATGACCAATAGATGGACAAAGTCGAATCAACTTAACACAACCTTCAAAATGCAACTTCTTTAGATGTGGCATGCTTGTAAAGTTTGGAGATATGGTGAGGTTTGGACAATCAAAGAGATATAGGGCTTTTAGTTTGCCAAGCATGGGACGCTTCAACTGTGATGGCAAAGCTATATTTTGGGAGCAACAAGTGAGCTTAAGCTCTTCAAGCGATGTCAACTGCCAAACCTCTACAGGCAGTTCCTTCAGTGAGATGCATCCCTCCAAAGACAAGTGAGTCAGTCTCTTCAGATGCCCAATGGATGGATCGAGTTCCTTCAAGTTCCAGCAACCTTCAACATCCAATTTCTCGAGATGAGCCATCCCCGTAAAATTTGGACAGAGGGTGAGGTTCCCACAATAACTAAGATGTAGGATTTTCAGTTTGCCCAGGAGCTGATTTAATGACCTGGAATCCCTCGACGGTGATGTAATCCTATTGCAATCACTGAGGTCAAGTTTTTCGAGCGACGTCAGCTGCCAAACTTGTTCAAACCCTTCTTCGAGTGATATACAATCCCTCAAAGACAAGCGAGTTAGGCGTTTGAGATTCCAAATAGATGGATGAAGTTCAGTCAACTTCTCACACCTTGTAAAATCCAATTCCTCTATATATGGCACGAACGAAAAATCTGGACAGGTGGTAAGGTTCTTACAAAAAGAGAGATTTAAGACTTTTAATCGGCCAAGCAAGGGCTGCTTCAATGACTTAGAATCACTCGGTTGTGATGGCAAAGCTATAATTTTAAAACAATATCTGAGGTCAAGCACTTGGAGTGAGGTCAATCGCCAAATGGATGGATGAAGTTCAGTCAAGGCCCAACAACCTTCAAAGTTCAATTCCTCAATACGTGGCATGCCCGTAAAATCTGGACAGACGGTGAGCCTTCTACAATGTCTGAGACTTAGTACTTTTAATTGGCTAAACACCTAAGGAGAGAAAAAAAAAAGAAAAAAAAAAAAAAGCCTTGTCAAAGCGAACGCCATAAGCATCAACCTAGGGATGTAAGTGACTTAGAGCAACATATTATAAGTGATTTGCATCAATCTTGTCGATCACAATTTCTAGAAGACTCAAAAAACGACACACAACACTAATAAGTGGTTACCTGTATTGGCCTTTTTCTTTATTTTTCTATTTAAAAATAAAAAAAATATTAATAAGCATTTGTTTGATAGAATATAAACAAATTATTTATGTGTCTAACTCCTTTCCTGGTCGATGTAATGCATGTAAAGGACCGCAACATTGATAATTAATGTTGGTCTGTATAATACCATCTTGCCAATAAAAAAACGAAACAAATAAACAAAACTGAAAATAGACATATACGTGCTAAAGGATTTTCATTCACCTTGGTGGATCCAAATCTTTTGCGGCGCCATACTTGATGCATATTATAACACCAACATAAGTCGAGAACCACAATATTCTCAAGAGAAAGCTTGCTAGGAAGCCTACCCAAGTCCTGTGAATTCCAACGCAACCATCTGAGCGTCCGAGGAAAATCTCTATATTTACCTTTCAATCTCACGTTCCACAGCTGAAGCATTTTAAGCTGAGACATTCCAGCAAAAGACTTTGCGTTCACGCATAGTGTTGGATAATCCCGTTCACAAGAGAGATTGATGGCTTCAATTTTTTCTGTTCCCTGCTTTACAAATTTGATGACAATTAAAAGAAATTAATTTCTATTATAACTTTGGGAAATACGAGTCTTATAATTCAAAAGCACATCTGTAGGGCATCCCCCAAGCATACCAGCTAGCAACTCTACTTTTCAAACCATGGCACATCCACATTTTACTAACAGCTTGTTTTCTTATATGGGAAGGCATAAGGTACTCTAATGGAACCACCACTATATAAAATTACTCATTAGAAAGAAGCTAGAGCTAACTAAGCTACTATTAATAATACCATAAATAACCATTAAAGTGATAGATCCAGTAATCTACCTTCTTTTCTCGCAGTACTTTTAGTATGTCATCTTTTTGCCACAACCTGCTACGGTTTTCTGGATTTGGGCTTTCATCTTCCACAATTTTTCTTCCCATGTCTCGAATATGGTCATGCATTTCAAACACTCCTGTATGTTCATTTATATTGACCAGACACTTGTGAATTAAGACCTCGATTGTTAGGTCTGGGTGGAAATAGCGTTCTTTCCACATGAAAGTAGCAAAACTTCTTTTTTGACCGATAAAGAAGCATGCTATGTCCAAAAATATACTTTTTTCTTCTTTTTCAAGGGCATCAAAACTTATCTTCAACCTCTCATGAATATCTTTGTGTTGATCTTTCTTCAACTTTTTCAGCATGTCTTCTCCCAGTTTGTTTGTTTTCTGGCACAAGAAATGTCTACCAAATATTTTGAGGGCTAGTGGCAGCCCAGCAACAGTAGCTGCAACTTCCTTTGATAACTTTGCAAATTCAGCCGGTGGCTCCTCTTTCCCAAATGCATGCCAACTGAAAAGCTGAAGCGATTGAGCAGAATCGAGCTCCTTAATCTCGTACACATCTTTCACTCTTAGTGTTGGTGGCTCAATCAACACCTGCATATCTCTAGTAGTAATGATGATTCTTGACCCATGACAAAACTGATCCACGCTGCCGACCAATGCTTCGAGCTGTGATTCGCTATCAACGTCGTCAAGAACTAGCAGAACCTTCTTATGCTTAATTCGATGCATGATCATGCTGGTTCCATGATCTTTGTTATTTACTTTCACATTTTCAACCTTGAGAACATCACGAAGCAGCTGTTCTTGGAGGGAAACCAGTTTGGACTGTTTTGCTGCTTCTCTAACGTCTGAAATGAAGCTACAAGCATCAAAATGCAGAAAGAGTTGGTTATAGACAGCCCTGACAAGAGTCGTCTTGCCGATCCCACCCATTCCATGGATCCCAACCATTTTGACATCATTCTGAGATTCAAGCTCCAGCACCTCCACCAACTCTGCAATTCGAGAATCTAGACCTATTAGATGTGTATCTCCAATAAATAGAGGGGCGTTGTTCACTTCAGTCAAAATCCTCGTCACAATTTTTTTTATCTCAGTTGCCTCGTCTCTGCCAAAAGGCCAAAAGAATACAAGTCAAAGTTATGACTGGTTGCAATCAATGCTTTGAGTTTCTAAGAACATAAAGCTTAATTCAAGTATGAAATGTATGATTCTTAAGTCAGTTAATATTTTGCAAACAGGGAATCACTTCTTTATAGTTGGTTAAGGAAAGCTGTAAATGAGAGGAATTCGTGGCTTCCAATTATGTACGTTTTGATATAAATCTCACAATCTGGGCAGTTACGTTGACACGATCAGATGACCTTCCAAGTAACGCACAAATCATCCCTGGTTTTAATTATCCCTGGTTTTTACTGTGTAACCCAAATAGAACATATTTTTCAAGCCTACAACCAATGATGGTTTTCTATGCCCGCTACTGATATATATATATATATATATATATATATATATATATATATATATATATATATATATATATATATATATATATATATATATATTATTCCACCCATGTGGTTTATCGTATAAAAGAAGGTCAAATTTTTCATTAATTTGCAAATTTTAATGCCAGACAAAGAGAGAACGATGTAGGAACTACGCTACTTACACACAACCATTTGCCAAGGTATACCCTGAGACTTCCCCTACTTCTGTCAAAGCATTTCTCCATTTCCTCACCTCCTCCTTGTTTGTTATATCATTTTTACCATATCTTGTGAATGCTGGTTCAAAAGGGCCAGATTGACCACGAACGTCTCTTGGTTCCACATCAAAGAAGACTGGTATGATGAGCCTCTTGCACTCCACCATCTTGGTTATTTCTTTCAAACACCACTCTGAATCGGCATAACCTTTGGAGAAGATGGGCACAAATATTTTGGATGTCTCTATGTACCTAAATAGTTCCTTCACCTTCTGTCCCTTCTCCAACTCTTGGCTATCGATGAAAGTGTGGATGCCCTTGTCTTGCATTGCATGATGGAGATGGCCGGTGAAGCCGTTGCGAGTGTCTGGTCCCCTGAAGCTGAGAAACACATCATACTGAAAATCATCTTCCCCCACTGGTGGTGGAGACGATGGAGAAGGTGCAGCTTCATCATCCTCATAATCCGACTGGTCGGAATATCGGGGTAAGCTTGATCTTTTCATAACTCTTAAACTGGCTCCACAATGCCAAAAAGTGAAGTGGAAACAGAGAAATCAACAGTATTAATTCGTCTGGCGTCTCCTCTTAGGCGATGTCATACCATCGATCACCTTTAGCTAGCGCTTTGGTATTCACTTGGCCAGCACATGCTCGCCTCGCCTTTCTGCGTCTGTTCAGCACCTGCTTTTCCTGTCCTCCTTCCCTCAGCTGCTTCTCCTTGGCCTCTCGGTCCAACACTTGGGACTGATGCTCGTTCGGATGAGGAAGACAACCAAGACAGAAGAGATACGCATGAGGTAATTGGGTTGTCAATGAGTGTGTTGGAGAGATGCAACGCTCCAGATCTTCCAAGTATCTGACAGGAAAGGAAGTTTTCCTGCTTTCGAAGGTGAAGGAGGCTTGAGATTTTTGGGAAGGAAGCAGTGGCTTAGCCTCAAAAATATTTTGGGAGGCCACTCATTCTCGATCTTCATATCTGAAGGAACACGATGTTATGCAGGAAAATATTGAGAGGAAGAGGTGGAGGCGGCTCTTCCGCTGGATGTTTGTCGGAAGGTTCAGATGGAGCTGCCAAGTGCCTTCCTCAGGACGCCGCTCGGTACTGACCACTGAAAGTCCCTGTTTCTTCATTCTTGGTGGACGCCGATTACAGATAATGTTTGTACCAAGACAATCTTTTATGGGTTTTTTTCTAGGACCACCAGATTATTGCATTGTCAAATTCATCCTATTTCAGTTTAGATTTTTATATTAAATTTTGGAATTAAATTTTCTAAGGAAAGCCGTCCATCTTTTGGGGATAATTTAAATATTAGTAAAAGGACAATACCCAAGTATTTCCATTGTTTAAAAAACAACATCGAGCTAAGTTTATCTTCCCTTATCAGCGTAAGAAACATAAAAGAAACATACATAATATTTAAAACTTAAAAGTATTCCATGAAGGAAAAGGATCAACTTGAGTTTTCCTTTTTTTTTTTTTTTTTTTTTGGGCAATATATGAAGATTTGGTTTCGACTATGCATTCCCTGAATTAATTATTAACTATGAACGGACACCAAAAAAGTCTTTTATGGACCTTTTTTTTCTTTCTAATTCTTGGTTACTTTTGTTTCCAATTAGATTGGCGTATCTGTATTTATGGCGAGAGATGTTGAGGCCCTGACCCTGGATTGAGGGCGCCTTGCTGTCCATAAAATCCGTAGAGGGGATTGTAGAAAAGGAAATTTCTAAACTAAATCAACTCCAAACTCAAGAAAGTTGATTCTAAAATACTAGAAATCATTCCTAAGTAGAGATAAACCAACCAAGAATGGACTGATTTAATGCTAGAAATTTCAAAATTTTCTGGGGAATTCGAGAAAAAAATATACTGGCAGTAACAGTATTCGGTTTTGCCCCAAAATCTAGTCAATTATTGTTGTTTGTTCATCAATTATTGATTAAAATCATTCCAAACTTAATCCTAGAATGTATTCAAGAAAAACCACCTATTTAATAAGTTAGAAACTCACATTTTGCATCAAAACACATGAATTGCCACCAGAAAATAATAAGGACAAATCCAGCACAGACAGCAACGATTTTGATGAAAATCCAATCGATTTCAAGGCATCTTTTTTGCTAAATCTTGTTTTAGAATCTTCTAAACCCATCGAAGACTCCTCCAGTACAGAATGAATTAAAAACTGATCGAAAATCTTGAGATTTTTGCTTTGGAATCATCGTTGCACAATTTTTCCTACGCTTAGATCTAGTTTCCGAATAAGCTTGGGAGGCAAGCAAAACAAAAATTAAACATCTTGTTTTCCAACTGCTGTAAGAAACTACCGCAAATTATAAATCGAGTCAAACTATGTTGCTTTTCACCCCTTGCAGGTTACTTTTTTTTATTTTAAAAAGTTTATTTTGACTTTAAAGGGTTAAATATGTAATTAATCTTATATTTTAATACTTCATTATGCAAAGGGGCTGTCTCTTATTAAAAAATACAGGTCGTTTGACATTGCTTGAAAGTAGATGTTTGCCGCCCATCATCAATAGTAACGAACAAATTTTCCCTAATAAAGAAAACTACATAGTATTTAACATTTTTATCGAAAAAAAATCAAAGTTGGTAGAAAGAATCATAAAGAGATACGCATGTTGTTATTGGTTTGTGAATTTTCTTGGATATGTGGAAGAGATTTTTTTTTTTTTTTTTTTTGAGGTGAAGGAGGCTTGAGATTTTTCTCAAAACTTGTTTGGAAGGGCACTCGGTCTCATATCTTCATATCTGAAAGAATCTGTAAGAGCACCCATTACCTATATATATATATATATATATATATATATATATATATATACCAGAGAAAATATTGGATAATTGAAAGGAAGAGGTGCCTTCTCGGAAGGTTCAAATGGAGGTGCCACATGCCTTGCTCTCGAAGCCTCCTGATATTTCTCGGAAGGTTCAGATGGAGGAAGTCTGATTTCTTGGAGGGATGAGAAGGAACTCGGTTCCATCTTCCCCCATTTCTTTGTTGGTGGAAGCCATGGAGTACAACTCGACGACAGCAACGTGGCGGCGGGAAGTGGACCACAGCGTCACTGTAGGTTCGCCAACGAATTGACCTTGTGTCTCTGCAATTTTTGGAGTGCTTGTGACGGTTCCTGTGCTTCCATATGTGCCAAAGGTGGAAACTCTGCAACAAGTTCGCTGGAAGGACTCCTGTCTTCCAAACTTAGAGTGATCTTCCATATGGATTGGGTTGGGCGACTCTGGCACTTGAAGAACAAATGATGGGCATTTTCTTGAGCTCCTTTCCATAAGTAACATCTGGACGCTAAGAAGCTGTCATTACAAGGAAAATGTACATTTGCTAATGCGCAAACTGCCTTAGTATTTGTTGTTAGTAACGAATAATTATAGTCAATTCTAACGCAGTAGCTGAGTTACAAATTATAATTAGTTACAAAAAACAACTTTGCTACATATCAAAACTTCAAGATGCAAGAAAGCTCCTATTCTCATGAAAGAAAGAAACGCTAGGGGATTTACAAGAACCAAATTAGTGAGATACCTAAGAATCTAATTAGATTGAAGATTGCCTAATTATATGAAAAGAACTATCACTTGTGTGGAAAAATAAAAGAACACAGAATTGGAAACAGTGTCATGTATAAGTTCTCCTTTAAGATGGGAAAAAAAACAGCTTTGATCGAAAAGGCACACATCCTGACAAGCCTGGGAAGTGAGCACCAGTTTTTAGGCTTCCCCGGCTAATCTTCCTTTCAAAGTCACTTATTTATTTTACTGTTGTTCTTTCAATGAAATAACCAACTATATGGGTTTTTTATTTTATTTTTATTTTTTTTGTGTGGTGTAGCTATGAATATAGAAATCTTGGGTATTGGTCGTACGGGTGAAAATTGTAATAATTTTATGAGCCAATGCTCGAGCAGCCGAGCTTTCTTCTTTTCCTTTTTAACGCTCGAAAGAGTACCTCCCTGTTTTGTCTTTACAATTATATTACATACTTGAAGAATATAATTTCTTCATAGATTCTTTGACTTCCATAGATAAAAGCTTAGATTCATATGCCTAGTTTTGTAAAACGAGAAGAGAACCCTGTAAGGTAGGGAAGCTGGTCGCATTAACTGCAATGGAGAGCCAAAAATTAATAAAGAAGCTTCGCCCCGACATTTTACTAACAGCTACGCGGACATTTTACTAACTGCAATCATCTTCTTACAACCATGAAAATTCAATGTCTTTAGCAACTCTGTTTCTCAAATCACAGCACATCCACATTTTACTAACAGCTACGCGGACAGGCATAAGGAAAATTGCTTTCTTTCCAAAGCCTGAAACGGGATTCGTTCTCTGAAAAGTGAAAACCCAACCAGATTTTCTGAAGCTGTCGCTGCTGGATTGCCGGACTTTAACCATAGTTTCATATCAAAGATTATCTTGTCCAAGTTGTATATAGTATATACCAGTATCGGTATTACTCGGAATGTTCAAGTATGAATTAGGCCCACAAATTATGATTCGCTGACCAGGCTTCCGATCAATTTTGAGCTGAATCGTCACACTTGATATAAAAGCCAACCTCAACATATGTGCAGATGTATGTGGTTAAAATATAGTGTAAACTTTTAAGCAAAGTGATCTGGTTTGGAAGTTGAAGGCCGACTACCCACTCGAATGTTGTGCGACGGGTATTTTGGGTACTTTGAAGGAAACATGGACGGATTTATTATTGTTATTGTTATTATTTTTGGGTTCTTCGAAGAGAGTTATATTTTTTCCCTTATAGAGGTGTCCCCGTTTTTAATCACATCGTATTGAAGCTTTTAGTGAAAACAAAAAAAACCTTTAAAGGATTACATATTTGTGACTAATACCAGAAATTCTATTGTATCCAATGAGGGGCTTAGAATTCGACAAACGGAGAGGGAAAGGGAGTTGCGGGTGATCCAACACCCCTCTCTTAAACCACATTAACATCTTTCAGTTCCATCAAGATAGCAGTGCCACTGAAAATAAAACAGAAAAGTAACCATCAGAGACAAAGAGAGAGAGACTTGTGCTATACACAAACACACATACATATGATCAGAATACAAATTAGCTAATAATTTGGGCGGTTTGTCATTCATTAAGACAAGCTTAACTAATTATAAGTTAACAATTTACAAAAAAATGTTGTATTTTGTTTTAGTTTCCAGAAAGGGACCCGCATGTCAAAGCATATGTGCATTTAGTTTCAGGAACTAGCAAAATTTGTGGATTTCACTACACCTTTCCACAACGTCAAATATTTTCAATATTAGTATTTTTCATATATTTCACGAATTGTTCATCATATACCTTCATCCCTGGTAAATTTATAAGTTTTCCTTTGTCAAAGTCAATATGGGGGCGGTGTGGCTTGATTTCCTCTCATGTCTCTTAATTAATCAACAAGCGGTTTCTAGTATATATTAGACACTCTTTTTCCAACTGAGATTTTAACCAAAGATGCGTCTTAGAGCTAGTAGACGTACCAGCACTGTAAGCCTTTTCATATGATCACGAACCAACCTATAATTAGCTCAAGCTCACAAAGAAATTGACTTCCACAAGTTCAATAAAGTTATGAGAAACATGCCAACCAGATGTAATAAGTTTTATCTGTATTTCACAAATGTATCTGTATTTCACAAATGTAACCGACTAATTGTTGGAGCACAAATTTGTATCTATATATATGGGAAATATATAGGTTCCATGGTAAGCCAAAATTCACGACGATGACAACAACAGGACCATCATATATACATATAAATCCTTTCTTCTCTTGCTCCAATCTTCACAAAACAGAAACAAGGCAAAAAAAAAAAAAAAAGCCTCAAACAAGAAATGAAAGCTTTCTGATCTCCTTAACATCCTCTCTTGTTACTTGAAATGAAAATCATCGTCCTCGGTAAAGTTTTCGTCCTTCACTTGGATTTGGATCCTCCACATGGAGGGGATCCAACACAACCCAATCTACCAGTCTCTCGAATGTCCTCTACTTAGTCAGATGATGCATCTGACGACTCGTCGATGCTTCCAGGGAAGGTGAAGCCCTCCAAAATATGAAAGTTTGCCTCCTGAAAAATGGAGTAAAGATATAATCAATTTGCAGTGGCCATCTATGGGAAATGAAATTGCAAAGGAGCTAATTGAACTTTCAAAATCGAGGGTAAACTCCCCAGTATGCAAGCAGCTCCTCAGGGACTTCCTTTTCGTGTTAGGCATCCTAACATCGATGACTTGCATAGATGCATGTTCAAGGGTTAAATGTTAATGAGAAAGCTGCGAAACAGGGGTACTTTCCATCGCGTTGCTTTCTACTTTAGTTTCTTCCATTCCCATGCATTTCAAATTTTTGACCGACCAACAATTTGATAACGGTCACAAGTAGTTCCTACCAATTAAGGGGAGCCTAGCTAGCGAATAGACAAGATACAAAGCTTATTTGTTAAGATGTTAATTAATTACCTGAACTCTTTCCTTGAGAGAGATGGAAAGACTTCTACATCCTCTAAGCTTCACTGTCTTTAAATATCTCAACTGCTCAATGCCAAGAACATCCACAAGGTTTTTGCAGCCGCTTAGATTCATTTCCTGTAATTTTTCTGCATTTGAGACATCTGCTATCACTTCCAATTCATAGCAATATTTTGCATCAAGTATGGTAAGAGAAGGTGGTAGCTGAGGCAAGAATTTTAGCAGTTCACAACCAGTAACTAATAGGCAGTCAAGCTTCTCTAGTGACTTGAAGGAGCATGGTAACTCTTTAATAGCAGTCCAACTCAAATCAAGATTCCTCAACCTCCTCAGGTTGCCAAGTGCGTTGGGCAAAGATGCAAGACATAAGCATTTTGCAGCTTCTAGTTTTTCAAGACTGATACACGAATGAATCCATTCAGGTATTTCTTTCAACAAGCGACACTCGTTCAGAGACAAATGCTTCAGTTGCTTCAAGTGTCTTATGGATTCAGGCAATGCTATTATGATGGTGCCATCAAGAAAGAGCCACTTCAGTCGCCCCGAGTTTCCCAATTGTGATGGCAAAGTTGCAACTTTACAGCAATAACGGAGGTCAAGATTTTCAAGTGAGGTCAATTGCCAAGCATCTTTAGGCAATTCTTTTAGTGATCCACATCCTCTCAAATTCAAGTGAGTCAAGCTCATGAGATGCCCAATAGATGGATGAAGTTCAGTCAACTTCTCACAATATGTAAAATTCAAATTTTCTATATATGGCATGCGCGTAAAATCTGGACAGATGGTAAGGTTGATGCAGGAAAAGAGATTCATGACTTTTAATTTGCCAAGCAAGGGCCACTTCAATGACTTAGAATCTAGCAAGTGTGATGAAAAAGTTGTAATTTGAGAGCACCCACTGACATCAAGCTCTTCAAGCGATGTCAATTGCCAAACTTCTTCAGGCAGTTCTTTTAGTGATTCGCATCCCCACAAAGACAAGTGAGTCAAGTTCTTGAGATGCCCAATAGATAGATGAAGTTCAGTCATTTTAGCACAATATCCAAAATTCAATTTCTCTATATTTGGCATGCACGTAAAATTTGGACAAACTGTAAGGTTCTTGCAGGAATCGAGATTCATGACTTTTAATTTGCCAAGCAAGGGCTGCTTCAATGACTTAGAATCCATCAACTGTGATGGCAAAGCTGTAATTTGAGAGCACTCGCTGACATCAAGCTCTTCAAGCGATGTCAATTGCCAAACTCCTTGAGGGAGTTCTTTTAGTGATGTGCATCCCAACAAAGACAAGTGAGTCAAGTTCTTGAGATACTCAATACCTGGATGAAGTTCAGTCATCTTTCGACAATCAAGAAGATCCAATATCTCTAGATGTTGCATGGTCGTAAAATCTGGACAAATGGTGAGGTTCACGCATTCTCTGAGATTTAGTACTTTTAACTGGCCAAACACCTACAAAAAAGGGAAAAAAAATCAGCCTTGTCAAAATGAATGCCATAAGCATCAATCTATGCATTGGTCTTAGCAACAATATTATAAGTGATTTGCATCAATCTTGTCAATCTCAATTTCTGAAAAACTCTAAAAAAAAAATACGTATAAAACTAGCAAGCAGTAACCTTATCGGCCTTTTTCTCTATTTTCAATTTTAAAAATAAACAATATTAATAAGCATTTTTTGTATAAAATATAAATAATTATTTATATCTCTAACTCCTTTCATGGTCGATATAATGCATATAAATGGCCACAACTTCAACAATGTTGGTTGCTATAACACCATGTTCCCCATAAAAACAAAACTAAAAAATAGGCACATGCATGCTGAAGGATTTTCATTCACCTTGGTCTCTCTAAATCCGTGGTGGTTCCATAGTTGAGTTATAGAACTTTCTGATAAGTCGAGAACAACAATATTCTCAAGAGGAAGGGTGCTAGGCAATGAATCCAAGTACCGTGGATTCCAATTCAACCATTTGAGTGTCCTAGGAAAATGTCCATATTCTCCTCTCAATGTCACGTTCTCCAACCGAAGCATTCTAAGCTGAGACATTCCTGCAAAGGACTCTGCGTCCACATCCACAGAATCTTTCGATAGACAAGAGATATCGATGGCTTCAATTTTTTCTGTTCCCTGCATACACATTTGTTGACAGTTAAAGGAAATGAATTTCGTTTTTGAATATGAGAAATACGAGTTTTACAATTCAGAGGCATATCTATAGGGCAACAGTTCTTCAGGCATACCAGTTTCTGGCAACTCTATTTTTCAAGCCATGGCACATCCACAATTTATTAACAACTTGTTTTCAATATATAGGCAGGCATAAGGTACTCTAATGGAATCACTAGTATATAAAATTACTCATTAGAAAGAAGCTAAAACAAATTAAGCTAGAATAATAATAACAATAACAAGTAATAACCATTGAAGTGATAGACTGAGTACCCTACCCTCTTGTTTTCCAGTACATATAGTATGTCATCTTTCTTCCACAACCTGCTGCGCATTCCTGGATCTGAACGGCTCTCATCTTCCACAATTTTCCTTCCCATGTCTCGGATATGGTCATGCATTTCAAACTGTCCCGTATCTTCATTTATATTTATTAGAGACTTGTGCATTAAGAATTTGATTGTTAAATCTGGGAAAATATCTTTCCACTTGAAAGTCGCAAAATCTCTATCTTTCCCAATAAAGAAGCATGCTATATCTAAAAATACTGTTTTTTCTTCTTCACCAAGCGCATCAAAACTTATCTTCAACCTCTCATGGATACCTTCATCTTGATTTTTCTTCAACTTTTTCAACATGTCTTCTCGTTCTTTATTTGTTTCCAAACAAAAGAAATGTGAACCGAATATTTCAAGGGCTAGTGGCAGCCCAGCAGCAGTATTTGCAACTTTCTTTGACAACTCTGCAATTTCGGCTTTTGGCTCCTCTTTCCCAAATGCGTGCCAACAGAAAAGCTGAAGTGATTGGATATCATCTAGCACCTTAAGCTCATACACATTTTCCACTCTTAAAGGCCCAATCAGCACCCGCTTATTTCTGGTAGTGATGATGATTCTAGACCCAAAGCAAAACCAATCCACGCTGCCGGCCAAAGCACCGAGTTGTGGTTCGCTATCAACGTCGTCGAGAACAAGCAGAACCTTCTTACTCTTAATTCGCTCTATGATCATGCCAGTTCCATGGGCGGTGTCATTTACTTTCACTTCTTCATCCTTGAACACATCCCGAAGCAGCTGTTCTTGGAGGGAAAAGAGTTTGGACTGTTTTGCTGCTTCTCTAACGTCTGAAATGAAGGAAGAAGCATCAAAATGTGGACAGATTTGGTTATAGACAGCCCTAGCAAGAGTCGTCTTGCCGATGCCACCCATCCCATGGATCCCAACCATTTTGACATCATTTTGGGCGTCAACCTTCAGCATCTCCACCAACTCCGCAACACGAGAATCTAGACCTACTCGATGTTTAGCTACAAATAGAGGGGTCTTGTTTACTTCAGTCAAGATCCTCTTCACGATGAGTTTGATCAACCTCGCCTCGTATCTGCCAAAAGGCCAAAAGAATACAACTAATACAAGTCAAATTTATGACTCGTTGCAATCAATGCTTTGAGTTTCTAAGCACATAAAGCTTAATTCAAGCATTATGTATGATTCTTAAATCAGTTCATATTTTGCAAACAGGGGAATCACTGTCACATCTATATAGTTGGTTAAGGAAAGCTGTAATGAGAGGAATCACAATCTAGGCAGTTATGTTGACACGATCAGACGACCTTCTAAGTAACACACAAGTTGTCACTGGTTTTCATTTTTTAACCCAAAATGAACATATTATTCAAGCCTACAACCATTGATGGTTTTCTGCCATCGATTCAAAAGTTTATGATAAAATATGCTCTGTCTCTCTCTCTCTCACACACAAACACACACAGAGAGATAAACAGAGAACAGGTAACTACGCTACTTACCCATCAGTATTGGCCAAGTTATACCCTGAGACTTTCCCTGCTTCTATCAGAGCATTTCTCCACTTCCTCACCTCCTCCTTGTTTGTTATATAATTTCCACCGTATCTTGTGAATGCTGGTTCAAAAGGGCCGGATAGACCACGGACGTCTCTTGGCTCGACATCAAAGAAGACTGGTATGATGAGCCTCTTGCACTCCACCATCTTGGTTATTTCTTTCAAACACCACTCTGAATCAGCATAGCCTTTGGAAAAGATGGGCACAAATATTTTGGATCTCTCTATGTACCCAAATAGCTTCTCCACCTTCTGACCCTTCTCCAACTTCTCACTGTCGATGAAAGTGTGGATGCCCTTGTCTTGCAATGCTTGATAGAGATGGCCGGTGAACCGGTTGCGAGTGTCCGGTCCCCTAAAGCTCAGAAACACATCATACTGGAAACCATCTTCCCTCACTGGTGGGGTGGACGATGAAGAAGGTGCTTCTTCAGCATCCTCATAATCCGACCAGTCGGAATATCGGGGTGACCTTGATCTTTTCATAAGTCTTAAACTAGCTCCACAATGCCAAAGCGTGAAGTGGAAACAGAGAAATCAACAGTATTAATTCGTCTGGTCTCTTCTCTTAGGCGATGTCAGTACCTAGCGCCTCCGCATTCACTTGGCCAGCACATGCTCGCCTTGCCTTTCTGCGTCCGCTCAGCACCTGTTTTTCCGGTCCTCCTTCCCTCAGCTGCTTTTCTTTGGCCTCTCGGTCCGACACTTGGGACTGATGATCGTTCAAATGAGGAAGACAACTAAGAGAGAAGAGATAAGCATGAGGCAATTGGCTTGTCATCGTGGAAGGATATGTAGGAGAGATGCAACGCTCCAAATCTTCCAAGTATCTAATAGGAAAGGAAGTTTTTTTGCTTTCGGAGGTGAAGGAGGCTTGAGATTTTTGGGAAGGAAGCAGTGGCGGAGCCTTAAAAACATTTTGGGAGAGCACTCATTCTCAGATCTTCATATCTGATGGAGCACTGTGTTATTGGAGGAAAATTTTGAAAGTCAATCTTCCGCTCGATGCTCGCCGGAATGTTCAGATGGAGCTGCCCGACGTTTCCCGGACGGTTCAGAATGGAGCTGCCGCTAACTCATTCTTGGAGTGTTCTGGAAACGCTTTGTACAAACTATTTTTCATGGGGGTTTTTTTTTTTTAGTACCACCCTTGTCAAATTCACCCTATTTCAGTTTAGCATTTCATATTAATTTTTTTATTAAATTTTCTAAGGAAAGCCGTTTTTTTTTTTGGTGAAAGTTTAACTCTATAACTTTAGTATTTTCATTGTTTAAAAAAAAAAAAAAGAGCTAAGTTTGTCTTCCCTCATCAGTGGTAAGACATTTTTGCCCATAAAAAAACATACATAATATTTAAAACTTAAAAAGACTCCACGAAGGAAAAGGATCAACTTGAGTTTTCCTTTTTTTTTTTCTTTTTGAACAATATATCAAATTAATTTTTAACTACCAACTGACACCAAAAAGGTCTTTTACGGACTTTTTTTTCTCTCCAATTTTTTATTACTTTTGTTTTCGAGTAGATCAACCGCTATACATTAGATTGGCGTATCTGTCTGTATTGATGGATTGCCGAAAATTTAAAATTTATCTCTTTTGTAGGTAACATTAATTCTGCACTTAAATTTAGAAAAATTTACAACGGAACACCCATCCTTTGGGCCAATAACAAAAATACCCACCCTCAACCTTTGAACTACCACAAATAAGCCTTCAATTTTTCCATGAAACTCGCAAAAAGCGTCATTTTAAAAGCCCAAATTACGAATTTGCCCTTCAATATCAACATTATTTTTTAAAAACATCAAAATAAAATGAATAAATAACCATCACGCCTGCTGTCGGCAATGGAGCATCGACCCTCTAAACAGGGATGATTGGGACATCATTCACGCCATGTGGGCATCAAGCTCTCAAAACTTGATAATGAAGTCGGTGAGAGAGGTTGAGGCCCTCACCTTGGATTGTAGAAAAAGAAATTTCTAAACTAAATCAGCTCAAAACTCAAGAAACTTGGTTCTAAAATACCCCAAATCATGCCTAAGTAAAGATGAACCAACCACGAATGTACTGATTTAATGCTAGAAATTTCAAAATTTTCTCGGGAATTTGAGAAATATCTACTGCCAGTAATAGTTTTTGGGTTTGCTCCAAAATTTAGTCAATTGTTGTTGTTTGTTCATCAATTATTGATTAAAATCATTCCAAACTTAATCCAAAAACGTATTCAAGAAAAACCATCTATTTAATCAAGTTGGAAACTTACATTTTTCATCAAACACATGAATTGCCACCAGAAAAGAATAAGAACACATCCAGCACAGACAACAACGATTTTGATGAAAATCCAATCAATTTCTCAACATGGTTTTTCTAAATCTTGTTTTAGAATCTTCTAAACCGATCAAAGATTCTTCCAGTACAAAATGAATTAAAAACTTACCGAAAATCTTGAGAATTTTGCTTTGGAATCATCGTTGCACAATTTTAGGCAGGCTTCTGATTTTTACTACGCTTAGATCTAGTTTTCGGATAAACTTGAGAGGCAAACAAAACAAAAAAATAAACATCTTGATTTTGAAAGAAACGATCATATATTATAAGTCGAATCGAACTATCTTGCTTTTTCAGGTAGAGGCGATGCTCCTCGCTGCATAGGTCTTTTTTTTTAATTTTTTAAAAAAGTTTAATTTGACTTTAATGGGTTAAATATGTAAATTAATCTTATATTTTAATATTTCCTTATGCAAAGGGGCTGTTTGTGAGTTTCCTGAAAAAATTAAGTGCTTATTTGTGGTAGTTGAAAGGTTGAGGGTCCACTTGTTATTGGCTCAAAGGTTAGGTTGTCTTTTGTAAATTTATCTTAAAGTTATTATAAAAAAGATGTTTAAGTGGAATCTTTAAAAGCAAAGCTAATTTTTTACATAAACAACAAATAATGTACCTAAGTTTGTTTCTTACTAAAAAATACAGGTCATTTGATATTGGTTGAAAGCAGACGCTTGCCGCTCATCATCAATAGTAAAAAACAAACTTTCCCTCATAAAGAAAAATATATAGTATTTAACATTTTTATCAAAAAAAAAAAACAAAGTTCGTAAAAAAAATCATAAATTATAGTTATTACAATTAATTATTAAAGTATTTCTTTCTGCAATCCAACCTTATAAATATGTCGTAAGAGAGATTTGGTGAGAAATATATATTAAGGTGGTCATTATTTTTTTTTAACAATATTTGTTTAATAATAATAGAAAAGATTAAACTTTTATAAAAAAAATAATTGAACTAAAATATGGTTCATGTATAATTAGTGCTTTTAAAAATATTAGGAGGATCACTCGCTGTCTAGAACATTTTTTTAACGGTCTGGTTTTTGTTACTCGGTCAAGTAATTCCGCTATCGCCTCCGGAAATGAGCGTAACGAGTCTCTTTCGCTTCTCTCTATCTACTAACCCTAACCCTAGCTTTTTCTTCGTATATAATTCCGCTATCGGCTTATTAACGAGCACAACGCCGTCACACACACTCTCTCTCTCTCTCTCTAACCCTAGCTATTCTTCACTATATAAATCTGCCATGCCCTCTCCTGGAGAATCATTCCGCTCGTCTCTCTCTCTTTCTCCGAGTCCCTTACCACTTCCCCTCTTCTCTCCCATTTACATGTGTTTCGTGTTTCCCTTTGATTTTCCCATCTTCTTCTTCCTATTTCACAAGGATTCCAAGTCTCATCTTGGTTTTATTTGAAGAGGCTAGCGCTATTGGGGTGGCTGATGATGAAAACCATAATCTTAGCGGATTTCAATGAGGCTCGTCTTGTCGATGATCTCATATGTTACACACACTGAGGCCTTCCCCCTCTCTCCCCGTCATCTTTATCTGTTTATTTTTCTTTCTCTCCTTTTATAATCTTGTTTCTCTGGTTGCATTTCTTCTAATTTTTGAAAAAAAAATGAAAATCTGTTTTGGTTTTTGATTTTGTTGGTTTACTCTTCATTCCCTGAGAGCTTGATGACCGCTATGATGAGGTTAACATCTGTGTTCTTTGGGCAGTGGTGGGTTTTCTTCCTCACCGTGAGCCTTGAACCATAAACGACTTCTCCTTCCACTGAGCGTTCTGTCTCTCTCTCTGCATTCCCCTTTTATCTGCTCTATTTTATCTGTCTCCCATGTGTCACTAAACATGCCAAGCTGCCATTATCTATAATAGAAGAAGCGAGTGGAACTAACCAAGAGAATGCCCTAATCTTTGGTTTCTTTAATTTCTGTAAGATACATGGTGCTTTCCCTTATACTCATTTCCGACGTCGCCCTTATTTTTCTATGTTCATTCACAGCATTGTTCTTAGGTTGAACTTCTATCGTCATAGGAATTACAGGTTTAGATTTCCAGGAACTTTACCTTTTTTTATCATATTCTCTTTCATAGGATTCAGATCTCAACAAAACTGAGTTGTAAAGAGGCAAATTACGTTCGTTTTCAATGTTGTAGTTTACAAGTATATGAAACTTCTTGAAAAGTTAGGTCGGTTGTGCAATAAAAATACTGATTTAAGCACTTATTAATTATTAGTCTTCTATTTCTCCAGATTACATACTAATAGGCTCAAGTTTTCAGCAAAAAGTAGCAGTCCTAATTAGTTTTCGTTAATTAGTCGATTTTAATTTCCCGCTATTTTTAGCAAAACTTATAAATAAAATATACATGTATAGCAGAGTTCGAGGGAAAAAATCGCTCTAACAATTAATTAAAAAATTAATTGAGCTTAATATTGTTGGTTGTAAGTATGTGTCAAAGGTACTTTTTAAATATCGTTTTTAAGAAAAAAAAAAACTTAAAAGCTATAGTGTGATTTTACTTGAGTTTCCCTCAACCTTTTTTTCTGCCCCCTCAAAAGTAAAAAAAAAACAACAAATAAAATTTAATTGATGGCAAAATGAAAGATAAACATTGTTAAATATTTTAGGTTGCAAAAGTATAAAATTCATTGTTGGTTTTAAAAACACTATGTATTTACATCATTTTAAGTTTTTTTCAGATGTTGGAAAGAAGGAAACAGCGACATTTTTCATGTTGTTGTTTACAATAGCCATGGTAATTTAATATTTTTTCGATACTTTTTTAAAATTTGTTGATATATATACATTTCAAATGTACATGAATGCAAAAAATTAACAAATTTTCTCTCCCTTTGTCATGAAAATTTTCTAATCTGTCTATTAGTATTGAAAAATGAATTTCTTAACTTCTTTCCCCTACTATCAACCCTGGTAACTACCTTAAGCATAATATTAGCCTCAATGTAAAATTACACAGAAGTATTAGATTGCCTAGATTGAATGTCCTTTCTTCCAGACACACTAGAGCCATCCCTGAACTAATGAGGACCAAAAGTCTCCTCTGAATGTTCTCCTTGACTTTGCATCTTGGAATTCAAATCTCCTTTCGCCATTTCATCAGAAGATTAACCTCTCCACCCTTGTTCCATGAGTGGAGGAATTCCATGGGCATTTTAACTAGCAAACATTATATTTAGTTTGCCGGTTTTAATTCCATATCCTCTGTGGTATTATGACAAGTGAATATACTAATCAAGTGGTCTACCAACACTTTTGGGACCAATTTCCTCTTTGTACTATGGCTCAAAAATGACACACAGGAGCGAAAGAATTATCACCACAATTTGTTCTGAAGCCAAAGAAGCAGTAAGACCACACCCAAGAGCACAGCATTTCATCAGTTGCTCTCTCAAGCATTAGGAAGTTAACTGGAAGACAATACTGATTTTGTACATAACAGCTGAAGCCGAACAATAGGTGAAGCAGATAAAGAATGAACACAAAGGAACTCAAACACAAAACTGAAACATTCATTTCAATTTTGATTTGATGAACCAAGTGTCCAAGATGACTGGAGGATGTGCTCTTTCCTTCTTCATGGCAGACTACATGATAGTAATAAAGCTTTTAATGAAATCCAGATTTCTGGAAGACAATCTTTTTATTACATATACTACAGCTAAATCATAGGTGAGGCAGATTAAGAAAATGAATCAGGAACTTATCCACGGAACTTAAACATTCAGCTTAATCCTGCAACATAATGAACCAAGTAGCCTATTCATAAATTGAACTACCACTTATTTGCTGGATCACATGAAAGTGACAAAGCTTAATTGAAGTCCAATTCAATGGTACAGAAAGCCGCTAAGCTTAGAATATCAGTCTAGTTATAAAATTAGATATGCAATTGTTTTCAGGCTTTTCCTTTCTATGGTGTGTCTATAAAACCGTACCTGACACCAACTGCTCGTAAGAAAATTATAAGCCAGCAGAGATGTATTAGTGGTCTGGTGAATCATACTTTGTCTTTCCACAAAAGCAGAGTTGTCTTCACTCGTGCAGGAATGCAAAATCAGATTTTAATTTTCTAACCTTTCTTGTGGGTTTGGTGAAGGATCTTTAAACATTCTTAGCATTGGTTCTAGATAGCATATTTAGGGTTGTATGGGTCCCAGAATCCAATTGGAATGCTGACAAATCAGGGGTACCCAGAAGCCCATCAATTATGCGTAAACCACAAAACTTATATCTTGTGGCTTTCGAAAGATAATGTCATATTACAGTAATTTCAGACAGTAGAAAGAAAAGCATAAATCATCCACTAAACCATATGACTGAAGAAGGCAAACTGAAAGAACAGCAACCTCAGGAAGATGATTCTAGAATTTTGGTATTTCATTATATATAGACAAAAATCATAATGCCTGACCTGTTGATTCGAGACTTTCGCTTTCCTAGCATACATGCGGGATTCAATTGTCAACAGGCTTGACAATTGACTGACCTCTGCAAGCCCAGAAAATGGTGATATGGTAAACCATGAGAACCATGTGACAGAGAGGAGACAAAGAGATGAGAGAAACAGGAATCTAGAGCTCTGACTAGCATGAAAATAGCCCTAAAGAAGAAGGCAACATTGTGTCAACCACATCCAACAAGTACTTGTATGGAACTGGAAATGAACTAAAAAAATTGGAAGTCTGGGAGCCATTTTAGCCTGTATATCACATGTAAATTTCAAAGAGAAGAGAAACAGCATACAGTCCAACTTCTCTTCCGCACCAAGGACTTCTTGAATATTGTGGGTCATTATTTGGTGGACTTCATACAGGTCATCGTTCAACTTCGCCAGATTGTGCTGGGTACGTGTGTCAAGGTGTAGTTTCCAAGTCTTCTGAAAGAATGCATCTTGGACACAAAAGAAAATAATTATCAGCCAACACAGTTCAAAAAGAATTGAAACCAAACTTTCAGAGACCCCTGCAGACGTCAAATGCAGGAAACAAACCAAATCTGGCGAAAGCATATGGTTTGGCAACCATTTCAATCTGGCTTCCATTGACCCTCAAACTCATTTTTGAGATCTACAACGTACTGAAAAGCAAGCTTGTTTGGATATCAACAATCGCACACTGTTAGGTAGCATACTCAACCTTCAATTATATAGCTGTAAGTCTGTAACAATGAGTTAAGCTGGACAAATCATACTGATAACCAAATTAGTTCTCATCAGATGATTTTCATATTTGCCAGAAGTGAAAATTTTACATATGGATCAACACTAGTACCATGATATGTAAACTCCAATCATTTCAACATGTGCAGCATCATCCTAACCAGAATCAATAAATAAAATAATATGGGCACCTCATACAACCACACACAAGGAAGCCATTGGTCAGATAAACAGCATGTACAATATACATGGACTGATGGACGAGAAAAAAGGGATACTGGAATATATAGGGTCCAGTCTCAACTGACATCCGTGAAGGATCATGTTGGCTATTTTACAGATTCTTGAACAGACTTCGCCTGAAAATTCAACGTCATTCAGATCACACCCATCGTCCACCCCACTAGCAATTGGCAGGCCATCAGTAACCCATGCTATCATTGTCAACTTCACCAATTTGATTTACAGGCTTTGACACAGCAAGACTTGATATGGCTGAACACATCCAGAACTAATAAACAGGTCGCTCCAAACGTTGCACCAAGTGGTGAACCACATGTAAGCAGCTAAGTTGTCAAAATCCAATATCTGACACAAGTCACTTAGGGCCTTAAAAAAAAACTAGTCAGGATCGGTCCAGGGCTCCCGATAATTGTTTGATTTGGTCCAATCTAGTCAACTAAAAGTCTAAAACAAAACAAAAATAACATACGAAGATATAGATATTAAGCTCACACACACACAGATAGACACCACACATGCAAATTACAACCTAACAATTACGATTTGGGACAACTCAAACAACTCTCTATCACTCATGAATTCTTACTGTTGAACATTTAATGAGAGAGATAGGAAATTGCCTGAGTTGTCTCATGAATTTAGTTACGACACACACCCATGTGCATGGACACACACCAAAAATGTTCTGAGGAGAAGGAATTTATACTTTCAAAAATCTTGACAAAATGGAAAGAAGAAAATGTAGGTCAGACCCAAGAAACCTACTAGTTTGCATACTAACTAGTCGATGTAGTCGGTGAAATAGTCCAGGGTTTAAGGCCCTACTGACCGCATGACCACAGACTAGTCAGATGACTACCAATTAGGCAACTAATCAACTAGTTGGCTCACTAGTTGCCTAGGTAAGCGCAACTATTCACTTTCACATTTTCATGTACAGAACCGTGTAACTTTATAGAAACTCACAATAACAAGGCAGCCAGAGGAAGCACTATTTTGTTGGCACAAATGATTACAAGTAAAACCAACATGAGTTAAGGTGCAACAAGAACAACAAGGGCACCACTACGTGGGGTAGTTATCTCTCTAATGATACTTTATCTCTAGACATGGATTATTTCCCAAGCATTTGCTTTTCCCTGAACATGTTTACTTCGTTTGATGCTGGATGAGTTTGATGAAGTCTTGAAAGAATGTTTATTTCCAATAGCAGGTGAATTGGATCTCACCATGCAATTCCAATGACCTGTAGGTTGTGAAAGGAAATATTCAATTCAAAAAGTAGAACTGCTGTTAAGGTTGGACCATCATAAAGCAATTTGACACTTCTAAATTCCGTCAGTCTTTAAGAATAGAAGCAATAAGAAAGTGCACTTCTACCAGAAACAATAATACTTGAGAAAATGAAGAATGTGCGAACTCAAACCAATGATCAGTCACCTGAGAATTACAAGTTCTCTTTTCTATTCTCTTGACGAATAGCCAGCTCGTATAAAAACTCCCACCACACAACGTAATTTCTCATTCACAACATTCTTAGCCGCCATCCAAGGAGCACCAAGTCTCGGGCGGAGACAGGCCAAGAATGCGAGCTATCGCATTTCAAATGAATGACCACTTCTCGAAAAAAGCTTGTTATTCGAAAAATTTAACCCCATAAAGAACTTCGCCCGAGTTAAAGAGAGGATTCCAATTTCCAAACAAAGAAACTCAAACCTTGCAAATGTGTTGTATCTTTTGACCGATACACTAGCATCTAAAACCGATAATTCAGTGATAACACAAAATTAGTGTATCCGGATAACGTGACGGAACGCACGAGTAGGGTACCCAGATCAAAGACTCCAACCATCAAAACAAATAGCGATGCACGAAAGAAAAATTAACTCCACTATAACGGTTCGGTCTATCTATAGCCGGTGAATAATGAACAAGCCATTCCTAATACACAACAATTTCATTTATGAAGATTGATTCTCATCTCATTTTTCTCCTCACGTAGATTTCAAACAATGGAGGGCTTTGAAAATGAGGATACTCATACATTTGTAATCTTCGCAGGAACAGAACAGAGAAGAGAGAGAGATACCTTCTTGAAGGTCTGGAAAGCAAGACGAAGAAGAGAGAGCGAGAGAGAGATATATATATATATATATATACCTTCTTGAAGGTCTGGAAAGCAAGACGAAGAAGAGAGAGCGAGAGAGATATATATATATATATACCTTCTTGAAGGTATGGAAAGCAAGACGAAGAATGGCCTCTGGAGCCCCAAAATCCCGAAACGGTTGTGAAACCCTACAGCATGGAGACCAGAGCATTCACGAAATTCCTGCGCCCAGAATGTCTGTGCCTTCAGGAAACCATGAGAAACGCAATCCAAAGAGGGAGGGGGAGGGAGAGAGAGAGACTCTGAGTTCACATCCGCTCGAACCATCTTCCCCCTTCAAGAAGGCTAGTCTCTTCGAAGGAGCGTTTGGATGCTCTAGGAAAAGATTTCGCGGGAAAGCAAGTACTCGCCATCAGCGCTGCTGTTTTGCTCAGTTTGATTGAAGAAAGAAAGATTACATCAAGCAGTTAATGCCAGTATGAACGTTGACCTTGCCATCGTTTTAGGAGCTTTGTTCACAAATCCGATACCGAGGAAAATCTTTGACGAGTGAAAATCTCACGGTTTTCTTGAACTTCTTCTCTTCTTTGATTTTCTTTTATGGAAACTTATATTAGCAAATAATGTATATTTACTAACAAATAAAAAATGACATGAAAATATAAGTTGGTAAGCAAATATTAATATTGCATCAGCGTGGCATTCGAAAAAGCAGCGTGAAGCCGGAACCACGTCAAAATTGAAGAAGCTAAGTTTCCAAAAGAAATATGAATTTCTTGGCAATGCACAAAGACAAGTTTGATGAAGTCAATCCACTAATTCCTTGGCGATTGTGTGAAATTTGTGTATACGTTCAGAATGATGCCCAATTTTTGATATGTTCTGGTTTATCAATGTAGATATCACAGCCATCATTTGTTAGGCAGGGGCATGCATATTGTGCAGATATCTTGAAAGTTGTCTTATAATATGTTCTTAGATCTGAAACAGGCCGCTAAATGCAGCAAGCTGATGGACAAACAAATAGACAAATAATGGACAAACAAATAGACAAATAATGCAACCAAATGAAGCAGGAGGGTAGGCAGACACCATAGGATTCGATCCTCGATCTAGATGTTCTTCAAGTAGAATGTTAACACTTTCTCCTCTTGCTTACTAGAGAAGTCCTTTTTTCCTTATCATTCAGTCATATTGAGTTTGGTGAATTATGTGGCTTTCAGTTTCTGAAATTCTCGTTACCTCATGAACTAATCAGCAGATTTCTAGTTGATTTTTTTGACAAGCTTGAACTGGGTGTCTGTTGACCAGTTGAAAACCTTTCATGAACAATTCAACAATATCTTCTCATGAAATGGTCAAGAACAGAGTTCTTTCACTTTTTCTGATTCCACATGCACACAAATTTCTCCATTGCATAAAAGTTGTTTTCCAATCACTTTGAAAATATAAAAAATTGGTCTGCAATGTGTAATCTGCTTGAGATTCGTAGAAGTATTTTGCTCTGGGATTAACAATTAAGTTGCGATCGCAATTTACATGCTCTTTATTAATTTCTGTCCCCCAACAGGAACCTGAATTCCTGCCATTTCTAGGACGAAATTTTCCTGTCAGTGAGATAAGATATCATGGACCAATCAAATCAGCTTGATCCATTCATGGAGGTGATCACTTTCAAGTACTAACATCTCTTATGATGCATATTTGCCTAATATCTGTAAACTCAGTAAAAAAAACGAGTTCTACTCCATCCTTTGGTCATTGGTTAGTTTTTGTCAGGATTGATCTTCTGAATTTTTATAGGATGATACTATTATGTACATCGACTTCATTATGATGAGAAGTCAGTCTGGTGCTCCAATGACGAGAGAAATATGCAATATCATATCAGAGAGACATTTCTCAGTACAGATTACCATGTAACTGATGGTATGACGGGGTCGAATATCACAACCACACATACATATACATCATATATTGCTAGCTGCAACTTCTCCTAATTCTACTACTGCCCATAAAGCTACATAATTGAGGTGAAATTCTTTGACTTGCTTTAATATATGATTGGAACTTTGGGAGTCATATTCTATGATGTTGCTCAGCATGAATCGGTGTCCACCTGAATATGTTTGGCAGGCCTTCCTGCAAGTAAGCAATCTACTGGCGGCTGTGCCGGAGTCTCTAGCTGTCCGAAAGCTTGCCAGCAGAAGGGATTATACATGTGGTAGGATTCCTGAACTGGCTGAAGTGATACAGTGTTCAAGATAACATCTGTGCACGGGACACCGTCGCTGCAAGCAAGGTGCACTGGTTTTACAGTATAGGTCCCCTGTACCCTCTCATAGGTTATGCCGGACAGAGCCACCGCCGATGACTGGTTCCTGCAGGAGCCCCGGTCGCAGTAGAACTGGTCAATCACGATGGGTGATTGTACCTCAGAGACCTGTATGTTGGAGAAGAGAACACCCTGAACATAGCCTGAACCTCCCTGCAGGTAAGTTTCAGCAGACAAGAGTAAGAAAATGGTGATCTGGTAAAGATCTCTCCATCAAATCTTAAAGCAGATACCAAGAGATAAACTTGTCAAATTGCTTTATTAATGGCAGAACAGTTTTGCATTTTTCTGTGAACTTTGCTTTTTCCCAGAAAATGTTGAATACCATGATCAAAGATCTAACGAATCTGATATGATGGGTTGTCTTAATTGATGAGTTCTGATTCATGAAACAAATGAAATTTGCTAGTTTACCTGCCAAGTCTTGATTCTAACTCCTGTCAGCGTGCCCTGCAGCACAATATCTCTCACAGTAACATTCGATACGCAGGCCCTGGTGTTGTCCCGCCCGAGCCCTCCGATGCTGATGCCATGGCCAGGCCCGCAGTTGATGTTGTGTATGCGTATGTTCGAGCAGCCGCTTTGTATGGATATACAATCGTCCCCTGCAAAAGTTAATGATCCCGCATACAAAGCTACATTAAACAAAAAAAAGATATTTTTCGTGACTATGATTCATAATACATGGTGTTCTATTCACCAGCAGTACTTAATTTAAAAGCAAACTGAGCCTGATCATCACCTTCTAATTGGTTTATCCACGCCATTTACTAGCATTTCTCCCATAAAGCCATTCAATGGCATGCACCCCCTATAGCGAGTTGGGCTGCATAACAAGCTAAGCCAACTCAGGCTCGACTCAAACTCGCTCGAAAAAAGCTCGGCTCGTTCTCAACTTCTATAAACAAGCTGAGTGAGTTTACAAAGATACACGAAACGATAAACGAGTCGAGTTTTAGTTTCAAAAACTCGACTCATTTATACTCTATTCGACTCACAAACCGGAATTCTATACAATATTGCCAAAGCCGGTTTCACAAGTTACATGATAAAGCTTACAAGAGTTAGACAAGTTAATGCCCAATGAGTTAAATGGGTTAAATGAGTCAAAGTTCGAGTACAATTTTGTGTAATCGAGCTGGAGTTTTTTGAACCGAGTTGAGTTCGAGCTGGGCAATCTCGGACTCGACTCGGCTCGTGTGCAGCCCTTAGCGAGTCTCCTAAGTCAATCAAATGACAAGAATGCCCCTAAAAATATGGATCATTACCACAGGCCAAGTTGGTGTGGTGCACTGAAACATCCACTGAATTCTGCAGGTGGATGCCGTCGGTATTTAGACTGTCTCCCGGGGATGAGATGGTCATATTATAGACGGAGACGGCCGTGCAGCTATCGAATTTCAGGTGGCACTGTGGGCTGTTTCGGATCGTTATGCCGGTAACGGTCACATTGGTGCTTCCATAGAATCTTAGAGCCTGAAAGGGAAGGAAGACAACACAAACACCTCAATTCTCTTTCATGAAAAAACTGTTATTTTCTTATTCATATAAGAAAAAAGCAGTAAAATAACATATTGGTGTTTCTTAAAATTGTTTGGGCCTAAGACCTTTGAGTTGAAGGAAGTAAGAGTTCAATACTGAGGTCGGATCACTTTCTGCAGCTTTTGAATAGCTTTATGATACCTTGGAAGATCAAGAATTTTCTATCGTTTAAATCAAAATTTAAATCTTTGACTAGATTCTCCTTGCAAATATAAAGAGCTAATTTATAACTTTTTTTTTCTAACATACACGTATAATTTACTGATGTTTTTCAGAGTTTCAAAAGAAAGACACCTAAAAACTCCCAAAGATTTCATTGCAGAGAGATCAGAAGCCACCATTTCAAAAAAGTTAAATTGGGAAGAGGTTATCTTGGGCTATGGGACATGGAAAAGGAATCCCCACCGTTGGTTTGGTACTTGGCATCTCCGAATGCAGCATTGCATTTATCACCTGCAGGCACCAAAAGGGAAAAAATTAAACAAAAAACAATATCATATGACTTACCGGCGATGGGTTATGGAGTGTAAGGCTTACCGGATCATATGACTGAGTGCCGCCCCACCAAGCAGCTCCCCGGCCGTCGATCACTCCTTGGCCTTGAACCGTTAGGCCCTTCAGCTTGGTGAACTCGAGCCACTGCAGCAGACCAGAGCCCCAGGCGCTGGCACTCGTCGGCGCCAGTATGGTGCCGTCAAGCTGCAGCAAAATTCCGGCCGTTTAAGTTCGTTATTGATGACCATAGGGTATGTAGTACTTAGTCTCGTGAATTATGAAAAATTTGCCGCCGGAAACCTTGCCTGAAAAACAATGTTGGGCTGGCAGTAAGGACCGGAAAATGAGACCGGCCGGACGAGGAACTCGTGCTCCGCCGGAACCACCATTGTTGATGCCTCCACCTTGCATGCAGCATCCCATGCGGATTGAAATGCCTGCACAATGAACGCATCAGATTCCAAACAAGTTACTTTTCCGGCGAGTGGAGGAAGACATAAAAAGAAAACATGGGTAACCTAGTCAATCGGCAGTCGGCACACCTCCAAAAAAGTTGGCCTTGCGGCGAGAAGGGATAATTATGACATATTGAATAAAGCTAAGGTCAATTTAGTCAATTAAGATCGGCACAAGTTTCTTCCTTGGTAGTCCTTTCGCTTTTTATCATATTTGCAAGACCCAAACAACATTTTAACATTTTCAAATTCAACCTCATGGTATGTTCGGGACCCAACTTCAACCAAGTCAGACCCAACAACAGTCGGGCTGAGGCTAGTCCGATGCCCAAAACCCAAGCTCAAGCCCGGCAGATACCTGATACTTAAGCCTAGACCCCACCCAGCTCAACCCGATTGATCGGGCTCAATCGAGCTCCATTGGTTCGACCTGAGCCCGATCGGATTGGGTACCGGGTATTCTCTTTCTTTCTCTCTCTCTTTATATATATATATATATATACACACGGTGCATGACGGTTTAATTAGTATATGGTGAGATCACGTTATATTATTTAGTGAAATGAACCGGAGAAGTTGAATACAGACAAAAGGATGGCCGACCGGTATACAGCTTATCGACTAAATAATTTGATACGTCTTGAAGTTTTATTTATACCATGAAATTGTTGCAGAACAACTTGTTGAAGTACCTTTCTGATTTTGAAACCACGATTTTTGTTTCGATGTCTATGCAAGTTATCTCAAGCATGCTCATGAGCTTGGAATTAAGAGTAAGGTAGCTTTGATCCTGAAACAATGTGTTTAATTCTACCGCTCCTGTGTTGAGTTTTATTTCTTTGAACTGATTTGGAATTAAAAGGAAAAAAAAAAAAGAAGCAAAGCAAACCTTGCTAACTGTATTAATAATTTGAGCGAAAATTGATGGTATCTCAAACTTAACATCAATTAAAATTTTAATAAAAAACATGAAAAATTTAGTTGTGAAATCATAAAATTTTCTTTTTACTGTAGTGATTAAATTATAGTTTCCAACTTCAATGAGGAACAGAAGAAGAAATTAAGGTCTCCGCTTTCACGTGAGGCTCTCAGTTGTCCCATAGCAACAAATTTAAAGACATGAGGGCCGTTGAAAGGGAAAGGTTGGGCCTCACAATGGAATGTTGCGAAGAAGATAATGAAACCAAAATCGCATAGATGTCATTGTCAAAGTTGTTTAATAATGTTAATCATCATAAGAATAAAATTGAATTATTTGGTTGATCAAATGTATAAATATTATGACATTTGAAAAGCATAGATCTATTGTCGTGACGCCTTATAAAGTTTTGCTCTAGAAAGAATGAATGAAGAAACAAGAGCGAGCGTAAGGCTAAGCAATGGAATTAACAACTTCCTTCAACATGCTTCATTAGAAAAATGAAGGTAATATCACCCTGTTCTTATAGTGAAGATGATGATGGCAGTCTTTTTTTAATGCTTTTAGTTCTTTTAGATAGGCAGGTTGAAGCAAGTCATCATCCTCGGAATCGACACCTTGAAGTGTTTCATGAATTTGCTTCAAAATTAGAGTAAATTTATGAAATAAATATGAACAAGTATTATATGAATCTACTCCAATTATGAAGCAGATTCATGCAACGACAACAATGCCACACGACCCCTTAAAGGTAATGTTGTTGATTGCAAGGATAGAACCAAATTACCTCAGTGTCATCCGCAACACCATCTCCTTTGGCTCCATAGTTGAGCACATTGAAAGTGGTGCTATCATCTGCGGCGAGTGAAGAAAGTAATGGCCGTGCAGGAGAAGGAGGAGAACTATGTCTTCTGCCGCCGCTGCTGCCGCCATTGCTGATCTTCTTCTTCTTCCAATAGCGAACTCGCTTTGCTTCGCAACCATGAAAGCTGGACAGCCAGACAAAAGAAGAGAAGAGGAGAAGAAGAAAGAGAGACTTAACTGAAAAAGGACTCCTCATTTTCCCTATCTCTTGTCCTTGTAGAGTTGGTACTTGCATGGATTGGCACCAACACCACTAGCTTATATAGGTGCTTCAGCACACAAAACTGTTTGGTGTATCAAATGTCTCTTTTGCCCTTTTGTAGACTCGGGATTGAAATGACAATTTTACCCTTTTAAATTGTGATGCAAACTGAGGGCGTTTTAGTCATTGTTGTTAAATATAAGAATGCTAACGTCATTTGTGCATTCGATGTCCTCTAGTGGGACATCCTCACATGCACTGTCATTCACATGCATGACTCCCTCTCTCTTGATGATGCTGATATCTTGCTTACTCTATGTTACATATGCAAGCCCAACAAAAGCGGGCAGAAATGTCTTTTTTCTCTTCCTATTGGAATATGTTTCTCACCTACTCCTACTCATGTGCAGTGAGTTTACATGCAAAATGCATATCTAAAGTTACCGAGCTCACTCATGAGAGTCGTCTGGATGGACGATTGAGAGAAAAACAAGTATAAAAGTGCGTAAACTGAAAATGCTCATAACTTTTTTCTCTTTATTTTTTCCTCAACCATCCATCATGATGGATGAATGGCATTCATGACTGAGCTGGATGATTCAGATAGCCATACACACACACACATTGTTCATCTTCCAACATAATATATATATATATATATATATATATATATATATATATATATATATATATATATATATATATATATATATGTGCATATTATGTCGGGAGATGAACAAAAAATATACGAGAAAGAAAGCAAGTGAGCCAGCAAACAGCTTTGTACGTTGCTCTATGTTTTTATCCGCACCTAAGTATCCCCCACCTCATGCAAAGTCCATCTTAAAGGACTGAAATATTGCTACTTTTGTTTGTATATATACAGTCATATAGATCTCAATAATGTACACGTACTTGCAAGTTGCAAGTCTTTTTACTATGAAATTTGACTGCGTGTGCTGATATGGTTTTTCGTGTTTAAATTAAAGCCGAACCCTTAACAAATTCATATTTAAGTAATTTCATCCATGCATTAGAATTTTAATTCGGAAAATTTCAAATTTCTATGAAATAGGTTCAATTCATGCATCAAATTAAGCATGTAGTTCTGTGGGGAGATCTAAAACCTTCTTATTTGAGCTAACTCTTCGAGCAGCTGAAATAACACTTTCCGTCTCACCTCTTCATTAAATGATTGACAGTGATCAACATTCTACAGTACAGAGAATTGTTCAAGTTAGTCCAATAATATTCATTTAATGGGCAACTCAAATGAATAGATTAGTTGTGGGGACCTAAGTTTTTTGCCTCTACGTACTCGGATTATATGGGGATATGATGTGGCAGAAACTCCAATCAAAGGTTCATACTTGGTTTATGAATTAAAGGATTTCATGTCATGCCTAAGTCCAAATTCATATAGAATGTAAAATGCATTGCATATATTATGCTGTACCTAGAAAAATTCTAAATTAAAGAATTAGTTAACCTATATAACATGGCCATTAATGTTATTTTCAGATCATTTCATCACGGGTGAGGCTCTGTCGAGTCCTACGCATGTGAACAAGGGAGACCATGATTGATTGAGTGAATATTTAACGCATGCATGAATGTGGGATTACAGGTCTGATCAATTTGAATTGATGGCTTAAACTTGTGGTATAAAAGATTACTATTTAAAAAACTAGATGACAACACTTTAATTTTGTGAACTCTCAATCAAGTTATCAACTACAATGTAATCAAGATAGTATTCAATCTATATACAAACACCCATATATAAAACAGGAATGGTTGCCACATGGTTAAAAATTAAGTTTTGCCCTTTAAAAAATTCATAAATTATCTTTAAAACCACCATAAACTATCGCTGCATCATAAATCATGACTAATAACCATTTGACATGCACACACACACACATATATATATATATATATATATTATACCCTTCAGCTAAATATGTATGTCTCATTCCACCACTGGGCAGTAAGCTGTGAGAGTACGAAATGTCAATTAAGAATACAGAAATTGATGGCCACAAATTCTGCCCTTGTTGTTGTTGTTGTTGGTTGATGGGACTAGAAGAGAGAGAGGTGCAAGGAAGACGGATGGTGCATTATATCGATGGCGTCGTTTTTGTCTTGTGAGTTGCTACAATTGCTTTCTGCTTTTGCACATTGGAGGGTCCATGCAAACAGGCAGCTGCTGCTTGTGCATGCATCTTCGGCGCCCTTCTCTCTCTCTCTCTTTCTTTCATTTTCAGGTTCACGGGCAAATAAAAAGAGAAGAGAGATAGAGAGAGAGAATACTGCTGCAGATATGTGTGTTTTTAGAGAGAGAGAAAGAGAGAGCTCCTCAATATGTTGTCTCTTCTTCAAAATCAAGAAAGGACAAAGGCCTGTTCATTTGAGTCTCACACTAATATTATGGCACCTCTCTCTCTCTCTCTCTCTAAAGAGTGATTGAGTGTAAGTCTCTTTCCTCCTGTCTTCTCGCATTATTTTTTAATAAGATTCGCAATCTTTTCTGGCTAAGAGAAGTCATAATACAACGTCGACACTCAGATCAGAATTTGACGTCGGCTTGTTCTGTTTTATGTTTCCCCGTTTCTTCTTCTCATTCCATTTCTTATTCTTCTGCCTTTTCGTCTCACGTCATTGGCATGTAATAAACAAAACCATTCCTTGCAAAGATTAAAGAAATAAAACAAAGGGATTCAACAATTGGAGCATTGTTTTAATTTAACTGACCTAAGTATCTCCCTCCCTCTCGGGAAGATTCGAAATCTTTGAGTACAAAGAGGAGCTATATAGTATAATGAAATCCAAAATTTTCAATCTTTGGAGTTTTATGTTCCAATCAAGCTACAAACATTTCCTTTACATAGTCAAAGAAATTATATATATATATATATTATATATATATATATATATATATATATATATATATATATATATGAAGGTAAAGTTTAAACAAATTGTTCCCTATGTATTTGAAGGACATGTGGTTCTTTTAATACGTGTGAAATCTAAGCCCCAGATTTTGGATCCTAGCTCCTGTTTGTTTGGAGAATGAGGGTGGGAAAAGAATTTCTCCAAAACTATTCAGTTGTTTTGGCATGAGGCCGGCCCTCATTGGAATGGAAGTGACGTGATTTGGACCACTAGTTCGGGTTCCATCGGACCCAGTGAATCCCTTGATTGATTTTGGAGGGTCCACGGGTCAGATCTCGACGACCCGTGACTCTGCACGGAGCGGCGAAGATCCTGTGGACCCACGGACTCTACACATTGGCTTGCCGGATCTGAGGTCCCCCTACTGGATCATGCATTTTGGATCCGAGTGTTCACAGCTTGAATTGGAGCAGATCGAAGTCCAATTAAAGCAAACCAGTCTGGATCCTTCGGGCCCTGCATGCCTTGTCGATCCAGACCAGATCCAAATATGAAGGGAGACCTGCATCCTTGTTTGATCCTCTTATCTTTTTTTCGACTTTCAAACAATATATAATTGTTATTTAAACTTTATCCATCCACCGATAAGTATGCCCTGACATCAATTGGGTTTAGGTTTGGTCTTAATTAATAAATTAATATTCTACCGGATTCTGATTCTATTTTGAACACATATTCTGCATTAATATCCATATATTTTTAAAAGTTAGTTCTTAAACATTTCATAACGTGGTTCAGATTCAGGTATACATATAAAAGTCGGATTCAAATTTATATGTAAAAATAAAAGCCAAACTTGGATTCGATTAATATCATTCACTTAAAAAATGGATTAAAAAATGATATAAACTTTTCTTCATTCGTATCCAAATCCAATCAAATGTGCTCAATACAGTAATGGATATGCCCAATTCAGATCCGACTGGTTGACATTTCTATCCACGCACATCCAATTATTTGGATCAGATCTTCTTATATATATATATCATATATGCACAATTCTTGATTTGGCATATCAATGAATTATAGAAGCAAGTCATAAGACCTTGTGGCTGCAGATCTGTGACGACATTTCTTCGTGTGACAAGTTTTTTTTCCTGTGTAATTAATTTGTCATGAAAGATGAAAAGGAATAGCATGCATGATTGCATGTGCTAGTCGTCTGTTTGTGCTCCAAAGTCCTCGTGAACTCACCTTGTCGTGACCTCATGCATGCATTATTGCCCACGAATCATAATTTCTTCCAGAATCTCATTAGATGTTTAGCTGCATGCACGTGGCTGTCGCATAGGGCTAAATACCAAACCACAAAAAGTAGGAGTGAGCATCGAGCCGAGACATGAGAATGGGCTCAAGCGCAAGGGCCCATTCACAGGCTACGCGACTCTTGTCATGTCAGGCTGCGTCCAGCCGGGCCTGTTTAAGGTAGGTTTAATTTGGTGGGCTAGTCTTGCGGCCAAGACAAACAGCCTGCAAATAGTTGACCCGAGGTTGACCAATAATGCGAAGTTAGGTTGGAATTAACGGTGTTTGATGTGACTCGCAGAAGAAGACCATGTTCAGAGAGCGCAACATTTTCCATGAATTTGGGAGAATGGTGAGAACCTCATTTTTTCAGCATCACTCGGGGCAAGAGCTAGTAGGTAGTCTGCTTCTGTTTCAAATCCACATGATGTCTTAACTCCCATAAAAGAAAAGCTACAGACTTGCAAGTTGAAGGGTGAATATAACCCAAGAGACAAAACTCTTACTTAAACAAGTTTTAATTATCAGACAAGGTCTTAAACAAAGATTTGACCTAACGCCAAATTTGTTTTCATCAATCAAACAGCTCTTGATGGAAGAATATTCCAACTTACAACCCTTTTGGTCCCGCAAGCTACTTTTCAAGCACTGTCGGCTCAAACAAGGTGCATTTTATACTTGACTTTGGCAAGGGGCAGACCCACCAAAGGCTAACCATGGCTGTCTGCCCTACTGCTCAACTATCTTGAGTCTAAGTTATCATGATTTCAAGAAGAAGAAGAGAAACAGAATAAATAATTGCATAGGAGTAGACAATCAGTAGTATTAAAAGGGAATGACAATTGAGAGCCGGGAATTTTGATTATTAAGACCCATTTTTTATTTGAAATTCCATCTTATGAAATGAGCTTCCCCTAAACTTCAACCATGGTCACAAACGCATTTTTATAATGTGAACGTGAAAAAAGAAATTATCGTTAATACCCTGAAAGCAAATTAAAACACACTTTTCTCCCAAAAAAAGTAAAAAATAAAATTAAAACATTTTTTAATATTACATTTTTCTCTTTTTAACCTTAATATCATCATGGATAGATACTTTTTTTGTCATTTTTATGGTTATTTTTTATGAGTTCTTACTAGCCACTCATTTATATTAATTTTTACCTAATGTTTAAGATTTTTTAATTGTTTAAAAAACTGCCGAGGTTTTCTTTACAAACTGATTTGCAGAGAGAGTACGTGAATAACAACCTCACGCTGTTAAAAGATAGTAGCTTTGATTTCAACCATCATTTTATAACACCGAAAGTATGTCTTGTACTTTGAAGGGATAAAGAAAAAGTGGGCTTCTGCAGCTGGACGCTAGAGAAGGGTGAGTTTCTCGCTCTCAACTGTACAATGAAATACTTTTTCTCACCAAGTGCCATCTTCACTACTTCTAGCTAAATACTTTATAAAAACTCTGCTTTTGTGTTAGAAAAAAAAAAAACTCCTAAGTTTTTATGAAACAAAATATTTATTGCCACCAGTGCATGACATAGCTGGCTGATAGTCAGAAATGAATACAACAACATACAATTTCTAGTCTACTAGCAGAAAAATATGGAAACCCTTAGCTACTGTAAAGTTTCCCATCATTATGTTCGAATATATACTCTAATTTCAGATTCTCCTTTTCTTGGCTCCAGATTGTTCTTAATTTCATATTGCATTAGATTTTCCAGATTCCAAGATCAACAGGATCACTTCTGAATCCTGGCGCTGCACTCTTTCTTGGGTTCATCAGAACACCATGATCCGTTTATGTAGGACAGCTACTTCTGGAATTTTGTAGTCCATAATATTGCTTCCTAGCGGAAACCTTCTGGAATGATAGCCCATAGTAATGCCTTAACAGGCTACAGGGCCTTGTCCGTGTTTGTATCTATCTGTATTTCCTGAGAAGTGCATTACAATTTACAACTCTGTGTGCATCTTCGGACGTTTTATCCCTCCATTGCCGTCGGAATGTTTGCTTGTGTGGCTCTTGTCCGCGGTTAATAGACAATCAACAGATGGGACGACAGATCCATACTTGAATCCTATGGCACTGTTGCAGAATGTCTCTGCTGTACCGGAGTCTGTCTGGAGATTGATGTTAGCCAAGAAGAGTTTGCTGCATGGCACTGTATCGCTGCATGCAAACTTGATCGCATTCGCGCTTCGAGAAGTCCCACTGATATTTATGTACATCACTTGGCTCACACTAACTGCTGATGTCTGTCAGTAACACACAAGAATCAAGCAGCTTTTTGATCAGCTCATTCTGTAGGAATATGTGCCAACTTTATAACAAGAAACTACTAAACATGGAAGCAACAGTTTACTGCATTATGGACATGTGAGTTTTCCAATGTCTTGTCTCCACAAATTGATAGATAACTATACTGTCATTGGAAGAAAAACATCTGACTCCTGTTGTAACCAAGTGCAGTTTATGGCAGGACTCGAGGGATTTCTCTGTTCTCAATGTGGGCATGTTAATTTGTCAATAAAATTGCATGAACCATGATACTTTTCTTATTTTTACTTCCAAAATCGTCTTGGACTATGAATTTAGCACAAGTTGAACACAGCTTTTCACTGTATAGTTTATTCCAAGAGTTAAGATGCTACTTTCTTAGTCGTTAACTTGAGCGAGATGATCACTTCTGCTCAAGGATCTGATCCTGTAACTTTGGACCATGTTCTTATGTTGAATCTGCCAATTCTCAGCGAAGAAATCAAGCTTTGATCTGATATATACGTTAGAAAAGCCAGTGAATTCTGCATTTATTGTTGAATGTGGAATTTTCAAACTGTTCTGAAACTTAAACATCATTTCTGTGTACTCAATGAAACAGTTTTAAAGCTATGCTGCAGATATGGACTCACCTGGTTCTTACATGGAGTCTTTGAATCACAGTAAAACTGGTCGATGATGATCGGGTTGCTGACATTGTTCATCTGGATATTCTGGAACCTTAGAGCCCTTACATAGCCTGATCCCCCCTGTTTCAGAGAACCACAATTTTGTTCAGGTTTTGCTCCAAGAGAGAGTGTCAGGATCATGTGGATGAGCGATTACCTGCCATGTTTTGATTCTGACGCCATTTGTGGTATCTTTAAGAACTGCAGTGTCCAGAACTATAGCCGTGACAACTGCGGTTGAGTTGTCTTTTCCGAGGCTTCCAACGCTACAACCAAAACCATAACCATTGTTAAAACACCGGCAGTGTAAAACCAGTAGAAAGGTTCCTGGTAGGACGGCAGTTCCCTAGTTCTATAAAATATTTTCTTGAGAAAGTAGAAATTGAAGCCAGATCTAATGGTTCAGATTTAAAAAAAATACCTTCCACTTTATATCTGCATAGATGTGTGTCTTCAATTTAAAAGATGTCAATCAATCGGATTAGAGTCGAATATATACCCTTATCTATATCAGTTTTTTCTTTTTTTTTTATGTTCACATATTCAGATTCGAATTTGGATTTGATGATGAACAAAGAAAAGTCAGATCCGAACCTGAATCTGAAATCTGATTTTACAATCTGAACCTGAATCTGAAATCTGATTTTACAATCTGAATTTGATTTCTAGGTTTGCATCTAAATTTGAATCCCATCATATTCTTGTGCATGCCTGAATCTAAATCTGGTCCGATGTCATTTCTTAAATCCGATTTGATTTCTTAATCAGATATATACATTTTTTTCATATCCAATATTTTGACAATAGTTCGATCATATATCTGATCCAAATCAGACATATGAACATCCCTACTTCCATCTGGGTTTGATCTTTTTAACTAATCACCCAATTGACAAATAATTAATCTTCTTAAGTAGATCAGCAAAAGAAGCTTTATACCTTATCCCATGTCCAGGCCCACACACAATGTTCTTCATCTTGATATTTGAGGTGCCATTGACTATGGAGATGCAGTCATCCCCTGAAAGAAATCGATTCAAGTTTTACTCCCATATTTCCTAACCTTCTTTGGTATTTATCTCTCTCTCTCTCTCTCTCTCTCTGTATATATATATATATATATATATATATATATATATATATATATTACAAACCTGTTCCAATTTTGACGTTTTGGATTAAGATGTTGCTGGATTGACTTATATGGATGCCGTCGGTGTTGGGGCTGTTGCCCGGAGCTTCAACGTTGATGTCGGAGATTCGAACGGCGTCCGAGTGCGAGACCGTGAAGTGGATCTGCTGGCTGTCTTTGAAGGACAGACTGCTTATTCTCACAGCAGAGCTCGAAACAACTGTAAATGCCTGCGTGCATGCAACCCCCATTATTAACAGAGGAGAAGCAGAGCGAGGGACACAGAGAGAGAAAGAGAAAGAGACTCACAGTCGGAGCTTCCCTGCATGGCTGCAGCATACGCCAAAGAAAAGAAACGGAAACTACTGTCAATCACTTGAGTGATGAAAAGAAAGCAGAGCTATGTAATGAACTGTGATTTGATAGAAGTATAAGAACCAGGGAGATTGATTACATTTTTCTTGTTGATCTTGCATGATGATGCCCACCACTTGCTACCAGAGCCATTGATGATGCCCCCACCTTGGAAGATCACACCTTTCAAGCCGGAAAAGACGAGCCATGTTCTTGGGTTCTTGGGATCCCAATCATTTGGCTCGTCTGGTGCTACGATTTCTCCAGCAATCTGTTCATGTAATCAATGCAGCAAAGATTAGATCTGTACATAGTTTCTTTGGAGAATCATTTAATCAAAAGAAATGGTCACATGATTAATGCAATCTACCTCTTCATACAAGAAAAAATGCAATCTACCCGATTAATCGGTAAGACTCAATGTTTACAGTATCTAAAGATGCGGAAAATCAGCTCTACAGAATTGTGGTAGATCTCTTCTTTTCACATGAACATAGTTCGAACTGTTTTTAGTTAATAAACCATGATAAATGCTTCTTAAGTCCCACATTTGAAAAGTAACAAGAAGAAATCCACAAAAAAGACTCAAATCTAGATATAACTTGTAGGGCCTTTTGCACCTACAAGACATAGCAGAACCAGAAATTTGTAGTTGATGAGCACTAACATAAGAAATATTCTTAGGTTTGAGCTGCACTAATAAATAAAACAAATAATAGGGTCTGTGTGGGCAGCAGACCACACAAACTCATACTAGTTAGAGAGAGGAGAGAGAGTGGTAATTTCCTCAAGCTACCTGAACCAGCAAGTTATCGGCACAAGGCCCCTTAAACCTCAGAGGTTTTACCAAATACCTCCTCCCTTCTGGCACCAGGAACACTGCGTTTGATGCGTTGCACGCTATCGTCCATGCATTAGCGAACGCCTGTTTGAAATTTGTAGAAAAATAACAGCATTAAATGCTAACAATCAAAAAGCTAAAATATGGCTCTAAAATGGATCAGATATTTCGATCCTTGTAACTGTATTGAATTCAATCTGGACCCAGCTTTCTCCTGGATCAGAACCCAAACCAATTGCATCCCTAGGACCAGGATTTTCACTGGATTAGGTTTACCTGATTATTAAGTCAAGTCTGGATCCATCCGGCTGTGCATGGTATAGCAAACAGGTCATGGTTATTAAACTCGATTTAGATCTGATATGTCATTTTAGATCCAAATTTGAAAAACAGAAATTAACCGACCTGATTACACGTACATTGGGTCTTGACATATTTGGATCTAAGGTTTAGTCTTGGAAAGTTAGAGCTGAGTCCCAACTTGAAACTGGATCTGATTAATTAGATGACATTAGTTAGGTCTGACACAGTAAAGCTTAGTCCCATACCATCTACGCTGATAATGTGGTATGGATGTCATTGGATCCAAATCTGGTTCTGTATCCGAACCTTCAGTTTTTAGTTGAATCCAACGGAAGAAAATAAGAAGCACAAAACCAAAGTTAAATTAGAACTGCAAATATATACTACAGTTTACTTGCTTGAACTGTGAATCCAGTCTACACAGGCATTTGCACCTTATTTCAAGATCCAAATCTACAAATGGAGGCAAAATTTCGATCAGATATTTTTCTATATCCGGTCTATATATTCTCCCTTGAATGGAACGACCTCCTTTCAGAAAATACTTTAAACAAATATGGGATGTTAAAATCTAATTAACTGCATTGATCATGATTTTTAAATATCTAAGGGATCCTTTGGTAGTAAGAATACTTCAAGAATGCCCAATGAATCTAGCCAAATATTAAAACAGATCGACGGAACACTAGTTCGAGTATTGCTTGAATCTGCTAATGTTTCATGAATCTACTCTAATATTTGGAGTTGATTCATCAAGTGTTCTTGTTGCTAAATGACCCTTAAACTGTTCTTATTTAAACAAGATGAAGGTACCTTGCAGATGCATATTTTGACAACAAGAGAAGGTACCAACCTCAGTATCATCTGTGATGGCATCGCCCACGGCTCCCAGGCTATCAACATTCACCACCGTCACTCCGCCGCCATAGCTCTGCAACTTCGGAGCCATGGCCTTCTCCTTTTCCTCCTCCATCTCCTCGTCCTCGCTCCACGCCTCGAGCTTGTTGAGTTCAAGGACTCCAAAGTCATCGACCTGGATGGCAACTCCTTGAACGGCAATGAGCAGTGCTAGGAGCAGAAATAAGCAGGCTTGAGCCATTATTTTGATGCAAGTAAGAGCTGAATGTGCATTTGAGTTTATATAATTTGAAGAAAAAATATGGAGAAGGCTTTAAGGAAAGCCTGAAATTAGTGGCGGAAGTGGTGAAGGAGTCCAGGAGATGGCTTGGCTTTGAATGAAGATGAAGGTAGTGGAGAGGAACGCATTAGCCTTTGTTCATGCTTCAAGTAAAAGATATAGGCCTCTGATTTTGCTTCACTCTTCCACTTGTATGCCATCTTGTGTTCACATGCGTGCATGCACACACACACACACACATATAAAGATGTGCAGGCAAGCATGCTAACATGTTAGACTCGTATATTATATGTGTGCACACATGGCACATACACATGCACATACAAGCGTAGGCAAGCATGCTAAGATGTTAAATCCATGTACTATACTACTACAAAACACTGCTTAACAAATGATTTTTTTGACCGTTGTTAGTTCATGGACAATTAGTTCCTACGTGTTTCCGAGATAAATTAACTTTCTGTTAGTTCGCACTAAAGAAAAAAAGGTTTTTACTGACGGAAGAAAACGTCAATAAAAGTAAGCAAAATATCACTATTGGTTTTACTGACGTTTGTTTTATTGTGGACGTTAGCCAAACTTTCGTTGACGTTTCGATAGTAACTTTAGTAAAAACTAGCTTTTTTACTGACGTTTAGACGATATAAAAAATTAACCTTTTTATTAACGCGAAGGAACTCGTCACTAAAACCGTAAAAAGTTTCTTCTGCCAATAAAAACGTTTTCCACTGCCGCGGAGGTGTGATCTATGGCGGTGAAACTTTCACCGTAGGAGTCTTGATTATTAAAAAAACTCCCGTAATGACTATTATCAGTAGAGGAGGCTAGAGATTTTTGGCTAATAGCTTAGGCAAAAAGAAAAAAAGAATAATAAAAGTATTAAATAAAATTAATAACAATGAGAAATAAGAAAAAATAAAAAAATATGTATGAAAATGAGAGTGAGAGGAAGAAAATGAGAGGGGGAGAGAGAGAGAGAGATACATGAACATACTTTTAGGAGGAGGGTAAGATTGTTTTCGAGGATATGATTGAGAAAACAAAAAAGAGAAAGCGTAAAAAAGAAGAGGGCGAAGAGGGCACACCTACTTTTATAACCCGCTATGGATTTACTGACGGTAATTTTTTTGCACAACTAAAAGTTTAAGTATGAGTGGGAAAGAAAGGATAGTTCTTATTTCAGCCTTTAATTTTTTTACAGATCAACAGTTGAGATACAAAATAAGGGGACTTATATGTGTGGTTTTATACAGTGGAAAATAAAATTCTACACAAATACACTACTTTTGAAAATGTATCATGTTTGAATTTCTTTCTAAATTACATAGGAAATTCGACGTTTAAGATGTTTTTTGCTATACCACTAAAAATTGAACTTTTCTGAAGTTTAAGTTATTATGATTGATCAGTTTTCATGAATAAACTGGTAACTCTGAATTTTATATATATATATATATATATATATATATATATATATATATAAGAAAGCAAGAAAGACTTAAGAATTTTTTTGTCGTTAACAAAGTGTTTATGTTATTAAACAGTGGACAAAGCACACCAAATGGACTCTGCATGCATATGACAAAATAAATATAATAACAAACACGAGGCAAAGTAGACAGGACGTTCAGTCTGTCCTGTTTAGGGAGACCGTTATCAAGCGACCTCTAAACGACACAGATAAATTATTCTTCATTTGCACGAAGAAGCATGTCCAAGATCGGAGGCCCGTATCTAATAAATTAAGAAATTGAGGCTCCATGTATATAATGAACAGTGGCTAAACCATGGTAACAGATAAAAATGTCTATTTCTTTGTGAAAAATGAGGCACTTTAGTCATCAAGCATCATTAAGAATTTGACTTTTTTAGTAATAGAGGACACCTTTTTCTTCTTACGAAAAAAATTTGGAACTGAGAAAAAGGGATTGGAACTGATCTCACATAAATAAAATAAAAGTCTATTGTGCTCATCTTTCGGGTTTTCTTTAGAATAATATGCTAAACTATTATTGGCGGTTAAGAAAATTTCAAAGCAAGTCTTGTTACAGTGAAATATTTAAAAGTTTATGTTCACTAACGTCATCTTTTAAATCATCAAAAAATATTTGTCGACCTTCTAAGACGGTTAAATATCACCATGTCTAATTTCACTTGTAGATAATAGATGTGGAAGATTGAAGCCTGTATCGTAAAAATGAAGAAGTAGCCGATTCTTCATATAGAATGAAGAGTCGCTAGTAAATTGTGATTTTCCGCGTTAATGACAACGTCTAGTGGCTACGGGGTGAGTACTCTTCGCCCGCCGTAGACCAATTCACCACGCAAACTTTGTTTTTTCCAAATTTCTCTTGTAAGAAAATTGTATATATATATATATATATATGAATAATTGGTAAAAAGCAGACACTTGGGTTAAAGATAAAAATCAATCTATTGATTGTTTATTAAAAAACTATTTTAAATAAAATATAAACATCTTAATATGTTTATAGATATTGTTTTGATATAAAACATGCTGTGATTGTTATTCAAGTTGTTTTAACGAAAAATGTTGTTTTTTTATCATGCCATGGAAATTGTTCATTTTTCTTATTATAAAAACATCATTCTAGTCTAACAAATGAATGATCAACTTAGTGTATGTTTTGCATTAACTCATTCTTAAAATCATATTAACCAGGTTAGATTGCAAAAAAAATATTTTAAAAATCAAAGGGTCTGGTTTTTACTTTTTTATATATATATATATATATATATATATATATATATATATATAATAGAGTGAGTGAATGGTGACGGTAGCTATGTAGAGCCACTCAACCATTTAATTAAAATCATTGATCTAAGTAAATAGATGATTTAGATGATTAAAAGAAAAACAAAAAGATAAAATATAAATTAATACTATATAACAAGAATATCCATCATATTTGTCCTTGTTTTTTTCTTAACTATTCATCATATTAAATTGGATAAGCTTCATTGGATGGAGTCACCATTCAATTTTTCAAAGTCTATATATATAAAATAGAGCTAAGAAAGCGTGAAAGAACTAAAATCTTGCTATTGGGTGTCCAGTCATTATAAATGATATGAAATAATATTTTTGAAAATTTTTTGTATGCTAATTGAATTTTTCAAAATTTTTACAAAGACCAAATTACATTTTTTTTTAATTTTAGTTGAAAATTTTTAGTTTCTGAATGGAAAGTCGAACATCGAAGGCCAAGTCAAATAAATGAAGACATCGACGCTCCATAAAAATGACGGTGCATGACAGCGGATGAAAATGTCCGTTTCTTTTTCAAAAGGGCGGTTGCCTAAGTCATCAAGAGAACCCAACTTTTGGACACAATTTTTTCTCTTGTAGAAAAACTTGGAAAATCTTGAAAGAGAGAGAAAGCGATTGCCAACTGACCTCATTAACTAAAATAAAAAGTCTATTAAACTCTCTTTTGGGTTTACTTTAAAATAAATAGGCTAAACTTTTAATGACAGTTTAAAAACTTTCAAGTTAAGTCTTGTTGCAGTGAAATATTTAAAAATTTATGCTCACTGACGTCATCTTTTAAATCACTAAAAAGTATTTCTCGATCTTATAAGAAAATAAATATTAAATAACAAAAAAATGAAGAGACTGAGTCTCCATATAGAATGAACAGTCGCTAAAAACAATTATCGTCATTTCTTTGGAGGCCCGTTAGATTATGAATTTCCGTGTCAAACTAATGACGATGTCCTGTGACTCCTATCACTACACGCGTCAGTCTTCGCCCCCATGCAGTAGACCAATTCGCAGCGCAAACTGTTTCTTCTCAACATTTTCCACACGAGAGGAAGATAGACAATTTGTGCGTTGACTCAAGTGGCATCAAAATTCAGTTGCCTTCTTTCTTCTCCTATAAACAAGGAGCTCTTTCCCTTAGTGCCGTCCATACAGCAGCGAAGTTCAACTAATTCTACGTACCACCATGATGGCTCTCAAATTTTTGCTTCCAACTCCGGCTGCTTCTGTCATATTTCTGCTGTTCTCTTGCTCTTTATTTGTTGGTTCAGCTCCCAGTGATTCCGTCACTGATCACGAAGCCTTGATGTCCTTCAAGAGCCTCGTGAGCGACCCTTCTGGTTCTTTGGCTTCTTGGAACCAGAGCTCTAGCTACTGCAACTGGAAAGGAGTCTCCTGCAACAATGGCACCCGACGAGTCATTGGAATTGATCTACAAGGGCTGCAACTGAAAGGACCGGTGACCTCCAGCATAGGTAATATCTCCTTCCTTGAGTTCTTGTACCTCCAGAACAATAAATTCTCTGGCAGCCTTACTGAGAATATTGGAGGGCTTTCCCGCCTGAAATTTCTGAACTTGAGCTCAAATGCCATCGGTGGTGCCATTCCTATGAACATCACCAAATGCTCTAGCCTTGAAGTCATCGACCTCACTGACAATGAAGTCACCGGCACCATACCTCCTGAGCTTGACCGTCTATACCACCTGAAAGTCTTGAACTTAGCGCATAACAACCTTTCAGGCATCATTCCTCCTGCTCTTGGTAACCTCTCGTCCCTCACCACCCTAAATTTGGGCACCAATTCCCTTCACGGTCCCATATCAGAAGTTTTAAGTCGTCTGAGGAATCTGCAGCACTTGCAAATCTCCTCGAACAGCCTCAGTGGCTCGGTCCCAACTTCTCTTTACAATATGTCCTCAATCAGCACGTTTGCTTTGGCCTCAAACCAATTGTGGGGAGAAATCCCTGCAGACATTGGCTTCACCATGCCCAAAATGTTGTCTTTCCACAATTGTTTCAATAAATTCACTGGCACCATCCCCCCAAGTCTGCATAATCTCACAAAGATACAGAGCATCAGGATGTCACACAACCTGCTCCGTGGTGCCGTGCCAGGAGGCCTGGAAAGGCTAGCGGACCTTGTTTTCTACAACATTGGGTTCAACCATCTTATTAACAGCAAAGAAAAGGGGCTGAGTTTGCTTAAATCCCTTACCAATGCTACCAAACTTGAGAATCTTGCCATTGATGGGAACTTGTTTGAGGGAGAAATTCCAGCTTCTGTAGGGAACTTGTCAAGGCAGCTCGCTAAGCTCTACATGGGTGGGAACATGATCTCTGGCTGGATTCCAGCAGAAATTGGTCAGTTGAAAAGTCTCACTTTGCTAAACTTGAGCCACAATTCAATGGAGGGAAATATGCCACCGGAAATTGGTGGTCTCCCTAAACTTCAGGCCTTGATTCTGGCGGGGAACAAGTTCTCAGGGGAGATACCAACTTCCATAGGGAACCTCACCAAGTTAAGTAAGCTCGATCTGTCTGTCAATAATTTCATGGGAGTGATACCCTTCAGTTTTAGAAACTTTGGATCTCTTCAGTCATTCGACGTGTCAAAGAACAATCTCAATGGTAGCATTCCTGAGGAGATCTTCCAACTCCCAAGCCTAAGTCTGTTACTTAATCTCTCTCAAAATTCATTGACTGGGAAATTGCCCGTCAGCATTGGGAGTTTAGCTAACGTTGCTGTCATTGACATCTCTAGAAACCATTTATCTGGAGAAATCCCTGATTCAATTCAAAATTGCAAGAGCTTGCAGGGACTTCTTCTCAATGGCAATGCTCTGTCAGGCGGTATTCCCAAGTCCCTTAGTCAGCTCAAGGGCCTCCAATACCTGGACCTTTCATCTAATGATCTCTCTGGTGCAATTCCAGTACAGCTTGGACTACTTAATGATCTACAGCTGTTGAATCTCTCTTTCAATAATCTTGAAGGCGAAGTCCCAAACTCTGGTGTGTTCTTAGAATTCAACAGAATAGATCTTGAAGGCAACGACAGGGTCTGTGGGGGACCCAAAGTTCTGATGTTGCCAGCCTGCCATTCCCATGTTCATCCAAAGAGGCGGACACTTGCTCTCAAACTTGGAATTGCGCTTGCAAGTTTTGCAATAATTTTCATTCTTCTTTCCTGCGCTTGGTTAGTACTGAGCAGCGGAAAGAAGATACAGCCAGCAATCAAAAGTGTGCATTCATTCAAAGGGCAACACCAGATGATCACATACCATGAAATTCTTGCCTTGACATCGAATTTCAGTTTGGAGAACCTTCTCGGCAGCGGCAGCTTTGGTTCTGTTTTCAGAGGTGTACTTGGGGATGGAACTGCAGTTGCTACCAAGGTCATTGACCTGCAACGTCATGGCGCTGCCACCAGTTTCGCTGCAGAATGTGAAGCATTACGAGGCATTCGACATCGCAACCTCATTAAACTCATCACTGCTTGTTCAGGGATTAATTTCAAGAATGAAGATTTTAAGGCATTGGTTTATGAGTATATGGTTAATGGGAACCTTGAGCAATGGCTGTATCCTGATAGCAACCATGGTAGAGGAGACAAAGCAGCGCTTGGCCTTCTGTCAAGGTTAAATATTGCCATCGATGTTGCATGCGCCCTGGACTATCTCCACCATGATTCTGTTACCCCCGTTGTTCATTGTGATCTCAAGCCAAGCAATGTGCTGTTGGATGATGATATGACTGCAAAGGTTGGGGATTTTGGTCTTGCAAGATTGCTTGATGAAGGTTCTCTTGTCAATCAACTGAGTACAGGAGGGCTCAAAGGGTCTATTGGTTACATCGCTCCAGGTATTGACTGCTTCCTTTTTATTTGCCAACTAACAAGTGGACAGGATGAGTCGTTGACTGAGACTTGTGAAAGCAATTCAACATTGTTCAATCATGCCGTGAATTTGGACCTTGCTTCTTTCTCATGACTAACTTCCTTAAGTTCATCTTGGTATTGATTGCAGAGTATGGAATGGGTGGAAAACCAACCACACAGGGTGACGTATACAGCTATGGAATTCTACTGCTGGAGCTTTTTACAGGGAAGAGACCCACCCATGAGATCTTTTCTGCCGATCTGAATCTACAGAAGTGGGTAAGGGAGAGAATCCCTGGTAATATTATGGAGATCGTCCAGGATGAAGTAAGGATGAGCGTCATCCGTTGCGGTGAAATAGCCATCCAAGAGCAACAGATTGCTTGCTTGATTGCAGTCATTGAAGTAGCTTTATCATGTGCTGTTGAATGTGCACACGATCGGATGACCATGAGGATGATTCTTCCAAAACTGAAAAGGATAAGAGATTCCCTTGCCTAGACAAGGTCTTTTCTTGGTTTTAGGATGTGAGAGGCAGTACCAATCTGCTGATAACAGAAGATCCTGAGAATAGCGCAACCATAACAGGTCAAGCACAAGGGTCATCTCATCCAGGAATCGCTTGATGATTTGTTTTAGCTATTACTATATCATAGGAGAATAGGCTGTTGCTGTAATGTTTCGCTTTTTGCACACACACACATACATACATATGTATACATATATGTATATATATATGTATATATATAATTATATATATATATATATATATGTGTGTGTGTGTGTGTGTGTGTGTGTTAATAGCCTCAGTCTTCTTTTTGTACTCTTGTTAATGACATTATCAACTGATGTTATTTAGAAAGAAAGAAAATCTACAGCAATACAGGGGACATCCCGTTGCATCATTGTAAAAGGTTCTTGAACGCCGGAATGGAAAGAGATTGTGTTGAGGAGGGAAAGTGTAATGGGACAGGATGCACAATGGTTGAAAGTGATAAACGGGGCAATAAAATCAAAGATATTGATAAAAATGTTAGCTCCCAATGTGCAAATCAGAATCCATTGAAACAGGGGATGTTGAAATTGTAACTAGCCTTGATATTAATAAAATCATCTCGCTGTGAACTGAAGAAAAGAGATAGAGCGACGAGAGCACTGGGTGTAGGTCTCTCTTGAGACCAAACCACTTTAAAATTTGGGTGGACTTTGCCTCAACACCTTTTATATGGTCGGAGTGCATCGAAAGATTCATATTCAGCCCACTACCATTCTCATATTATGCAAATAAAGGGCCAGTTTCAAGATCTAAAGAATGGAAATATATATATTGATTAATATTTTCGTTTTGCGTCCAAACCAGTCCCAAATAAACCTCCATCAAGTCTAGACATAATGCCGCATCACTGAATGAACTATACAGCTTGTTGTTGATCCAAGAGAGGCACATAATGGACATGCATGAGATTGACACTCCTAATGCTGCAGTTAACTTCACATCTACAAACAATTTGGAATCATGGAGGTTCAAATACCCATGGAAGAGGAAACTGAGCACCTTATCATGGAATGGGAGGAAAAGATTAGAAGGATAGACCTTGCATCACATGTCAAAGCTGTGAAGAATCAGGGTCACTATGTGCGGACCTGCAATCAACTTGCTTCATTCATTCATAACAATCCTCCACATACACCGAAAGCATACCTTGCTGCTCCTCATCAAGAATCAGTGTTTAATGGTAAATGGTACCCAGGTTTGAGTGCCTCGTTCCATGTTACCAGTGATCTCAACAACCTGCCTATTCACTTTGAGTACTTAAGAGAGGAGAACGTGCAGATTGAAGACGGTCAGGTTTGAATCGGTAACATTGGTTCCACACTTCCACTTCCACTTCCACATAAGTTTGCTTTGAACGGCATGTTGCATGTTCCCTATATAGCTAAAAGTCTTCTATCAAGGTCTCTTTACGGTTTTAGAGAACCATGACATTGAGCATAGATTGTCATGTCCTCACATGCTCGAACAAAATGGCATCGTTGAGCAACCACTGCAAGGAACATGAACTCTATGAACTCTAGCTACGGCATCGGAACCGTGCCTAGATCCCAATGGAATCGGGTGCATCTGTTGGACCCATTCCCATGTAATAATAAAGAAGAAACTGAACCACCGTAATCAACAAGAAATGCGACGCGCGCGCGCGCGCGCGAGAGAGAGAGAGAGAGAGAGAGAGAGAGAGTGTAGAGTCAAAATTAGGGCTTAGAACCTTCTCATTGCCGGATTTTGTGGCTCTCTTTGTATAGGAAGACTCTGCCACTCGTATTTTGGGTGACTCTGCAGCTTTGTCTATCTACTCTGTTACCATCCCTCTTACTCTTTCACCAGAAACCCTAGTTTGACTGTTTCTTTCCCTCTCACAAGCCTTTGATTGCGCAGAGAGTTTCCATTTTTCTCCTCAAACCATTCTCTCCTTCTCTGGCTGGTTGGAAAAAAGGGCTTCGAAGCCCTTTTACTGACCAGCAAGCTCTTTTTCCTTGTCGAAAATGAAGGCTCTGACTCCCTTTTCTGCGGTAGGAAGAGGCGTCGAAGCCCTCAAATTTCGACAGAGGGCTTCACGCCCTTCTCACTCTCATGCACACCTTAGGCGATGACCGAGGGTTTCAGTTCTTTCATTTTCCTTACAAGACAGCAACATCATCTTCTTCGGTCGATAGTTCGTCCCACTACGTCCCAGGTAGGGGTGACTCCTGCCTCTTTAGCGCTTTTTCTCTCTCGCTGACTCGGCCTCTCTCTCTGGAGTTTTGCTTTTTCTTGTTAAGATTCCATGAATTATGCTAGATTCGTTTGAATTTAGCTGAGTTTCTTTCCATACCTTCCTTTTTTTCCCCATTGGTCTTATTCTCGGGATCGTGGAATGTCAAGGGTCTGATTCAAAGCAGTGGCACCAAATTCAATTTAGCTCAGTCTCTCAAATTTTTGCTTGTTGTTGGAGGAAAAAGAGTTTGAAATTGTGGTTTACATGCAACAAGATGATAAATTCTAATTGATTTGAAAAGAATATTAACTATTGATCATAGTTACAAATAACATATGAGAGTGCAAGGTTTTTATTGAGTATAACACGGTTGAAAAAAATGAAAAAAAAATGTAAATTTTAAAAAAACTAAGAATAAACAAAAAAGTATAATAAATGAGAAACTAATAACACAGGCATCCCTGTTTGGCATTAGAAAACGGTGAGGTTTTTTAAAGTTTTAAACGGCTATTTAATTTATTGCATTTTTTTTAAAAAAAACGTGTTTTTCTATGACTGCTACTGATCTACCTGTCAACTGTGTTTGGCACAACACTTGACTTGTTGGTTGAACAAAAAACTCTAAAAAATGCATCCAATTTCAACTTCTGTTATGGTTTGGAGGATCTTTTTTCATTTTCTCCTCCTGTCTTTTTGTCGTATGATTATATTCACAGATTTTCACTTTGGAGAGTTAGGTTATAATGATTGGAAACCAAGTGCATCAATTCCTGCAGTTTTTATGACATGACTTGTATACTATGTCACATAAATATGGGTAAGAGAAATGAAATGAATAGAGGAATGACCAATTGAAAAAATCTTGGTATGGTAGTACGGTAAAATTTATAAATTCCAAAAAAGAAAAATCATATGTATAATCTCATAAAAAACATAAATAAACTTTAAGTTGAAGACATAAATAGGCTTTAAGTTAAAAAATATAAATACTATAACAAAGTTAATTAAATAAACAAGCAACACAAATATAATAAGAAGGCGTATTTATGTTGCATAATAAACAGAACTATGAGAGAATAACGATTAACACTTAATAAGATAATGAGATTATGCAAAAAATCAACCACAATGGCATGAGCAAGAGGGCAAATTGGCAGGACCTAAGCAAGAGGGCAGGCAAACAAACATAACTATGAGTCGGGTTGTTACAGTAGTATCAAAGACGGTTTAACACTCGGGCCTAGGGTCTCACACGTGTGGACACGTGTGTCTTAAGGAATGTGGATTGTAACAACTTAAAAGTTTGGTTTGATATTGAAGATTGGAAGAAATTTTCAACGGCTTATAAATGGGATATTAAATAGATGATTGTTCTGGTTTCTAGTTTTTTTAAAGCTGAAGCCGAAACCACTAAGCGGATGGGTTGGGATCCATCGGATTAGGTGTTCGAACCCAAAAGCGAGACGGATTGATGGTTCGTATAATATCACGTGTAAAGTGCTTTTCAATATCAAAAGATTAATTCTCATCAACTTTTTCTAAAAAGGTAACAGATGTGAGTTCATGAATTACACCAGGATACGTCTTTATTCTCTCATTTCCTAAACAAGAAACAAATAAATAGGCTAATTAAAATACTTAGTAGGCCTTGCTCATATATATTGTGCAGGTTCCAGGAAATACTCGTGAAAGCAACCATTTAGAATAAATTTGTCATACCTAGATTTTTATTGCTCAAACAATCTTACCTTTCTATTGTCCACAATCTTTTTGAAAAAAAAAAAATTGGTGGCACAAATTTTTAATCTATTTGATCATAAGATCTTAAATGATTGTCGTGGACTTTACATTTCCTAATTTTCATATTCCAGTTTTAGTACATATTGATCATCAGGAACAAAAATTTTTCTGAAAGAAGTTTAATGATCTGCAGATCTCCCCAAAGTTGAAGGCCCCCTACCTCAATGGTTGCGTGAATTGTTTGGCCCGACTTTACTAGCTTCCCAACCCTAAACCCTAACCCTAAACCCTAAAAGAAACAGAAACTGGTGCTCGACCACTGTAAAGGAGAATGTGAGTTTCGATCGGCGAGTTCGGGAGTTTGGAGCACCTGAGTTTGAATCACTTTGAATCACTGCCGTCACTGCCAGAGGAGATCTGCCGATTGGGTTCGGATCGAACCCTGAAACTCAAAGGATGCTCTGGAATATGCAGTTTACCAGGCAAATGTGGGAGATGAAAGCCAGAGTTCTTTTGGTGTTCTGTCCAACAACAAGGTCTTCATAGGCACCTTCTCATCGTTCGAGTCTGTAGCATGTCTTATACATGAATGTCCACTTTGTTATTTGGCTACGGTGTCATCCTTCCTCTGTTGCTGGTTGACTCTACCGCTCTATCTATCCACTTCTCTTATTTTATTTTATGTGCAGCTGACTTATATATTTCATTGTTTTTATTTTGTTTTTAGGGTTTGTTCTTGTATTTAAGGAACTTCTTGTCTCTAAATTTTGTTAGGCCCAAGTTGAAGAAAGTAAATGTTAAAGGGTTGCAACCAGTTCTTGCATCATTGAGCTCACTTGATTAGCAGAGGTTGAGTGGAGAAGTCTCAGACCTTGAGGTGTTGCATTTATGACTAAGAACGGTCATTCGATGAGCCCTGAGGCTAAAATTGTTTATGGACTTGGAGTGTTGCGTGAATACACAAAAAGAATCAAACTGACAACAGGATTTTCATGAGTTAGTCCACCCAAGAAGTTAAACAGCAACTCTCGGAACTATTATGACTAATATTGTAAAAATCAGTTCATCAATGCCAAAGAATGTGGTTTTGTGGTGATAGACAGGGGGCTGACATAGGTTCTTGTTTATATTTTTAAAAATCAATTTCAAATTTTTAGATTACTTTTAAATTCAAGAAATAAGCCATCTGGTTTATGTATAAGCTAGCTATTTGGATACCTACAACATTGGTAAAAATTCAAAAATCAAATCAAATCGGCCAAGCTGCTAAGGTTGCAGCTCAATCAATTATGCATCAATCAGAACTGTTAATATGTACATTATTTTAAAAAATTAAAATGGAAGATAATAAAAGTTAAGTAAAAGAAAAATAAGATGAAAGCCCATTTTTTTAAGTTGTACGAAATCCTGGTAGATGGACTAAGCTTACTGTATATAAATATCTCCTAAAGTTTAAGAAAATCATTTTACAAAGTAATGAAGTGAAGATTTTTTTATCAATATGTAGAACTTCTCAACTCAAAATATTTTTCAGCAGTTAATTTAAGAGAAACAAAAATCATCTAACGGTAATTCTGCAGAAGTGTTGAACGCCATTGGGCTTAATAGGTTGAAAAAGGTTTCCTTTTATGTTTTATTGATTAATTTTATAATTATTTTAAATACAAAATAAGAAATGAGTTCATATCGATCAGAACAGGTGGTTGATACGTCACTTGGATCCGAAGTCGATACACGTTGATATCCATGGAAATATCCATGGAAAATTCCATCCATAAGGAGTTAGTCCAACCCGACCATTAAAACCCGAGTTTGAGCTTTTATATATATATATATATATATATATATATATATATATATAAAATAAAATATTTAAAAAATTATTGTGTCCAACCGGCCCAGCCCGGTGCCTTTTTTTTGGGCCCAACCAAGAGTTGAGCGGGCTATCGGGTACCTATGGCGGCTTGACCCAGTGCCCAACCTTAATGGAGGGAGATAGAGAAAAATCAATGGAAAGCAAAGTCTTCATGTGTTTGGATGACTAATTAATAAGGAAGAAAAAAAAAAGAGAACTAATGACTGTGTTTGGATGCAAAGAAAAAAAAAAAGATATTTTAATATAAATTCAATCTCTCCATTTTGGAGAGATTGGGATAAAAAGGAATGGACCTTCCTTCTCATTCATTTACGTTCCTTTGTTCATTTCTCTCGTTTTCCCTCCATCCAAACACAACGGAAGAGACGAAGAAGGTAAATCACTGTTAGATTACCTCCCTTCTGGCGTTTGATCCTGTTCAATGTGTGATAGTTCTAATCTGTCTTCTTCATTTTGATTCACATATTTAAATTTGTTCCTGGCCCTTTCAACTGGATCTGATTCTTTCATGGGTTCATCTCTGCTGTTTTTTTGTGTTTGATTCATTGATCATCTGGCAAAAGATTTGCCATTGTTAAGTGTCAGGTTCCTGATCTAACTGACGCTGAACATTTTTGGTGTATGAAGTTCATACACCCTCATTATCTGAAAAGCTACTGTACATAGTCCCAAGACCACTTAATTTTTCTCTCTTAAAGAAACTCACACACTGTTCTCTCTCTCTCTCTTTCTTTGTTACTGCTTTTGTCTTCAATGGTTGTAGTTTGTTTCTCTCTCTCTCCTCTCTCTCTTTATATATATATATATATATATATATATATATATATATATATATATATATATATTCCTTAACTCTTCCTTGATGCCAGCTATTTGGCATAAAAGGTATGACACCTCTTTAAAAAATATGAAAAAAGAAAGTTGTGTCCTCCACTCTACGCTTCTATGGTGCGGGTGATGCAGGCAAAGGCAGCTAATTGAATGGTGAAGATTAAGTTGTAAATATAGAAGGTAAAGTATTTTTTTCAAGAGCTGGAAATACCCTTCCAAAGATAGAGAAAGAAACTGAACAAATGAGTTTCCTTAAATCAATTTTTTTCCACTTTTGAGAGGTACTTTGGACTCTAGAGAGAGGGGTGTACACATGCACTTATGAACTCTTTATATATATATATATATATATATACTATTTTTAGAGGTATTTTAGACTAGAGAGAGAGAGAGAGAGAGAGAGACCCTTAGAGTGGGGGGTGTCTGTCCAAAGTACTTCTCAAAAAAGAAAAAAAAAAGATTTAAGGAAACTCATTTGTTCAGTTCTTTTCTTTCTCTCTATCCTCATATATATATATATATATATATATATATGTTTTTTATTTTTATAAACTTCTCTAGCTGTTTCCCCCTTTCCTCTTCAAGCTTACTTGCTGCGCCCCTTTGCTTGCTAATTAAGTTCTTCCCCTGAACATGAGTATATTTGTTCATGTAACTTTTGAGTGCAATCTGAATACCTCAAAGGGCTTTCCTTTCTTGGCTGTGTTGTTTTGATTTTCAAATTTACATGTATTTAAAAATTTTCACTTGTGATATATAAAAATTTTAAAAATAATATTTTGGACCATGTTAAAATTTAAAAACTTTAATTTGACCCCTATCATAAAAAATTTCTGGCTCCACTCTTACTTTGTCACTATGGTGCGGCAGAAACGAACCCGCACCCACGTCGACGCGATGCGGGTGCAGGTGTGGGTGCGACCAAGATGCGCACCCAAACCGCACCTGTTTAAGCGGTCGCACCCAAACCGCACCTGCAAGGAAACAGGGCACCAGGGAGAGTGAAGTGTGGGGAAAAGGGCAGTAGGAGAGGAAGAGTACGGGAGAGAGCGCAGGGCAGTAGGGAGGGAGAGAGAGTGGGGGAAAGGGCGGTAGAAGAGTACGGGAGAGAGCGCAGGGCAGTAGGGAGGGAGAGAGAGTGGGGGAAAGGGCGGTAGGGAGAGGAAGAGTGCGGGAGAGAGGGCAGGGCAGTAGGGAGAGAGAGAGAGTGTGGGGAAAGGGCAGTAGGGAGAAAGAGAGTGTGGGCAAAGGACGGTAGGGAGAGGAGAAGGAGTGCAGGAGAGAGGGCATGAGAGCTTGCCTGCCGGAGTGAAAGCCGCCGCTGCTCCTTCCTCCATTTCTTGTCTGCATCCAATGCTACAAAGAGGAAGAGGAATGAGAGGGCAACGAAAAGAGAAAAGGGAGACAAAAGAGGAAGAGGAGAGAGAATGGGAACCTACGTCTGGTCGGGCCTCCTATGGGATGTTACTTGTCATTACCTGATCCGGATCAGATATTGAGTCAAATATAAACTCCTTGTATGTTACTTATTAAAAAGGATATCTAAGATTGGATATTTGTTTGAATCTCAAATAATATTAATATATATTATATATAATGTTTACAATTTTTTGTCATGTATGTTTATATATATTAATATATTATAATAAAAAATTAATAATAATAATATATACGAGTGCCGCACCGCCGCACCTAAATTTTTTGAGATGTGCCGCACCTGCACCTAGGTTACATAGCTCTTACTGGACACCCTTTCTAAGCAATTCTTTCTTCTGTACACCAACCAACTTTCTTACACCAAATTGCTCACTCTCCTGCTCTATCCATTTATTTGCATACTGTATTATAAAAATAGAACAAAATAAAGTAAATTTGAAAATCGAAACAACACCACCAAGAAAGGAAAGGAAAGGCACGTTTAAATCTGACTCTGAATATTCTCTCCCTGAAGGGTCCGCGTTTGCAAATAGCTGCGACGACCGGGAAGAGAAGTTGAGTAGCGACAAAATTAAGGATGCTTCCTGGAACTTTCACTCCCTCACTCATACAGTAGTTGAAATGCTATTTTTGGGTTTTGTTGAAACAATATTCAGGTGAGGATGATGGTACTATATCTGATTTGGATAAACTATATCTGAACTTTTCACAAAAAAAAAAAAATCAAATATAGACAAAAATTTAATGTCCAATTAAAAAAATCGGATCGGATTCAGATTTAAGTAATGACACCCAATCAGATTCAGATACGAATTCAAATGTACATAAATGTTCAATAGGATTCAAACTGGTTTAGCTTAAATTGGTCTCATATTTCCTTGTTATTATAAACCCCATTTTTGTTGAATAGGATTTTACTCAAATTTTCCTAAATAATTTGTGTTCACCTTGTGATTTGGTATTCCAATTGGACCATTGGATCCGAACATTCATAAGTCAATACAAGCTTGTACTCTTTGAAAGGATTTAGTATATACGATCGTGGTTGAAGAACTTGAATCTGGTAATTTATAAGATTCAAATTGCATGTGCAGTTTCATTGGTAAATGAAAAAAACTTAAAATCCTTTGCTTATCACACCTTCGTGCTCTTTGATTTTGAGTTTCATCTTGAAAAGTAAACCTCAATGGAAACAAGAATACAATTTATGGGGGCACATATTCATAGGCGATAAAAAGGTTTCATGTTTTACGTGGAAGTTGAAGCAGATGAAGATCTCACTATTTAGTATTGATGCAACTCTAAATTTTAAAGACCAAGAAAAGAAATAAGAGCTTCTGGTCTAGATTGTGCAGTAAGATTAATCTTCCTCCTTATCCAACAACTAAATAGCATTTAATAAAAGTAGAATCCAACTCCATTTCCCATTTCTTGAAATAGCAAATGGACTAAATGCTGAGGAGTTTGGCCGTTCGTTTGCATTGGTAATAGAGTCTAAGCTACTTAGCAATTTCCTCCTTTTATGTTTTTTTGTGTTTGATTTGTTGTATCTAGCATAAGATTTGCCATTGTTAAGCATCTGGTTCCTGATCTAATTGATGCTGAACATTTTGGTGTATGAAGTTCATACACCCTCATTATGTTAAAAGCTACTCTACGTAGTCCCAAGACCGCTTCATTTCTCTCTCTTAAAAAGACGCACACACTACTCTCTCTCTCTTTCTTTTAGGCCCGGGCATAGGGCCGGGCCGGCCCTTCTGGCCCGGGCCCGGCCCGACCGGCCGAGTACCGGGCCTGGTCGACCATGCCCGAGGCCCAGCCCGACCCGTTTTTGTTAACTGGCAGGCCGGGCCGAGTCTTGCAGGGTCAGCCCGATGCCCACACGACCGTCTCCGCCTCCTCCCGGTCGGCTCTCCGCCCTGCCAACGACCCCATCGGCTTCCCTCCATTCCTAGACGGCGACCAAGGCAGCCGTCCGCTCCCTTCCTTCCCCGACCTCTTTCTTCTGCTGGAGATTTTCAGTGTGGCTCTCTCGTGCAGCAACAAAGTGTGATGTACGCGGTCTTCGCCATTTCCAACCCCAAAACGCAAACAGAAAGAAAGGACGGGAAACCCTAGCAAAACTAATCTTCGCCAGGCACCAACATGCTTTCGATGTACGTGATCAAGCGCGCTTGCCCCTGATGCGCCTTGCCAATTGGATATCCTTTGGCATGATCGTCACCCTCTTGGCGTGGATGGCGCACAGATTGGTGTCTTGAAGTGCTGCATTGGCGCTGCTCTGAAACCTCAGATCGGTCTTGAAATCCTAAGCGATCACACGGATGAGACGCTGGAAGGGTAGCTTTCAGATGAGAAGCTCGGTACTCTTCGGTGGGCTTGTTCTCCGGCGGGTTTGTCGCCGACGAGGCCGTTGACGGCAGCCATGGAAGAGACCAGCGTAGTTCGACGACGACAAACGGAAAAATGCGAAAGGGGGGGGGAGGGCGGCAGGGTGCGGCGGAGGAAGGAAGACCTAACGGGCCGTCGGGTTGGGCCGGGTCTAGAGAATGATAACCGGGCCCGACCCGTTAAGATCCCGGGCCGGGCCGGGCTATCTCAAGTTGAGCCCGATAAGGAAAATATTTTACCCGAACCCGGCCCGTACAGGGCCGGGCCTGGTCGCCCCGGCCCGATGCTCAGGCCTACTTTCTTTGTTACTTTGTTATTGCTTTTGTCTTCAAGAATTCTCATTTTGTGGCTTCTCTCTCTCTCTCTCTGTGCTTTTGCTTCAATGAATTCTCATTTTGTGGCCTATCTGTGTCTCTCTCTCTTTCTCTCTCTCTGCTTTTGTCTTCAATGAAGACTCATTTTGTGGCCTCTCTCTCTGTATATATATATATATTCCCTTTTTTGCCAGTTATATGGCACAACTCTTCCTTGATGCCAGCTATTTGGCATAAAAGGTACTACACCATCTGAAATGCTCAATGTTCTTAAAAAATATGAAAAAAAAAAAGAAATTGTGTTCTACTCTATGCCCCTATGGTATGGGTGATGCTATTAAAGGCAGCTACCAAACCCTCATAGGCCAGACTTGATCAAGTTCATGTTGACCATAGATCTGAAGAGATTGAATGGCGAAGATTCAGTTATAAATATAAAAGGTAAAGTATTTTTTTAAGGGTTGGAAATACCCTTCTCAAGATAGAAAGAGAGAAAGAAATGAACTGAACAAATGAGTTTCATTAACTCAATGTTTCTTTTTTGAGAGGTACTTTCGACTCTAGAGAGAGAGAGACCCTTAGAGAGGGCGGTATGTGTACACATATGCCGTTATGGACTCTCTCTCTCTCTCTCTCTCTCTCTCTCTCTCTCTATATATATATATATATATATATATATATATATATATATATATATATATATATATATATATATATATATTCTTTTTTGGGAGGTACTTTGGACTCTAGAGAGAGAGAGAGAGAGAGAGATAGACTCTTGGAAAGGAGGGTGTATGTGCACACATATATGCAGTTAGGCACACTTTTAACTTGATAGAAGTTAAGGGTATGGAAAATTTAGGTAGTTGTGCCTTTGTGTATATGCAGCATGTATATATATATATGCATGCAGTTATGCACACTATCAATTTTTATTGTTTTATGAATCTTTTTTAATTTTTGAAGCAGATTCATGAAACACCCACAAAATATGATTTTTGAAGGAGATTCATGAAACACTCACAAAATATTTATGTTGCAAAATAAAGTCTATAGTTATGCTATTGTCAATAATAATACTCAACATTATCATAACATCATAGCATGGAAACTGTCACAACCTAATTCCAAGATAAGTTTAGTTTAGACCAGCTCATTTGAGGAAATTAAAAAATGCGCATCAAATAAATTACTTTTATAGGCAATTGGGGTTTGCAATCCCTTTTAGATTATGCTGACAAAGTGGAAGGACTGATATAGGATAGGAGAAAAGTTTTCTTTTTTTCACTTTTATTGATTGTTTTATAAGACCTCTTGCTTATTTTTAAATAAAATAACAATTTAAGACATGGAGCAACATAGGCTGATTTTGGGGCACTATGTCACATATGTCGCAAACTCATACAACTTTAATGTTACACATAACAACTTCATGTATGCATGTTATACATCTGGATAACTTCTTATCCATTTTCAGGATGACAGCCTTTTGATGCTTTGATAAATTTAATATTGTGTTTGAATGAGGAAGACAAGGATTGTTTTTTTTTTTCTATTGATTACATTGGAGGGAAGGGGGGCCGGGAGGGTCCCCTCAAATTTTAAAAACTATAAAAATTTATATGTAAATTAAAAAAAAAAGTTTAATATACATATATATAAATTTAAAAATTGTAGTTCAGCTCCTGTTAAAATTTTAAAACTATAGTTTGTCATTGCGACAAAAAATTTCTGACTCCACCACTGTATATATATATATATAGGTCCTTAAAAAGACAGTGCTTTTTCTTTTTATAAACTTTCCTAGTTCTTTCCCCCTTTCCTCTTCAGTCTTACTTGCTGCTGCCCCCTCTGCTTGCCAATTAAGTTCATCCCCTTACCATGAGTTTGATGATCTTTATTCATGTACCTTGTGCTTGCCAATTAAGTTTCTCCCCTCACTGTGAGTTTGATGATCTTTATTCATGTAACTTTTGAGTGCAATCTGAATAGCTCAAAGCGGCTTAGCATAGTTGGTCAGGCAGTCTTGCCATCAATTTGATTTATTTATTGGTAAGTTTTTTGATAGAAAATTGGTGCTATTGGTATATTTAAGCTTTGAAACAGCCTTAAACCCTAAGTGCAGAGGGATAAAGGGGGTTTTGTGAGGTACAAGGCTCTCTTACTCTCTCTTTTTTAAGTTTTAACAATCAAGAAAAGAAAACAAAGAAGAGAAAGAAGGAGAAAACATGAAAACTTATATGGTTCTGAGACAAAGTCCTTCTACGTCTATGGCCACACAAGTTTTTTTTACAACCGCACAAAAATTGAAAAATATAATAAACTGCCTCCTAATAAACATGAAGACTAAGGTAAAACCACAAAATATAAAATAACATGAATTTATAAGAAAACCTATTAAGTATGGATCAGTTTCTACATTCCAACAAGTGTTGCACTGAACACCAAAAAAAAAATCGATGTAAATTTTAGAAAATTTTACTTGTTTTATATAAATATTTTGACAAATGATATTTTGATTCTTGTCAAAATATAGAGATATTAATTGGACTCCCCTCATGAAAAAATTCTGGCTCCGCCCACACTGAACTCCTCCCTCTGTAAGCAATTCTTCTTCTGTACACCAAATTGCTCACTCTCCTGCTCTACCCATTTATTGCATCTGGTATTATAAAAATAAAATAAAATAAAGTAAAATTGAAAATGGAACCAATGCTGCCAAGAAAGGAAAGCCACATTTAAATCTGACTCTGAATATTCCCTTCCAGAATCCGTGTTTGCATAGCTGCGAGGACGGGAAAGAGAAGTTGAGTAGCGACAGAACTGAGGATGAGGACTTTTGGGTTTTGTTGAAACAATATTCAGGTAAGGATGACAGTACTATATTTGATTTGCATAAAATATAACTGAATTTTTCCAAAAAAAAAGAGTCAAATATAGAAAAAAAATGTCCAATTAAAAAATCAGATGAGATTCAGATTTAAGTAATGACACATATTCATATTCAAGTACGAATTCGAATGTACATAAATATTCAATCAAAATCAAACTGGTCTTAGTTTGAGACAAATATTTTATATTCAACACCCTTAAATTTTGAAAATTGGCTAGATTTGGTTCAAAATCGTGGTTTGGATTCAGATTCATATATAAATGTAAAAAACAGATCCATATTAGATTCAAATTGTGAAATTAGATTGGATAAAGATTCAGATATGACTTTCCGTCGTTCTTATTTGAATCCGAACATGTGAATATTTGAAAAAGCATATATGATTAACAATGTGCCAATTTGAATATGATCCACTGCCATCCCTACTTATGGTCCAAGTAAATACGATCACCTTCTAGCAATCTCATAATGGATAATAAAGTTCAAACCCAAACAGGATTCAAATATTCTACTAGATTCAATCGAGAAGCGCACTCAAAATCCGGGTTTGATCCGGCAATATTCCGGTGATATTAGATGCACTGGCATTAGGAATTGCAAACAGCTGGATCTCGGGTTCGATCTGGCAATACCAAATGTAGCATCATAAATTCTTGGCTCAGATCCAAAATAATGTTTCATTGTCTAAAAACAAGTCTGGATCCAACATCCACCTGAAATGGATTCGCATTTTAATTGGACTTGGATGCAAAACTGCATTAACCGCATGTCAATTATTAATAAGCAATTCCAAAGATTTTTCAATATTAATATAAAAAGTTGGATTATTCAAGAATAAATGAAATGATCAACCTATTTATCATGCCTAAATTATTGAAATGCCTAAGAGTGTGCAGTTGTTTGGATACCTCATATATTATCATCTCAAAAACTTACATTTCTAAGAAAATAAATCAGTTAACTGTTAGAGTTTATGAAATTTCTTTTGGTACTCTAACAAAGTCATTTGATCAATTTGATTGGACTGGTTATCCATGGTTCTTGTATGGTCTCGTATTTTATTGTTATCATAAACCCCATTTTTGTTGAATAGGATTTTACTCAAATTTTCCTAAATAATTTGTGTTCACCTTGTGATTTGGTATTCCAATTGGACCATTGGATCAGAACATTCATAAGTCAATACAAGTTGTACTCTTTGAAAGGATTTAGTATATACGATCGTGGTTGAAGAACTTGAATCTGGTAATTTATAAGATTCAAATTGCATGTGCAGTTTCATTGCTAAATGAAAAAACTTAAAATCCTACGCTTATCACACATTCATGCCCTTTGATTTTGAGTTCTATCTTGAAAAGCAAACCTGAATGGAAATAAGAATACAACTAAATAGCATTTAATAGCCTCAAGGGGCATTGTTCACATAGGCATATATTCATATGCGATAAAATGAGATGTGTTTTTATGTGGAAGTTGAAGCACAATGAAGATCTCACGATTTAGTATTGATGCAACTCTAAATTTTAAAGACTAAGAAAAGAAATAAGAGCTTCTGTTCTTGCTCGGGCAGTAAGATTAATCTTCCTCTTCATCCAACAGCTAAATAACATTTAATAAAATTAGAATCCAACTCCATTTCCTATTCCTTGAAATAGCAAATGGACCAAATGTTGAGGAGTTTGGCCCTTCGTTTGCATTGGTAATAGAGTCTCAGCTACTTGGCAATTTCCTCTTTTTATGTTTTTCTGTGTTTGATTTGTTGATCATCTGGCATAAGATTTGCCATTGTTAAGCGTCTGGTTCCTGATCTAATTGACGCGGAACATTTTGGTGTATGAAGTTCATACACCATCGTTATGTTAAAAGCTACTATACATTGTCCCAAGACCACTTAATTTTTCTCTCTTAGTAACACGCACACACTGCTCTCTCTTTCTCTTTCTTTGTTAGAGCTTTTGTCTTCAATGAATTCTCATTTTGCGGTCTCTCTTTTTTTTTTTTTCTCTCTCTCTCTCTCTCTCTCTCTATATATATATATATATATATATATATATATATATAATGAGAGGGGGTGTCTGTCCAAAGTATTTCTCAAAAAAGAAAAAAAAAAGTTGATTTAAGGAAACTCATTTGTTCAGTTCTTTTCTTTCTCTCTCTCTATCCTCATATATATATATAACCCTTAGATAGGGTGTGTGTGAGTGTGTGCATACATTTATGCATTACACACACTTTTGACTAGAAAGAAGTTAAGGGTAGGTGACTTTTAAGTAGTTGTGTGTGCGTTTATGTGTAGGCATGTATACATGTATGCAGTTATGCACATTATCAATCATTAATATTAATCTTTTTTAACTTTTGAAGTAGATTAAAACACTCACAAAATATTTTTGTTGCAAAATGACCCCTATGATAATGCTATTGTCAATAGGTAACAGAACTTTAGCTTATATAAGAAATATTACTGAACATTATCATAACATCATAGCATGGAAACTGTCACAACCTAATTCCACTATAAGTTTATACCAGCTCATTTGAGGAAACAAAAAACTGCAAATAAAAGAAATTACTTTTATAGGTAATTGGGGTTTGCAAGCCCTTTTAGATTATGCTGAGAAGGTGGAAGGACTGATATACAGTAGGAGAAAAGTTTTTTTTCATTTTTATTGATTATTTTACAAGAGCCCTTACTTGATTTTAAATAAAATAAAAATTAAAGACATGGACCCATATAGGCGGACTTTGGGATAGTATGTCACATAGGTGGCAACTCATACAACTTTAATGTTATACATAACAACTTCGTGTATGTATGTTATACATCTGGATAATTTCTTATCCATTTTCAGGATGACAACCTTTTGATTCTTTGATAAATTTGATATTGTGTTTGAATGAGGAAGACAACGATTGTTTTTTTTTCTATTAGTTAGATCGGAGGGAAGGGGGGCCGGGAGGGTCCCCTCAAATTTTAAAAACTCTAAAAATTTATATGTAAATGTAAAAAAAAAATAGTTTAATATATATATATATATAATTTAAAAATTATAGTTGAAATTTTAAAACTATAGTTTGACAAAAAAATTTCTAGCTCCACCACTCTATATATATATATATATATATATCCTTAAAAAAACAGTGTTTTTTCTTTTTATAAACTTTAAAAGTTCTTTCCCCCTTTCCTCTTCAGTCTTACTTACTGCCCCCTCTACTTGCCAATTAAGTTTATCCCTTGACCATGAGTTTGATGAACTTTATTCATGTAACTTCTACTTACCAATTAAGTTTCTCCTACGATCTTTATTTTGGTGTTTGTCAAAATTTAGAAACTTTAATTCGACCCCCTTCAAATTTTAAAAACTTTATTCATTTTTACCATGTATATCCTTTCCACCCACTCACAAAAGAAACATCAACCGATCTTGCGTAACTCTGCTCCTCACTACTGGTCAAGACTCTGATTGGCACCAAGTCTGACTCTCACCCTTTTCACCATTGCTCGAGACTGGATGGTATTTCTCATGGACCCTTTTAGCAAAATCAAGTTTTGTCGTTTTTATGTTATCCACTTAGTGCATCTAAAATGACATTTTGTTTGTTCGATATAAATTTTTATCATATTTATTACTACACAATAAAATGTTGAATGTAATTGTGGTTTATTTTTTATTGAATCATTTTTGAATGCTTGGATATTATTGTAAAGTATTATAAATTTTATAATTTTTTTTTTTTGTAGTTTAAACAAACATGATTTTAATATTTTTTTTTATCCAAACCATTTCCTTTTTTTTTTTCATCCCTCTCCTTCCTTTACTTTTCCTCCATCTAAAATCCAAACAAAAGGTAAATCCAACTCTAAATTTGAAGGACTAAAAAAAGAAATAAGAGCTTTTGCTTTTGCTCGGAAAGTATGATTAATTTCTTCTTCATCCAACAACTAAATAACATTTTATAAAAGTAGAATCCAACTCCATTTCCCATTTCTTGAAATAGCAAATGGACCAAATGATGAGGAGTTTGGCGGTTGGTTTGCATTGGTAATAGAGTCTCAGCTCCTTGGCAATTTCGTCTTTTTACGTTCTTCCTTTCACTATTTCCCTCCTTGATAACATGGAGGTGTGTTTCTTTGTTTTCAGAGTTGAATTCCAGTCTTCACCTTTGTTCTGTACTGTGGTCGCAGATAGAACATAGAGTTCTGAAGCTGCAAAACAACTCATGAGAAGATGGTGGGTTTTTGATGATGTCTCCAGGGATTTGTTTGACCCCATGTTGTTATTGTTTCATGAATATACCCAAAACTTTGATATGTATTATGTGTTTCATAATTATGCTCGAATGTTTAGGGCTGGATGAACAGTTTCATATTGTTGCTGAGTGGCTTTAAGGGTGCGTTTGGGTGATTCCAAGGCAAAATGAGGTTTAACGTGTATTTGGATGATGATCGAAACAGGTTTTTGTTAGAAAACACTATTTTCAAAAGAGGCTGATAAGCTTGTGCATACCATCATGTTATTCGTAGGAAACATTTTTGGTTTGTCCAAAGGGCGTGAGTTTCTTCCCTTGTGGTTAGCCACAGAAAATGTCCTTTCTTGTGTTCTTTCCTAAACGTACAAATAATGTTTTATTGGACTAGTTAAGAAACTAGGTTGTCACATGTTTGGTTTTTAAGAAAGATTTTTTTTTTTCTATAGGGTGTCATTCAACGAAACCTGAATGTATTCTGAAATTCTTCGTTTGAATTTTTTGTCTTCTTCCTTTTTTGGTTTCAATCCTTTTGCTGAACGACGAATTCTTCCTCTTTGGTTTATGTAGACAATCATTGACTGCGAAGAGAGTATTCCGTCTGAATCAGGTGAAGAAGATGGAGAAGAAGTTTCCAGTCTCAGTTGGCAGTCCCGTAAGGTGATGAAATTGTCTCGGCCTCTTGCCTTCTCTTCCATTGGCACTGAAGTTGGGATTAGTGGATAGTTGTTCATTTTGGTTGATTTCTGGAGTTATTAGGATTAAAGTGTTGCACTTGTTTTGGTCTTGGCTTTTGGATTTTGAAGTTGTGAGTGTTGGGTAGTTCTTAAATTTATAATTTCTTGAGTATGCTAGGCTCAAGATATTGAAAGAAATGGCGAGGGAGATACCAGAGGCCCGAGTTCATCTTGTTCCGGGCTGAAACGCCATTTTTTGGACATGGGTTTTGCAGAGAATATGGTGGAAAAAGCCATAAAACAAAACGGTTAGGAATCCGTAGGGTTGCTCTGCTTACGTTCTTTATTCAACTGAAATATGTATAGTAGTGTCTGGAAATAGAACACATGACGTTGAGGTTCTTATTTTTTCTGGGCGCAGAGAATGGGGATGCTGATACAGTTCTGGAGACACTACTCGCATACTCTGTAAGTGTGTTTCTCCTCCTTTGATTTGTTTAAACTGTGTCCCCTTGTTAATTTTCTGTGTAATTTTTCTGAGAAACAGAAATGGTTTGGCCTGACGGTGGTGGGCCTTTGCCCTTTTTATTGAAGTTGATTGAAATCCATAGGCCAAAACTGTTGTGCGAGTTTCTTTGGAAGAGTCTAATAAATCGGAAAATTCCAAAAGTTGTCGTGGCAGTGCGATATTTTGTAAAGCGGAAATGCGTATAGGCACTTTAGAAACAAAGTAGCATATCATAACCGAATTGTAGTCATGTCATCCCACTTGGAGATTTTTGGTTCCAGATACGAACATTCGTTGGTACGCCTGTATGAAGTTATTTAATTCATTACTCCAATAAAGGGTACCACATGTAATGCTAGATGGTTTCAGGTAAAGCTTGTCATTTTCAGGTAAAGCTTGTCATCTTTGTAGATTATTCAAAGAAGATTCTCAATGATCTTTTCAATCTATATGTAGGCACTTGATGACTCCTCTCTTCGTATTTATTCTCCTCATGATCCGTGGAGTCCTGATGATGAATATGATATATCAGATGATGAACAAAGCGATGCTAAAGTTGATACTAAAAATAAGGTAATATTACTATTGATGTACTATGATATTTAAGGTGGATTTCTAGGAATAATATGAATCTACTCTTAAGTTTGTAGTGCAAAGTCTATGCTGTAAAAATTTTGACATTTAACCTCAGTTGTCCTTGTATCAAAATACTTTGAGTTGGATGGTGCACCATATCATGCCTCAAATGAAAATGCTGGACATTCCTTGTGCATTGTATTGGAAGTCACTAACAGCGAAAGGAAAGTGTCTTCGCTCTGGTAGATTGGTTCTAAAAATCTTGGTGGATTTAAACTGCAAACCTCAAGATGCATTCTAAAGATGTTGACATCCTAACGGCCTTTACTGCCAATATTGTGGTCCACTTTAAACCTAACTCCTGCAGCTTTACGCAGCATTAGTTTAATAATTGCTCTGCTTGTTTAAATTGGAAGAATTAAGCTCTGGTTTTTGACTGAAGTAAATTATTCACTGCAAAGATCTGAACAATTCCTTATAGTCACGATGATGATCTGCTTGTGTTGGCATATATCACTTGTAAGTGTATTTAGAAGAGTATCTTAAATGTTAGCTAATGTGTTGCACCAGGGACATGAAGATGATAAGCGCGGTTTGGAAAACTCATTTGGGATTGACAAGACAAGGTTGCAATTGGTGGAGATGGGCTTTCCCATAGATGAGGTTACTCTGGCAATATCCAGATGTGGTTTGTATGCAAATTAAAGTTGATTATCATAGTTATTTTAGATATGTTGTTCTTGTGTTTTTAGTGCTTACACGTTTCAAATGCTTCATCTATAAGCAGGGTTTCTATCATTGAGTGGATATTATTTAGTTGTACTTGCTTTATGGTTTGAAGTTGAGTTTTCTTTTAGTGGTGATATTTTGTTATATCATGTTACAGGGATTTGTAAATAGGCCCAATGTCGTGCATATTTTAGGAAGTTTCTGGGATATAATAGCCTTAAAAGGATGAGATGCTCCTAGAAAATGCCCTCTTGGCCCACTTTTTTCTTATGAAGGATGTCATGTTGAGGTTGAGGTAATTGGTTTTCTAGATAGAAAAGAAGCTCCTTTACATCACACACACACACACACACACACACACACACACACACACATATATATATATATAAATATATATAGTTTTTGCCTTTTTGGTTTGTTAGAAGAGAAAATTGTTCCAAGGGTTTCCATTGGAAGAGTGGTCTGGATGTCTAGTTTGACGTAAATGTGTTTCTTCTCCACTTTATGAGAATCCTTTTCTTGTAACCCTGGGAGTTCTGTGGTTATTTTGCCACGTTATTGGCATGGTGCCTATAGGATAGATCTGAAAGCCATCTTCTCTAGTGATTCACAAAGGGTCCAACTGAACAGTTTCTGATGGAGGGTGCATTGGTGAGGATCATTTTGATTTGTTGAATATTGCCTCATTTTCTAACTGGTACATATATTGGATACGTGGAAATTGACATATAGACTATAACCATATCATTTATAACGTTGGATGCTCTTGTTTGTAGTATTTTATATGCTAATTAGCTTTTTTGTTTTTTTTGGGCATAAATAAGGCAATTCTTTTCTATAATTGAAAGAGCAAGCACTCAAAGCTAAAGAATTTAAGTTTCTGATGCACTCAGATTGCAAACTATTGTCAGTCAGTCGTCTGACCAGCTTCCCAACTTAATATTATTTGGAAAACTGCAATATGCATTACTTCATTTATAGTCTGATCCTTTTTCACACTAGAAAAGGGACTTGTGTAGCTAGCTCTCAAGATTCTCTTTATAGTGTCTTACTTAATTATGTTTATTCTTTATCCCATACTGGTATCTGATTTTCCTTCTTTAATTTGCATTAAAATATGTTTCAAAGAAAGGACCCTTATCATCATTCATTCTAATAGTCTGATCTCGTATTGGAATTGGCACAATCTGGGTTTGTCTGTTGTCTTGCGCCTCATGTTGTTTAGCCTTCATAGGAAGGTTGCTCTCTAATACGATCTTGCTGTCACTTTCCTAAAACTTATTCCTTCAACCTTGATTTGTTCATCTGTTTCTTAAACGTCTTCACTTTTTGACTACACAATGATGGTTGGTTGCAATCATCTTATCAGGTGAAAATGCTTCAATTTGGGAACTTGCCGATTCAATCTATGCATCTCAAACGGACAAAGCAACAGCTGATTATCATCCAACGTATGGATCATCTTCTACTTGTGAACAATGGGGAGAGGAAGAGGTACATTTATTAACCTACCTCTTCTGTCGATTAGTTATTTCTTGAAAACATGGTACACCTTATGCTATTTCTATTTGCAGAGATCATGTGACAGCATGGATAGTGGTCTTTCAAGATCCTGGGGAAAGCGGAAAGGGTTTGATAACAGTACAAGAAATAAGGACAGTACAATTCACAGAAGTGCCTCATATATGAAGAGGCAGAGAGTCTGCTATGCAAGGAAGAGCTTTAATGATGATGAAGAGACAGTGCCTTCAAATTTCTGGGTCCCAGCTAAAACCATGGTTGGTTTTGGTCTTCCTAACAATCCCATCATAATGTCTAGGAAGCTCCCTGATGCAGCTATAGGGCCTCCATACTTTTATTATGAGAATGTGGCTTTAACACCTAAGGGAGTGTGGGAAACGATATCTAGGTTTTTATATGATATCAAACCGGAGTTTGTTGACTCCAAACATTTTTCTGCTGCTGCTAGGAAGAGGGGTTATATCCATAACCTTCCAATTGACAACAGATTTCAGCTCCAGCCTATTCCACCGTTAACTATACAAGAGGCTTTGCCTTACACAAAGAAGTGGTGGCCTTCATGGGATCCAAGACAAAAGCTGAACTGCATCCAAACATGCACCGCAAGTGCAAAACTCACTGAGAGGTTGCGAAATATTCTTGCTGCATCAGATGGGCCACCTTCTTATTTTGATCAACAAAAGGTACTTGAGCAGTGCAGGAAGTGGAATCTTGTGTGGGTTGGCCTGCATAAGTTGGCCCCACTTGAGCCTGATGAGATAGAGCCACTGCTGGGTTTCCCCAAGTATCATACAAGAGGTGGTGGTGTCAGCAGGACTGAGAGATTGAAGGCCCTTGGAAACTCATTTCAAGTGGATACAGTAGCCTACCATCTATCTGTCTTGAAGAGAATGTTCCCCAATGGTCTCAATGTCCTTTCACTCTTCTCTGGGATAGGGGGAGCTGAAGTTGCTTTGCATAGGCTTGGAATTCAGCTGAAAAATGTAGTCTCCATTGAAAAGTCTGAAATTAGTAGAAATATCCTGAAAAATTGGTGGTATGAAACTGGTCAGAAGGGCAAGCTGGTGGAGATTGCAGATATAGAGCAGTTGACAAATGATAAACTGGCAACCATGATGAGGACGCTTGGTGGGTTTGATCTAATCGTAGGAGGAAGCCCATGCAACAATCTCACTGGAAGTAACAGAGTCAGCAGACATGGGCTTGAGGGAACGCATTCTGCACTTTTTTTTGACTACTTCCGGATTTTGGATGCAGTGCTATGCATAATGTCTAAGAAAAAATAGCGCTCTGGTACGTAGTTTCTTTGTAGAAACATTCTGTCTACAATTGTTGAATTTCAGTTGAATAAATTTTATCTCTCTTCTCTTTTACCTTGACATTACCATAGTGGTTTTCTGTTGCTTCTCCCTGGATTGCTCATGATATCATATTTCAATAAATTCAACCTTTCATGCTTTTTGGAGTTTTTGTTGGAGAAACTAATGCTGACTGTAGAAACATTAAATGACTTGTGCATGGTTGGCATGCAGGAGCAGGGTGCAATCTTTGGTGAAAAGGACTGGCTGATTCTAACATCATGATCGCAGAATTGTCTTCCACTTATTCATAAACGTAAAACAATAAATTTTTTAGACCTGCAAAAAAGCCAGGATTTGGAAATTCTATAAGCTGTTCTCAGCTTTATTATGACCAGTCTGACAAATTTTTTATTGGATTTACTGATCTATTCTTGCACTCTAATTTTCTATGAACAGTAATTTCTTTGTTAAGTTCTTTCATTTCCCCATTCCCTTTTCCACTGTCAAAATTGCGGAGTTGTTGTTTCACCTATTCTGTTTTCCTAAATGATTTCTTTTGGCGTCTGTTTGATCCAAAAAACATGTACACCTCCATGTGTATAGATATCCTATGGCATTTGAGGAATCAAGGAAGACACAAAGAGGTGCCTCTGGATGATCTTATGGTAAATAATAGTTTGTTGCGAACGTGGACCTTGCACCTATGTCTCATGGGTGCTTTTAAATCGTTTCATGTAGAGCAGATAAATCGTTTCATTACAGTTTCCAAGTGTATGATGGGTAAGTCTTTAGTTTTCGGCTATATTTATAATATTTAATTGTGGATATTCGTGGCCATAAATCCAGTGGTTGTCACAGGGACGTTCTCATTGGCATTGTATCATTAGACCATTTCTGTGGCTCTCTCACTAGACCATTTCTCTCTATATGTATGTTATAAATCCACTAGTTACGGGGGCCGTCTCTCATTGACATTGTATCATTAGACCATTTGTCAATGTGAGAAAAGTTTCTTTACAGTGAATCAGATCTGCATTGGAGAATAATAATGGAATATGTATACTTCTGGAAACTTTTGAGGATTTCTAACATGCCCAATGGAAGTAAATACTCAACATTTGTGAGACTGCCTATTGAGAGCTGTAAGGCGGCTAACATTTGAATCCATGTAGACATTGTTCATGTTTATCCATACTTTTGTGAGCAATAAAGCTTTCTTTTGGGGGAGCAATAATGTAATATCGACAGTTCATATTGAGAAACAAGTGCGATGAAATGAAAATCCTGTTTTTTGTTATATAGCTTTGAGTGATTGTAAATACATGACAATGTGTTTTCAAGTGTGTCTAGGAACATTTGAATCATAAATGCTACCACAGCTTCTTCCTGTTTGGCTGTATTATCGGTACTAGAAGATAACACCAAAACAGTTGAACTTTGAATGAAGGATGAAATCTTCCGGTTGGAGAAGGGCAGTAGAGATTCACTTCAGTCCGTGCAGAGGGTCTAGGATCGGATTCGCTCTTTCTTCATTGAAAGAAAAGGCTATGCCTGCATTTCTTGAACTCTTTTCAGAGAAATCAAGTTTCTTAGGTACATTTGAGTTGCCAATCCATGATCACCCAAACACCAAAGAAAATGGTTCAAGCAAACATTGCATTAGATTGGAGCTTTTAAATCAGTAATTCAAAGAACATGAGTTGAGCCAACTCGAGTTCAGCTCAAACTTACTCCACTGTGATTAACTTGAGGCTCATTTGTTAAATTAATCGTGCATAAGGTTAACTGAAAGGTCGAGCTTGTAAACGAGTCGAGTTAGAAGTACATGAACTTGACTCGATTAAAGTTGAGGGAGATAAATTTAATTTAGCTTGTCTTTTTCTTTAAAAAAAAAAATTAAAGGGAAGAGGTCATGTCAAAAGAGGAGTTGATAAACAAGCTTAAACGAGATGAGCTCAAGCGACAACTCGTCTATCAAGTCGAGCTCAGCCTGATATTGTACAGCTTGACTTAGTTTGAGCCAAGAAAGTTATAAGCCGAGCCCAGCTCCAGCCTGACTCAGCTCAGGTAAGCCCTACGGTTCTGGATTAAAGGGAAAAAGGAAAGGCCTGCCATTAAACAAAATTTGTTTGAAATAAGTAGCAGAGTGCAGTGTTCAAAGAAGATGGTCTATGCAATCGATCGAACAGGAGATGAAATGGAGCCTCTGCAGTTACTGCTCCAAAGAGTTCAGAACTAGTACATAGACGGGAGCAGGATTGTGGCAGGGAAAGGGTCTTTTCACTTACGTTCTATACTACCACCCAACCTAGAAAGGTTGATTCTGTGGTAAGATCTGAACCGGAGACTCGCCGGCGATTCAGGAGGCTGGCAAGGAAGCTTGATACAGATTGCGGCAATTTCTAACAAGTGACTACCCTCCAGCATAACATTACTGCTGCACTTTATTATGAATTATATAAAGTGGCTAACAACACGTAGACAAATTATGTAAATTGAATGTAGAGCGTACAATCAATTCAATTTGATCAATGTAGTCATAACCCACATGCATCTAGTGTGAAATAATATTTAAGATTCTATATATATATATATATATATATATATATATTTATTTCTGTCCCTTTCTCTTCTGAGAAGTAGCCACAGGGATCTGATTCACAGCAATGAATTTGTAAGAGTGATGCTTAAATTGCTGATATATATATAAATTGACAGATAAGTCCTTATAAAGGTACTAAGGCTGGTGGCCCAAATTCATTTCATATAAATTATAGCTAGAAAAGATACTTCCATAAAAGGTCAAAGTATCTATTCTTACAAATTGCAAGCCACGGTATACGTGCAGTGACGATGGTTTTGCCAAAAAAGATGATCGAAAGTTTTGAGATTTCAATTTCCATAATTCCATGATACAACTACCAAACACCTGCTGCCCATTTTAGGGTTGCTCGTCTTCGAAATCTTGGTTGAGAACTGTGACATTTTTTAGTGTACCATTGGATTTCTACTTTAACTCTAACGCATTTTACCGTACTAAAATTCACAACTCTAAAGTTTGAAAGGAGCTGAAAATATAATTTTTCAAAATTTTTATATAAGTTAAACTATTTTTTTTTTAATTATATGTAGAGAGACAGAGACAGAGTTCCCCAAGCTAGGACCTTGAATCTCATATCTAAAGTATAAGATCCATGTTAATGTAAAATCTAATGGTTCAACCACCATTACATTTTATATTCATGGTTAAATGCAAAAAAATTATCGATATATAAATCCAACAAGATCGAATCGGAGATCCGTGGAAATCTCAAATCACTTCAACTCGTCACTTCATAGCAGTAAAAAACTGGGAGAAGGTGAGTGACCTCACCTCTCATGAACTGCCAATTAGAGAACTAAATGTAACAAGTTAAACCAACGGGTCTGGTTCTTCCAGTGATTCCCCTGATATAAGCATCCTTAAATTGCATTTAGCTTGTCAGTGGCATTCAAAATAAGAACAAAATTTTGACATTTTAAAGACATTATATGAGAGTTTAGATAAGTTTCTTATTGGACCCCACCTCCATTAAATGCGTGGTTCCTTTTCCTTACTTTTTTTAAAGTTTTTATTTGAATGCCTTTTTCTTTTGTTTCCTCAAGGGTATTTTAAGATGCAGGCAAATATCAGAGAAATAAAAGCCAAGTTGAATGTGACATTTATTTAATACAGCGTTATATTCCCGTTATAATAACGATAAAAAGAGTGAAGGGAGAGGTGAGAAGCAGGTTAACTATTTGCCGCCTGGCCGTTCGAGGACTCTCAGCAGTGAAACCGCAGCTTTGGCTCCGTGGGGTTGGCCGCCACCGTATGGAAACTCAGCACTAGTTCGAACCTCCCCTCTCGTTCTGTACTTCGTCTATAAAAGGGTGAGGGGACGGCAAAAGGAACGGCTCATGTTTTTTCGCGCGGTCCTTGGAGGCGGGCGGGCAAGCGAGAGGAAATCGGAGTCTCCGGCGGGCGCGCGGAAAAAGTGAGCCAATCGGCGAGGAGGGCGAGGCGACAGAGCTCCGTCGTTCTTTCTCAAGCCCCTACCTTGGCTGCTTGAAGGTCTCTCTCTCTCTCTCTCTCTCTCTCTCTCTCTCTCTCTCTCTCTCTCTCTCTCTCTCTCTCTGTCGCCGTGGGTCTAGGGTTGTAAAAGAGTGAATTTGTTTGGTTTGGGTTGAAGATTGAGCCATGATGATTGTGAATCGGTGAGTCTTTGGTTGTTGTTTGATTTTTATCTGGCACTTGGAGCTAGGGTTTTTCTTTTTTTGGGTGGGTGGTGTCAGATCGGTATGGGAGGAACTTGAGTTAAGGGCTTGTGAAAATCTCGGTGGTTTCTTTTGCTTTGGGTTGGTGTTAGATGCACAGGTCGTGTGACTCGTTTTGGGATTGTTCGTGGGAACTAGGGTCATAGGACATAGAGAATGGATCATTCGGTTTTTTGCGCAGAGTTCGATTTTGGTTTTAGGCCTCGATGAAACTTGGTGATTTTGTTTCCTTTGGATGGATGTTAGGGGCCTAAGGATATCTGAAAGGTTGGTGGTTCGATTGTGTTTGGGGCCATTTTGGGCGCGCTGTTTGAGAATGAGTGATTCGCATCCTTTCGAAGAAATCTGTGCCCAGACTAGGGTTTTGATGGACTGGATGGTTCAGCTTGTTTCAGAGAGAGCTTGGAGTTTGGGAAGAGTAGTTTCGGTCTTTCCAGGCATGGCGTTTGGTTTGGAGATGTTGCTGTTTAGTACGTTTTTGTGGGGGTTCTTTATCGTTTAGTATGTTCTGTCTTAAGTTCGGTTGTTGATTCGTAATTGCGTTTAGTTTTGACATGAATGTTTGTCGAGTTTGAGAGTGATCCACTTGTATTGAACATAAGCTTCCTGAGCCATCGGTTTCGGATATCCCGATACAAGCAATTCTACTTTTGGGTGTGATAGAATTTGTTTTTATCACTTTTTTTATTATAAAAGTATAAAAGCTAGCAATTTTTTTTTCAGAATGTTGCCTTTTAATGCGGTTTTAGATTATACATATTGATATATAAAAGATCTTTCTGCCCAAGTGATGTGAAATATCTGCACCTGTGGATGCAGCGGATTCCTAGTTGCTGAAGCTTCACGTTTTAATTTCTCCAATATTATTGATTTTTCCGAAAAGAGATTCTTGAACCTGGGCTGCATTGGATTAACAATGCTTCTCCGGACTAAAAGTTTTCTCATATTTTGTGAATGTTTGTGATTAGTATTATTGGGTGCCATATGTACAGCAAAAAGGGTCCAGCAGCTTTTGATGTCCTTGTGGGCAAGCTTTAATCAATATGCTGTTTGACTTTTGCAGGAAACTTAAAGTTGGTAGTGATATCTGTAGTGGTTGAGTGTGGGCTCTAAACCTTTGGGAGTTTAGTGAAGTCTGCCTTTGGTATCTCAGTCTCTCAACATTTGACTTTGCAGATTATAAGGTTTTAAAGGCTCTGCAAAGTTGCCTTCATCAGTACCGAAACTTTATGGCTACCACTTCGACTGGTCCACGATATGCTCCTGAAGATCCAACTCTTCCAAAACCATGGAGAGGTTTGGTCGATGGGAACACTGGTTACCTGTATTTCTGGAACCCTGAAACAAATGTCACTCAGTATGAACGACCAGTTACCCTAGCCCCTCCTCCTCCTCCCCCTGGACCTCCTCCTCCATCCACTCCAAAGCTAGCATCTGTATCTGTCAGCTCATCTGTTCACCTTCAGCATTCCGAAAATCCAGCTCATGGAAAACATGGTGGATCCCATGGGCAACAGGTTGAAGATCCTTCTTCCAATTATGGGCAGCGGCATGGAAGTGGACATTCTACTGGGATGAGATCAAGTGACGGTCACCACCACCATTATGATGGTAATGGCGATGTGGGACGTGGCCTGCAACCTAAGCTTGCTCCAATTCCTTCAGCAAGGGCACAACAGGTATCCTCCAACTGCACTTTCTTGTTCTTATTTTGGGTTATTTATTTGGTATCATGTATGCTTGAGTGTACTGTAGTCTAGTTGAACATCTCAATAAAGAGTATGTTATTCGATAAAGAATACTTACGTTCTGTACTATAGCTATCTACTGGGTGGAGAGTAGACAATAAATTTTTTTGGGAAATTATTTTCTGAGGCTAATCATTTTTTACTGCATATACAGTTTATCTATGATTCTATGGTATGTGGTCTTATTGAAAAGAACCAAGAAGATGTCTTCTGCAAGTCGATTTATATCTTCTATTTACATTTGAGAATTTATAATTTGGCTCATTCATACCACAGTAGTTGCCCTCGCCCCTGTAAGTTATATTGACTGAGAGTGAAGCTTATGCTGATGCTAGTGAAGGCTATTGTGATCAGTGTTGTACGATACGTACACTATGATATGTATCTTTTACAAAATACGATACGATACACGCCCCGTATCTTACGATACGGGCTGATTTCAAAAAATGGGGGAACCCCCCTTTTCGATTTTTTTTTATAAAAACCCGGCCCTTCTTCATTTTTAACCTAGAGATTGTGCCGCCGTGGAGGAAAATCATCGATTTTCAAAATGAAATCATCGATTAAACCATGGATTTGTGCATGGGTGGCTGATTGTCGTTGGGAGGAAAGAGGTTTTTTTAAATCGTGAAGATGAAAATGAAGAAGAAGATGGAGATGAGGATAAGAATGAATATGATGAAGATTATGAATGAGAGTCGAGAGTGCTTTCACTTTGTATGTATTGACATTGAACATTTTCACAATTTCATTATCATCTTGTGATGTAATACGTAACATCTAAAATTTGTTTTTTGATGTGGTATCAAATAGACTTATGGACCTTATGACTTATAAATCTATGTGTTTTTTTATGAAGAACATATTATTCTTGTTTCTTACTGATTTTTTATGATTTATTTGAAATTTTTTCCTATTTTTTCTGATTTATTAAAAAAAACGATACGGTTACGATATTTTACGATACAGCGTATCTTAAAGCCAGACCAATACGGCTTACGATACGCTTTTTACAACATTTGTGATATTTGAAGCATCTGTGAGTTATGAAAATTAATGGAAGTTTTTCAAGATGTCAGCATTGAGATGGTGATCTGATGTTTCCTGTTGGTACTGACCCTTGATTCAAGGTGTTGCAAAGGATGTTGCTGCAACATTCACAAGTCTGATTATGTAGCTTTTGTATGTGTTCTGCCGTTCCACTGTTTTGGTGACAACATGGTTCTTGGGATCAGTGGTGGAACCAAGAATTTTTTTTTCTTAGGAGGGCAAAATATATTTTCGAAAGTTTTTGAGGAGCCAAATTATGCTTTCCAAAATGTTTAGGGTGCCTAAAAAATTTTGAAAATTAGAACAGTGAATTTTCCCTTTTTCAAAATCGCAAGAGGGTCCATGGCTCCTGCCAGCCCCCTTTTTCCTCACCTGCTTAAGATGCAAGGGTCCTGAATGTTTTTATGTACTTATAAATCTTTCTGGGCTATTATGACACTCCAATCCAAATGTTAGTGCCATGCCTACTGACTATTTGTGCACATAGATATCTGAGAGTGAGAGGTGACAAGTTATTGGAAAAGGAAGATATGTTTGATTAATATGGCAAGTTATGAACACATGATTTTCATAATTATCATATGATTCATATTTCATGGTAACTTTGAGTCCATGGACTATTGTATAAAAACCATTTTGCTAATGCTCTTTGTGTTGACTGGTTAAATTTTTTTGTCTTCCCTTTTTTGTTATTGGGGTGGGGGACTTTTGTTTTAGGTTGCAAGAAATGACAGTGGCAACCTGCAAAATGGTCCAATACCTCCTGTGAATGGTTCTCATGGTCAGTCATATTCAAGCAACCAGCCTTTTCGATCATCTGGAAGAGCACATGGTTCAGATCCTGGAAATGCAGTGCCTGCAGATGTATATAGGAGACAACATGAAATCACAATACTGGTATGCATGTAGAACCTTGTTGATGCAGTTGTTGCTAGTTTCAGCTATTTATCGTCTATTTGTTGTAGCCATTGGAATGGTCGTTGCTCCATTTAAAAATGAAGTTCCCCTCTCTCTTTCGCTTCTCCTTTCTTTTTCCCCTCTCTCTGTATAGGGCAGAAAACCTCTTTTTTTTTGTTACTTCCAAATGGTCACCTTCGGTTTTAAACAAAGAAAGGCTTCCTACTTACCGTTTGGGACACACATCCAGAAAGAGGAAAATAAAGGCCAGTTGGGCTGTAGGGGAACAAAAATACAGAAGAGTGAGCTAGCATTTATGTAATAGGTCCAAAAAGAGAGAAAGGGTGCATTTATTGCTATCCATGGCAGTCCCATATTCTTAAGAAATTTCTACATTTGTCCTTTCTTCCCAAACTAACAATTATCATTTACAATTTTGGAGGAAAATAGTCACGTTGTCAACCACTATGTTAAGTGCTTTCTAATGAATGTTTGCCTTTTGGACTTACTGATTTTGTCTAAACTTATGCACACTATTTTTTAGAACAGGTTGATGTGATTAATAGTTTCATATGTTAGTAAGTCCTATTGATTAAATGGAACTAAAATAAATTCAATATATATGTGGATCTCTTATGTATACAATGTGTTAGTATCCATAAGTCAGTGATGAACTATAAAATTGAATTTAATTGAATCTTGATCTGTTGCATGCATGTAAACCGTGAGTTCTGGCTTTAGAGATTATGTTATGATCTTAAAGACATGAAATTGTAGTGTTGAGCCTGTTGAGGCAGATAAATTGGTTTTCCAATCCTTGGAAACGCTTCTTATCTTTTATTTTCTCATGCATTGTTTGTCCTCCATGTTTGAAAAATTTTCTTTTGCTTCTATGGAAGTTTTTTTCCAAGGCGTCTTTTCTTTTTATTTTTTTTGGTTGGAAGAATATTTTATGTGTTATTCTCTGTATGTGGATGGGCGAAGAATTTATTGAGACTCCTTTCTAGGGAAGATATTTCCTTGAATGAGTCTTAATTTGATATAAAGGCATGCTTCTGTTATTGTTGTTGAAGCACCAGCTTCCTTGACTGGTTTCTTTTAGGTCAGTATCAGTATTCAGTACTGATACATGGACTTTTTGTTTTGTGGAGAGACTGTCTTTTTGGGTAGTAGTTGCATTGACTTTCAGATTTTGCAGAGGGACTTTCTTTTGATTAATAGTTGTTCAGGCTTGGTTACTGTTTACTGCAGCCTTGTTGAACGTTAACAATCTTTTTCGTACCTTCCAGCTTATTTGTCTTTGATGTTCTTTTGTTTTTTCTCCTTGTTGGTATTTCTTGTCATTATTGTTCTTTATCATCACTTTTTTTTTGCGCGTGAATATCTCCTCCACTTTAGTCATTGTTTGAACCCAAAAATAAAGTAAAGGACTTGTTTTGGAGCAAACTTGATTCTACGAGGTACAAATTGTAAATGACTGAATAAATCAAATTGCTGTTTTTTTGCAGTTATAAATTATAACCTTGTGGAACAGCTTGATGGATCTACTTTTATACCTTTTTGTTTAAAATGTGTTGTTCATGATTCTTATCATTTTTGTTTTAAATGCTTGGAATAAGAATTGCGTTATCAAACTCTCTCTTCCTCTCTCTTTGTGTTGGGTGTACACACTACACACACACAGACACTGACACACACACACATTTGGTGGATCATAGTAAATTATTATTTTCTTAAACCTGAGAGAACACTTCTGATGATCATTCAGGGTGATAACATTCCTCCACCGCTCACAACATTCGAGTCTACCGGTTTTCCATCAGAGATTCTCAGAGAGGTATACTTCCAGTTTTTAAATTTTGGGCATCTCTGTTCATAGAAGTGTAAGTTCTGTCATTGTAGGTTTTCTTTGTTCGTTTGACGTTCTCTGTAAGTTGGTTTTATTATTTGAGTCTATTTACATTTGTGGGGCTCTTCCCTACTGACTGATTTCGAGTTTCGGTTTCTACTTTGTGGTAGGCACGATATTTGCTCCTGGAGGAGCTAATGTCGTTTGCTGTGCTGCTGTTGTGCCGCCCTTTTTTGGGGGGGCTCTGCATGTATGTGGAGAGCCTTCAACGGTGGACCAACTATGAGAGGGCTTTCCGAATCACAAGTTCGTGGCCGGGGCTGCTGCCCTGGATGTATTTGGAGAGCCTTAACAGTGGACCAACTACGAGGGCTTTCTGAATGACCAGCTCGCGGAGGGCTGCCATACATGACGGCTCAGTCTACCACTTGGTCTGAAGAAGCCCACCCCTTTTATCCTCCAGCTTGCTTCAGCAGGCGGCCTTGTACATTTGGGGTTGCTTCTTTTAGCTAGCAGTAGTTACTACAATTATAATTTTGAGGAAAACTCCAAGACAACTTAATTTTCTTTTCAATTCTGGATTGAGTGTACTTTTATTTAGTTTTTTAGATCTTGCTTGTTTTCCTGCTGAGTTTTGTACTGCTCCTTGCGTTCAGGTGCACAATGCTGGCTTTACATCTCCCACACCAATTCAGGCACAGACTTGGCCAGTTGCTTTACAGAATCGTGATATTGTTGCCATTGCGAAGACAGGGTCTGGGAAGACCCTGGGTTACCTTATCCCAGGATTTATTCATCTTAAACAACGACACAACAATTCACGTATGGGCCCAACTGTCCTGGTCCTGTCACCAACAAGAGAACTTGCAACGCAGATACAAGAAGAAGCGGTGAAGTTTGGGAGGTCATCTAGGATTTCTTGTGCGGTGTGTATTTACTCTACTTGAGGCTATTCTGGCAGGTTACATGATGGATTTCTGCACATATATTAGCATTATTGGGTGTATGTCAAATAATTTTATGGCCTTTAGTTTGGGCTAGTTGCATTGCATGCAACATTATTGTGAACAACTTCAAAAATGGTCCAGCCCAGTATGGGTTTTGTGATCGGTTCATCTGTTCTCTTGAACTTCCCAGATTTTAACAGTTGAAAACTTAACTGTGGTTGTTTGGCATAGAGATCCAATGTTGGTAAAAAATGACAAGATTCTAGTATTTGCTCTGTCTTTTGGGATTCTAGTTGGTCCCTTGCTGGGAATACCTGTGTTTTTTATGTCTGTAAAGGTGAGAGCCTCTGGTATGCATATTTGTTATTGGCGTCCAGTTTCATGAGATGGTTGTGGCCATAGCTACTTGGCTGTTCATGAGTACATGCTTGTGACCATGTCTGTCCAATTCTTGTGAGATGGTTGTGACCCTTATTTTTTTTTTCCCTTTGTGATTGTCAGTGTTTGTACGGTGGAGCCCCTAAGGGCCCTCAGTTGAGGGATCTTGACCGTGGAGTAGATGTTGTAGTTGCAACTCCAGGCCGTCTAAATGACATTCTGGAGATGAAGCGCGTCAGCCTCCGTCAAGTTTCATATTTGGTGCTTGATGAGGCGGATCGGATGCTTGACATGGGTTTTGAACCTCAGATCAGGAAAATTGTGAACGAGATTCCTCCACGCAGACAAACTCTCATGTATACAGCAACTTGGCCAAAAGAAGTTCGAAAGATTGCTGCTGATCTACTTATCCACCCTGTTCAGGTCAATATAGGGAACATTGACGAGCTTGTTGCAAACAAAGCTATTACTCAGGTATCCAGTATAAATTTAATATAGATTGGTGTAAGCTGGAGTTTCGATACAAATTCTAACGGTTGTACTTGTGTTGCCTACGACTGTGGAATGTTGTTTGTGATCAATTTCGTTTCCTGGTCAACAAATTTTTTGAAATGTTATGAATGCATATGGGACACATTTAATTGGATGAAACTAAATGAGTCTACTGATCCAGTTGCTTTGTGGTTTTAAGGTTCACATGGTTAGTTCCATCTTTCTTGGATGTCAAATCTGAGATATTAGCGATTGATTATGTAACAGAATCACGCTCTTTAGGTTTGGTTTGAATTTAGATTGCTTTAGACTTCTGAGATATAATACATGACTCCTCTATCAAGTTTTTCTGATTGGTTATGGATTGTTAAAAGGTTGGACGGTAGAAGCTGCTTGATAATTTTATGCAGAACAACTGCGTGACCATAGTGAAGTAGGAATTCTAGAATAGTTGCTGTGGCCTGCTACTAGCAGCTCTATTGGTATTTGTTACTTGTTATATTGAGCAGATGTAAAACCTGAAGTGCAAGGCCCTCATGATCGACATTTTGTTTTTGTTTACTGGTTAAACAGTTTTACATAAATCTTATTGTGCAGTATGTCGAAGTTGTTCCGCCCATGGAGAAACAGAGGCGGTTGGAGCAGATACTACGTTCTCAGGAACCTGGATCAAAAGTGATCGTCTTTTGCTCTACAAAAAGGATGTGTGATCAGTTGGTACGGTCCATCGCCCGCCATTTTAATGCTGCTGCTATTCATGGGGACAAGTCTCAGGGAGAAAGAGACTATGTTCTAAGTCAGTTCCGATCTGGAAAATCTCCTGTTCTGGTGGCCACAGATGTTGCAGCACGAGGACTTGACATAAAAGACATCAGGTATCGAAATAAAATGCAGAATGATTCTGCATTTTCTTTAGTGGCTCTGAGAAAGGAATCATCTTTGCCTTTAACAAGAAACCAGATTTTAGTTTTGGACCCAAGTTGCAGTCACTTTCTCTCCCTTCTAAGTTGACACTTCTTCTGTTGCTTCTTTGCTATGTAGGGTGGTGATTAACTATGACTTTCCTACTGGTGTCGAAGATTATGTCCATCGCATTGGGAGGACGGGAAGGGCAGGTGCAACTGGTCTCTCTTACACGTTTTTTTCTGATCAGGATGCAAAATATGCTGGTGAACTGGTGAAGGTTTTGGAAGGTGCAAACCAGAAGGTTCCACAAGAACTGCGTAACATAGCTTTACGCAGTGTTGGCCTTCCAAAAGGTCGTAATAGATGGGATTATGGCAGTGGTCGGGCTGGTGGTGGTGGTGCCCGTGGGCATGGTTCCAGAAATGATGCCTATGGAGGTCGTGGTGGTCGTGGACTATCGTCTTCTGGAAGATCAGAAAGAGCCCATGGCAGGGATGATGGACATGGTCGCGGTTATGATCGTGGCCATCAAGACAGTTGGCGTGGTGGTGGTAGTGATAGGGACAGGGTGAGAGGCCGTAGTTATAGCCGGAGCAGGAGTAGGAGCAGGAGCCGTAGTCGCAGCAACCCAAACAGGGGTAAAGGATGGGACTGGGGCTTCAGTTATGGTGACAGCCCAAGGAGGAGCCGGAGCAAGGGCCGGAGTAGAAGTAGAAGCAGGAGCTTTAGCCGGAGCCGCAGCAGGAGCGGTGACAGGTGCGGCAATCGTGGAAGCTCCCCTGCGGCTAGAAGGGAGTTGGACAGCCCACCTGCGCACCTGTCAATTAGTTCACCACCGCGCAGCAGATCTCCCTACCATGAGGAGGATGTCTGGAAGCCGTCACCTTCTCGTGCTGATAATGACGTAGGGAAGCAGTCTCCAAATATGGTGAACGACGACTCCGCTGGTGCGAACGGCCACACATACTCCGACTATGAGGAGGGCATGATAGAAGAAGCCGGTGAGTTGGCCCGATCGCCGAGGGATGTGGCTGTGGAAGATGCTGCTATTAGGGATTGAGTTGGATGGGGTTCCGGCGGCCTATGGCAGGTTTATTGTGATGATTTTGACCACATAATGATGTTAATTCTCAAGGGTGGGTGGGTTTATGTTGATGTAATTCTGTTTGTTTCCCTCTGAAGCATATTTTGGGGACTGTAGTGGAGGAAACAGATTTGTAACAAACCAGTATGACAATCCTCTTCCAAAAAACTCAAAAAGGTATGAATATCATTGTTTTTTTTTTTTTTTTTGTGTCACGTCAAAGTCGTTGCGGCTTCGCCCACAGCAGTTGCAAATGGTGATCAAACTTTTCGATTATCCAATTTCTCCAATGCCCACTGCAGTTGGTCTACATGGAAGTTCGATTCAATTCGTGTCCTTTGCGTGTCACAACTTGCCGATGGGGAATTTATTCGAACGCTATAATCCAGCCATGGTGGATTGAATATTCTGTTCCTGCATGGTTCCAATTTTGATAGACTCGAGTACAAACTTATTTTAATGTGTAAAGATGTGGGCGTGGTTATCAGGAAGCGTACTTCCCTCTTCAAAAAATTGATGTGCCTTTCCGCTTCTGAAGTGCTTCGCCCATCCTTGTATCTCTTTTACCGAACCCAGCGGCTGCGAGGCAGGCTCCATTCTTTTGTTGATCACGAACGATCAAAGGATACAAAGAATCAATCAATAAGAAGCAAAAGTACAGCAACACATTAATTTGGGCACTTAATCTACAGGAAGATTATCCTACTCAGTCCCATCATTACATGGATCATCAACACATAATAGGCCCTTCTCACAACCCTTCTCCCAGCGCCAGGGAAACCTGTTCAGAAATGCAGTTAGAAATTCTTCCGCCTCCCACACCTGATTTCTGCCACAGGTATACCCCAGCAAAAATACAGTAATCCACTTCTGATCGGAGACCGAAGTCATTTTCTGCATATTCCTCATAATACAAGCAGAGGAAATGCACCATCCTCAGCCTAAAAATAAGCCAAGGATAAGGCTTGATTCTGATCATCATCCATAACTCTGTCTCCCTTTTAAACTTCAGCGTCCATGGGGAACCACAATATAGATACTTCATATTCCCCCATAGTCCCACCACCAATTCCTGACAATCTCCCTTCCCTCGTTATGAAGGACTGCATTTTGATTCATCCATGTTTTACAGAGCCATTTCCTCAACCATTTCGCCTTAATTCTCTGTTTACTCCACTACGACCACTTCTAATGGAACTTTTCAATCTCTCCTTGATTCAGAATCTCGCTTCTAACATGTGTAATACTCCACATTGGTTTTCACTCCATTACATTTCAGGAAAATCATGTGATATTGACTCCGCCTTGCATTGGCAGACAGAAGATCTATTAGCAAGCAGGTTGCCCTTTCTTTGGAGTCTATTCAAAATTGGCACTCTCCCTATCGCCAGGAAACAGGTCCGTTCGGCCCTGGGAATGGCGTCAACATGCTTAATGCAAAGGCGAGTGCACCTTCCTACTTAGCTAATAGTCGAAACAGGAGTTACTGCTCCTGAAAAGCCACTTATCTTTGTCAGTAACAAGTTCAGCGTCAACTTTCTCTATCTCTTTTTCGGATAAGCAGGACGTCAACACGCTTACCTTTCAGAAAAGAAGGCTGAACTGTACACCCGTTAATTAGAGTGTTGTGATTCCACCATTTACAGTGGTGGATAGCACCCATGAGAATCAAACTTATGACCAACCTGTCCAACTAACTCTTGGGCACTTCCTGCATCTCTTGAGAAATTACAAAAAAATAAAAATGCAAAAAACTCCAGTCACTGTTCTGAAAGGATGTCAAATCTTTTGGTTCTTTTCCAAGCTTCTGCTCTTGATCAAGAACATTTGTGTTCCCGTCTAATCATAATTAGTAGCGATCTTTTCTTACGGAACGCCAACACAAAGGTCATGTTTTCTCTGCGGCCCAAAAAAATTACAGGGGAAATCCCAAACAAATAGCCAGAAATTCCAAACTTGAATTGAATGCAATCTTTCAGTTGGATCGGGCTACGGTCACATCCAGATGTTCATCAGATCCATTTACACCGTAGACCATATCTGTTTGCCTTGGAAGCGAAAGTGTTCTTAACGGCAGCATGTTCAAAATTGAAAGTCAAAATTTAAATGCATTTAGAGACATGGTAATGGAAGCTAGGCAGAATAATCGTGATTTATTGCACATTGATTATGTCTGGTTGAATAAGACTAACCATGCATTACCGTTTTGTTAGGGCCCCTAATTCCTTAATCACTCCCTTTATCCTTGCATGGAATGTAATTGCTATCAATTAATTAACATCTTAACTACCCTTCTTGTTTAAGTCCATTTAAAATAAAATAAACAGAAAAAGGAAGGTTGGAATTTGAATATGACCATCTGCTCTTCTCAATCGGCCTAATCCATTATCAGTCTCATTAATTTGAAATTGAACGGCACATTTATTTTACTTTTACTTTTTAAAATTTTAAGTATACAGTGTTTGTACAATGAAATTTGTTGTGGATATAACTATGGGCTAAACAACAACGGTTCGGGCCATTTCTGATTAGGGAAAATTTTCTTTTCAACACCTGAAAAAAAAAAAAATCAGACATGCAAAAATATGAGAAACACTAAAACTACATATAGGTTGGTACAGAACAAAATAATCAGCAGACAAATATTGTAAGCATTTTGTACTAATCAACTATTATTTTTCTAGGCAGTTAATGTTTTTCTTTCTTTGAAATGCAGTTAGCAGCATTTTGCACACGTATCGACTTAATAGAAAAAATGAATTCAGAAAGTTTAAAAGAAGAATGGGGAATCATGCAATTTGCAATAGCATGACTGTAGAAAATTCTGAATATATGTGTAAATATAACAAAAGAAATGAATTCAGAAAATTTAATAGAAGAATGGGGAATCATGCAAATCTTGGATAAAGACAACAAATTTTCAAATAATAATCCATGAGAAAAATTATAAACAACGGATATATGAGACATTTTCCAACTTTTCAAGTTTTCAACAATGGGCTATTATTTTGCACGTTTCTCGTTGGCCACCCCCTCGTGATTTTTCATTTATTCTCATAAATGCTCTTTGCGTTTCTGAAATAAAACCCTAAAATTGAGGGAGGCCTATTGGGGTGTCGCCACGTGTCACCATTCTAATTTGACTTGAGTCTTCTAAATAAGGGAAGCGGAGCAATTCCATGAACACATAAATTCCTCTTACTCTTAGAAAGGAATTTGAAAAGTCACAACGGGGGGAGTGATTCAGGCCGTTGGATCCAGACAAGATCATCGGTCATGAGTTGAGTCCTTTCACAAGAGCGAAGCAAACACTTGGTCTAATCACAGACAGACTCAACAGCTGTACTGAATAAATTGCCCTGCAATTTGAGCCTCTTCTCATTTCAAATTGTGATTTGCTCTCAGATATATCATGGACGGCTGGTGTGATTTTCCGGTAGATTTAGCTTTCCGGCCGGCGTGCAAAGCCGTGCATGGAGATGGATTTTCATCCAGTCATTTGGGTTCTATGTCCAAGCCTTCACCTTCAATTGCCGTTGACGCGTTCACCTATACCAACATACTTCATTTCCATCCTAGCTCATCAAATTTCTTACTGGGTGGCTACCAGAATCCAGCGATTGCGCTTGCCGGCCGGCATGAGAATGCCGGTTTCTTGGGTTATTTCGGGTGTGAAGCAGATGCTTTTCCGTTGGGAATTGAGGATTTCCTTGGTGAAAATGATGTGGTTGGGTCTTGCTTTAGTGAAGCAGTCGTGGATGGTGCGGTTGACAGGAGGAAGAATGGAGAAACATATGAAGAAGACATTTCTTGTGTCACCACAGGTGATCAAATGGGGTTTCTTGGTCGTGGCCTTGGAAAGAAGAAGGTCAATTCAAGCAAGAAAACAAGTAAGAATCAGAAGAAGGGAAATGTGATCAAGGGGCAATGGACGGACGATGAAGACAGGTAAAAATGGAATGGAGGGAAATGATGACTGAATTTTCTTTAAAATACATACGCAATAGATCCTTTTTTTTCATTTTAAATTTGGTTTCTTTTTGTGACTGTTCCCTATCATAATATGCATTCGTTTACTTTGAAAATATATTTCAACTAATTAGGCAACAAAAACTCAGGAAGTTACTGAGCATATTTGCCAAATTGTTTGCTATGAGCCGGATATACAGGACCACTGAAAGAAAGAATAGTTTTATTGATATATATATGTAGGTGAAACCACAGGAAAGAATCGAGCAAAAGATGGCAGTTTTTTTATCTAAATCAGAGTTTTACTATCTTTGCTGCCATTCCTTGTGGTTATTAAAGCAAACAGAAGGAAAGTCCAGTTGGATTTAATGTGACAATTGAAGGAAAAGTCAGTATAGGATTTCTTAATTTTAGAGATCAACCATTGCTAGATTGAGCTACCAACAACGATCTGAAGGCCGATTTATCGTGCCTAATTCATGCTATGCTTGCAAAGTTAAGGCACAACACACATGAAGACTGCAATCGAACGATGCTGCTTCGTTCATGTTATTTTACCAAGATGTCACACAGTTACAGCAAAACTTTTCGTTTGTGGAAAAATTTTTCTTTTCCTTGGATGTAACATCTCTAGAAATCTAGTTTCTCTTTTCCTTGGACGTAACATCTCTAGAAAGATAGCCTGAGAATCGGTAATTCTTATTAGCATGCTTACTTGCTCTCTCTCTCTCTCTCTCTCTCTCTCTCTCTCTCATGCTGTTATTGATCAGACTGATCATGCGTGCAGGCTATTGAGGCGTCTGGTTGAACAGTTTGGTTTGAGGAAATGGTCTCATATAGCCCAGATGCTGAAGGGGAGAGTAGGCAAACAGTGCCGTGAAAGATGGCACAACCATCTGCGCCCTAATATCAAGGTGTCTCTCTCTCTCTCTCTCTCTCTCTCTCTCTTTGTGTTTTGACGTTACATGTCTTAAACTTCTGAAGATCTAAACTGTTAACTTGCAATGCAGAAGGATGCTTGGACAGAAGAGGAGGAGAGAATGCTGATTACAGCCCATTCAGAGATCGGAAATAGATGGGCAGAGATCGCCAAGAGACTTCCAGGAAGAACAGAGAACTCAATCAAGAACCACTGGAACGCTACCAAGAGAAGGCAACTCTCGAAAAGGAGGTCCAAGTCCTCTGATGCAGAAACCAAGAAACCCATCTCCATCTTACAGGAATACATCAAGAACCTAAGCTCTTCGTCGTCGTCATCGTCGTCCACAGTATTTGACCATCAAAAAGATCGAAGCCACATTGACGACAAGGCTTCAATGAACCAGGCACAAGATTCAAACCGATTGGCAAATACGGATTTCTCATCCCATGAGAACTCGAGCGTCACCAGGGAGCAAGGATTCATCCCTGACTGCTACAACCACAACGATGGTAGCTACCCTTTTAACGCCAGTGATGATCTCCTGATTCATTTCCAGGAGAGGACCAAGAACGGGAGCCAAGATGTTAATATCAACGATCTCTTTGAGTTGCCACCGTGCCAAGTGGTGGAGCCAAAGAAAGAAATGATAGATCCTGACGAAATGAGTGAAGAAGAGAAGAAAGCAGACGTGGATCTGGTGGAGATGTACTTCAAACTGAGTTCCAGTCTTCCTAACAGCAGCTGAAATCCCTTTCCATATGCGCCTTTCTCGACGAACGAAGACATGAAAGTTGAAAAAATCCGCAACAGATGTAGGTAATGACCGAGGAGATGGAAGAAGAGAAGGGAAGAAGCATGATCATAGCTTGTTTAACAAGAAGAGTATGAAACAGTCTGCATGTTCTTTGGTTTCTAGCTAACTTGATTTTCCACGTCTACGTTGCATGGAACTACATCAGAGCTTTTTTGTTTCACCTTTTCAATGTATTCGATCTGCAGCTTTATGTTCACATATTGTCCATGCAGACAACTGCCATCTGTTCTTCTGTTTGCATGACGACGACGATCAATTGGTGCTAGATAGAGAAAGAGAGAGAGAGAGAAAGAGAGTCCAGAAAACAGTAATGAGTAATGGAGAAAGATAGTGTAGAGCCAACGTTGGATATGGATCCGACATACTTTCAACTTGGTATCGAATTTTGAATCTGAATCCCAAAAGGAAAAAGAGATCCGACCTGGTTATTCGTAACATTAACCAGGATTCTTATGTGGATCTAATCCTGGGGTACAGTATAGTTGATCCAATTGAAATGAAATCCAAGCCCGAGGTTTGGACCATTAGAAGATGTTTCCTTCCAACTCGAGGCTGATAAGAACACAGCCAAGCTACTCGGTGCGACCAAAAGACAAAAAATGCCTTTATTAGGTTGGGTCGTGCTGCGTTTGTTCGGATCCATCATTAATTGTTCATGAAGACATGAACAACGTGTTCGGCCCTGGGAGGGCGTGCGCGTTATGGCAGGGGCTAAGAAGGATTTTTCTTTTTCCATCCTTTCTCATTTTACCTTTACTGGTGCTTTTCACTTTTTTATTTTTTTGCATTTTAGAAGATGCTAAAAAGCTGGTGGCAATGTCTGAAAAAGAAAGAAAAATAAAAAATAGCAAAAAATTTAAAATCATCTTTCAAAAAATAAAAATATATAAGTACAATTTAAGAATATAAAATAATATTGAAAATAATAGTTGAAAGCAGGCAGGTGGCACTCTTGAATCGACTGGTGGATGGCATGAGTTTGCCCGTTGATCCGATTCCAAACGAACGATTCTGACAACATAAAGGCTACCAGCTGACCCGTGCTCCCTTTAAACGGTAGAACACATGGCACACATAAATCCTTTAAGCTGAATGAGATTAAGAGTTCAAAATATTTGGATGTTTCTACTAACCTATGTTTGATTTAAGAGAATCAAACACACGTCTTTCACCGCCTTCAAGGTTTAAACGTTGAAACCGAGCCAGCAAAGTGCGTCGGAAAGATCCTCAGCATTTGATAGATTGGATGTTAAATTAAAAAGTGTGCTTAAAAAAAATACTCAAATTAAACAAACTAAAGATTTAAAGAACATAGATCTTACATCCACATGCATGTTAAAAACATTGGATTTAAGATCACATGGAGAGGAGAGGCAGTCCGGCCTTAAATCTGCGGATTTGAAATTGTAATGAGATGTAAACTGGTGGCAGATCTCACCCTAAAAGCAAACACTCTTGCGTCTGGTTGCGTTGACTGATAAGTGATGAGTGCTTTGACCGAATTGCACTCTAGTATAGAGAAAGAGCCGATAAAATGAAAATATATATCAAAATTTAGAGACAAAAGGTTTCCTAAATACAAAAACAAGAAAGAGAGAGACTTTATTAAAGTTTACACTTGCCTTTCATGCACAGCTACTATTCAAAAGTGATGTTACAGCAACATTTGAGGGCTTTTACTACACATTTGCTCCCAACAGCGACTCTATTATCCGCTTTTTTGGGGGAAAACTGTCAACGAGGGACCTGTCTTTTCAAAAGTTTTGGATTCATATGAAATAGATAAAATTTTAAAAAGTGCTAAACTTTTAGTGCATTTGCAAGGAATGATCCAACACTTGGATAATTACAAAAAACTGCCCAAGTTTATAAAATAATTTACGAACACATTTTTCATGAATGAAAAGCTCCAAAATATATTTTCTGAAACCGTTTTAAATAGAAAAGAAAATACATTGAAGTAGAGTTGTTTTCCAATCCGCATAAAATCCAGAGACAGATTTTGAATGCAAATCCAGTACCATACTAAAATCCAATAGTTAAACTTTCACTACTTGCAATTAGAGTTTTAGCAGTCATTGGTCACAGTTACCAATTCTCCTCCTCTAACCAGTCACCAGTAAGGTGTGAACCCAGTTTGTAGTCTTGCTTGGAGTGGACAATGAAGCCTTTCGCATCCACAACCCAAGTTCCTCGCCTTCTGTCAACCTCCTTTTTGGAAGATTTCCAGGTACTGCTGGATCATCAATTGCAGAAAAGTAGCTCAAGTTGTAATTAGCGCAACTCCAAAGTCCCATTGTTTGATTAACCTCAATATGTACATTCAATACCCAGAAATCGAAGAAAGAGCCCAAAATATCAGAGGGTAGTGTTCATCAGCGTACTGCTGGAGGCATAGTTAGGAACACTCCGCAATCACATCTGGGCTGAGCACTCACCAAGCTTTGCATTAGGGCGTATTATTCTTTTGGGAATAATTCACTGTAACAATAATAACTCCATAATTTCTAGAGTGAAAAAATAAAAAATTTCAACAAACATTGAAACAACAAATTTTTCTTCTTTTTCCCATTTCCTTGCTAGCGAAGTAAGCATTTTAAGGCACAAGTTGATGCTAAACAAACAAGGCTCCCAACAAAACTTTCAGAGGAGAAAGCAGCAAATCAATACAGGCAATGTTGAGCAGTTTCACTACTCAAAGCTCAGTTGCTTGTGCTCTTCTTTTCTTTCATGGAAAATATTAGAAAACAAAACCCTAAATCACTAAAATGGCAGTAAACTCAGGCAGCCTTGGCTTCAGGCTTTGGCTTTATGCGCTTTACACGTGAATACAGAAACACTCCAGCCAATGCCACTCCGGTGCCTGTGCATGATAAACGGTGGATACATTAGAGAAAACATGTCTGACTCGACATGCATATTTAGTAGTTAGATCCGAATATTGGGTTTATAAGTCGTGTAAAAGAAACATACCTAATGAGTTGATAGGTGAGACTGGGGTCCTGAAGAAGAGAACGGATGTCACAATAACCACAACCCTCTTCACACAGTTGCCGACAGAATGAGTTACAGGTGACACTCTAGCAAGTATCATGTATGAGACCTGCATTCCCGAAACAGATTCATAAACAAACAAGGACAACAGTCTTTACGCCAACTGAAAATTGATATGGTATCTGGCATGGATACAATAGTAAGGCATGTGCTAGATTTATCTTAAAAGTATACACAAACAAAATACATGTGCTGATCTAATCCACATGCTGTTTCAAGTTTGTCACTCCAAAGCAGGATTACTATATTATTTCAGATGAGAAAGAACCGTCACAAGCAACAACCACCTCTTGCTCCAACTTTTGCATGGAGAGACAATTCTCAAGTTCAAACAGGTATGTCAATCACATATTGGAGAAGCCATGTAATGCTAACAAGTACACCTTTTTCATGCATGTGATGTGCAAAGGACAAGGGCCACTGACCAAAAATATACATAACAAATAACAGAAGCATAAACTCAAGTGCTGAAGGCCTACCTGCTGATAAGCATGGAAACAAATGCAGGCCAAGAGGGACCTTGTGCATAGCTCTCTAACATTCAAACCCTGGAACAGGAAAGCTCGGGTCAAATGCTCTCATGTGCCAAACTTGTAGGACAATACATCACCTAAAATAAAGAGTATCTCTTAGAAAAATCAAATTCCAAAACGCTTACAGCCGACTGAAGATATGCAGGGGTGAACTTGATGCCTTCAGTGAATATGGTTACAGGAGCCAACAAGAAAAATGACATAATTGTTATGATTGAGAAGAGGTTTATGTTGTCAAGGGAGTCCTGCAAGGAATATATTACTAAATTAAAGCTTCCAACTAAAAGAGACAAGCATGAATAGTAGTTGAATTCTAAACCTCCCACAGTTCATTGGCAAGAAAGTACAAAGTAAATTTACCTCCTTCTTGACCATGAACTTCTTGCTCAACACATTACGGGATTGGAATGTAACATTAGAAGCCATAGCACTCCAAAATCCAGCCCTGTTCCATTGCAGACAAAGAGAATAAACCAAGCCATTCTAAAAAATCACTAAGGATAATGACAAGGACATACAATGTTTTACATAGCAGACAACAATTTGGCCCTGATAAAGGATTCTCTATTTGAATAATTCATTAAAGCTCATTACTTCGTTTTAGGCTTTTAGCCAATTAAAGGTTTGAATTTTCAGAAGCCTTCGTCAAACTTGAGAAAGAAAAAAGAAGACAGATATGTAGTGAAGGAAAACAGCTACAAGAACAACCATACACGAATAGGCAGATGAGGGTGTAAGAATGTTGTTTGTTTACCAATTGAAAGACGCTTCAGTCATCGATGCCAATGCTACTCCACCAACAATTGGCAGGAGCGAAGCAACAACCCAAACTGTTGGAAACTGCAATAAGCAAGAAAAAAAGGTGATCAAGTGCTCTTAAGTGTGGAGAACATAATTTTGAACATCCATAAACATTGTAATGCAACTATAAATGTTTGCAGCAGAAACAATGAAATAGAAATTTTATAGGGCTAAATAGTTTACATTTTACACCTCAAAATTAAATGATGAAATCAATTTTTTTTTAAAAAAAAAAAACATTTATTCATTAAGACAACTGATAAGGATGCAGATAACGGGGGCATGCGAACAGCACATGGTGAATATATCAGTGGCCAGAGTTTGAGATACAGTCTTGAAGTTACTAATGTTCACAAGTACATAATGTATGAAACAAGCATTTTTTTTTAATATCTAAGAAAGTAGAAAAGTTTATGGACTAATAAGAATCCAAACCAGAGAAGAATAACAGCAAAAAACCCAGTTACCTAAAATGTTAAACCAAATATCTCAAGAAACAAGTCACAAATAACGTCTCAGAATTTTAAACGGCGAGGTTTTTCTTGGGTATAATACGGCGAGCTTGAAAAAAAAGGGAAAAATACGGCAATTTTTTTTAAAAAATAAAAAACTAAAAATAGTGAAAAATAAAATAAGTGAGAAACTAATAACACAAACATCATAAGATAAGTAGATTTGCAACAAATAAAAAATAGAAAATGAAAAAAAGTGTTTGGCATTAAAAAACTGAAAAAAATGAGAAAACGTGAACGTCGTGTTTTTAACGTTTTTTTCAACAAAATGCGTTTTTTTTTCAGTTTTAAAAGGCCATTTAATTTATCACGTTTTTTTTGAAAAAAAACGCGTTTCTGTGTCTCTAAATTTTAGACTATTAAAAGAAGAAATGCAAATTGTAAAGTTGGGGAAGACTTCCATAACCATGATATGTACCTTATCTAACTAATGTCCTCCAGAACAATATATACTTATCCCTTCAAAATCATGTCAGTAAGGGAAAATAAACCAAATATCGCATAGGCACAAACTGCTTTCACATAGATGCAGCAAGAAACCCTCAACACTCCTTATGTGATCATATGAGAAGTCCAAACCTTTGGATGGGGGTACAAAACATGGACACGTAAAAGTAACTTAGTAAGGATCTAGCTAATCTAACAACAGCCAACATATCATAAATGTAACCTAGATATAAACAAGAGGATTGCTTTTAATAACCTACAACTGTATCAATAGAAGCACCACACCATTTCCAAACAACAACAGTAACCAAAATTATGACCATATGCTCTAGGGGTATGGAAAAAGCAAAATCAATCTGGAAAAGATAAACCACAATCAAACTGGTAAGATTACTTTTAGTAAATCCGAGACATGCGTACATACCTCGCCAAGGAACATTGCAGAAAGGAGAACAGAGAAGAAGGGCTCCATTGCTTTGATTGTATGCGTGAAGGAAACAGCAACTTTTCCAAGACTCATATTGGTAAAAAGATTCCCCATGGTGTGGACTACTGCCAATGGTAAGATTGCCAACAGCTGAATATAGCACATTCATTACAGGAATGTTAAAGACAATTGAATATGTTAGCCATCTTACGTCTAGAATTTGGGAAAAAGCTAGGAGTCATCAGTTTACCTGTGAGCCACTAATTTTTGGTTTCTTATACAGCCCCGTTGCCCACATGAAGAGAACAATAACACTTCCAACAGAAAATTGCAAAGTTGTGACTGTTATCGGAAAGTGATAAACCTTCAAAACCTGCGCAGAGAAACATCACTTCAACAGATGTGTGATCTGAGCCTTACACGACATAATTGGGCATTATTACTAAATTACTAATAAACTAGTTAAGCTCCAGATAGATTAATAAGACATTTTTCGGCTGAAAACGGCAAGCTATTCAATAAAAAAATAAGTTGACACAGTGTTTCCTTTTGCTCTGGATATCTATCATCATTCTGTTTATTGACAACTGACATACAACGGAAAAGCCTTTACCAAAACCAAGTGTAATCATAATAATCAAAGTGGAATAACTGAAAATGGCTCGAAAATGTAAGCATAATTTGACTAGAAATAAAAAGAAAATTCGAGTAACCAAAACAGAGAAGCCAGCAAGGAGACTAGATACTGAGGTGCTAAAATCAAGAAAGATTATCAATGATGTCAGATTACACATCCACAAGATAAGATGAAAAGATCTACTTCATAAAATCAATTCCATAGCTTCCATAACCTAGTACAACTATATATGGCTATCCTTCACTTCCATTGTGCCTGACTTAGAAGTTAGAACCTTACTGACACTGTTATTTTCTCGCTATGAGCATAACAATTGGACTTCAGTTACCAATGCACTAATTTCATTGCTATAGTTGTTGAGAACTATGAGCCGAAGTTCACCATTCACTACTACATACTAAAGCCCGCCAGAAAAATTGATAGAACCATAATCACCGAACTCTTAATCTATTTTCCACCAGTGTCAGGAGATCTACAAATAAGCGAAAGCGGCTAAACAAGCGGAGAAAAAAAAATGGAATCAACAGAATACATATTCTCAGGCAATCTGGTTTTCCGTTGCCTAACAACCAAACTCTTCAAAAGAAACAAGAAAAATTCGTTAAACAAACATGCATGTATTAAATCATAGACTTCGAAATTTTGACAAAAGGAACAGCAATATATTTTGCTCGGCACCCACATCATAAGAGTCGAAAAAAAGGCATGAGAAAAGATTACCTGCTTGTTGTAGATATTGAAATAGATATTGAAGAGATACCAAAGACCAAAGAGAGATCCGAGAACCAGAGTTTGGGCAATGCCACCGGATCCCCCCTTCTCCGCCGAAGCCGAGTCTCCTCCGACGCTCTCCGGCACGGAGCTCGCCTTTACAGTGAAATCCTTCCTCCCGTTCTTGCACACAACTGGAGACACCGCGGGAAAAGTGGAGACGAGGGGGTCGAAAGCAGGTTTCGATGGCAGATGATCATGCTGCTCATGTCTTGCTCTGAGATCCAGACGCCTTGTGGGGAGGGGGAGATTATTGGAGTGATGGGTAAGCGAGGTCAGTCCTCTTGGTATGTTCCTGCTTCTCAGGAAAGGGTGGCAGGGCGAGAAGGCTAGGGTTCCACTCTGCATGGTTCGTCTCTGCCTCTCTCTCTCTCTCACTGATGAAGTAAGAACAGATCTCCCTCTCTATTAGAAGTTGGAACGACTCTGTCTCTGTCTCCCTCTCTCTCTATAAATATCCGAGAGACCCCTCCGCAGTCCGCCCGCAGTCTCACTCTCTCTCTAGTCTCTACCAAACACTGAAGAGAAAGGGAGAGTGGTTGAAATATCCGCCCATGAAAGAGGAGAGGGAAGAATGGACGGTGACTTACTGATGTCAGCCCATGACCTAATTTTAAACATCTCTTCCCTTCTCAGCTCTCTCTCTCTCTCTCAAATTTAAATTTGAAAAATGCATGACACAAATAATATACATATTTTTTTGTGTATATTAATTTTTTGATTAATTTTAGAAATATATGACACAATTTAACGATTTTTTTAATGTTTTATAATATTTATAAAGTAACTTCAAAATTTCAAAATCATGAAGCGTTTGAATATGGCTCCAAAACATCAGTGTCATTTGATAAACCTTTTGCTTTAAATCTCATCAAATATTTTTCTTGGATCAAACAGAGATGGGGGCTGCAGCACATGGCAACGACAGGGATGAGAACATGGTGGGCAGGTGGAGGCAGCTGGCGAAATTAATAAAGTGGAAACAACGTTTTGGTGACATAGATTGCATGAGATGTCATGGAACAGTATGTTCCTTGGGCGGGATTCTTGCTATCAAACAACTTCAAAATTTCTCATATGATGACGGAATAAAAATGAAAATGATAGACGATTATATGTAGAAGTATCCAAATTGTAGCTAGTGTTATCAAAATCAGATTGAATCAGCTTAGATTCGAGTTTAAATTTTTAGAGGTAGTTTGGCAGCATAAATACTTTATAACTGTCCCATAAATCAATCGTAATCGTAAAGATTAGAGTAAGTTAATTGAAACAATAGTTCTATTGTTTGATGAACATGTTTCAAAACAGATTCATGAAATACTCATCAAATGTGTTTATTGTCAAATAATTTTTTATGAGACCATTTGGACATAAAAACACTGAGAGTTATTTTATGATGAATTTATGGAATATTAGAACTATATTTTTAATATGTTATAATCTTCATTCAGATTCATGTGATACTTACAAAGTGTCTTAAACCTAGTGCCGGAGGGAGGGGGCCCGCCCGGGCCATGGCCCGGGTGAGCCCAAGAAATTTTTTTTTTACATTGAAAAAATCAATTTTTTTTAGTAAACCCCTAAAAGATCTAAATCAAACTTATTATGGTAGTAAATGAACTAAAAAAATAGATTATTTTTTGATGAATGAAACGAACTAATGGTGCGGACTCTCTCAGTATATCAAATTCATGTAATATACTTGCACAAAATAAATCTTATTAAGATTTGGAATACCTCACAAGGTTGAATATTTCACAACAAGCGCATAAAATTTTGAAAACGAATAACAAAAAGTACTCAAATATTTCACAAAAAGCACATATAATTTTGATAACGAATAACAAAAAGGTACTCATATTTTAGTCATCTGACATTTCGTTACCTAGATTTCAGCATGTTCTACACTGTAATATAAAATATTCAATAATGGTTCAGCCGCCGGGTCGCTGCTCCATTGTGGGCTGACGGTTTTCAGATAATCCAGAATCCATCGTAACAAAGATCCAGATATGCGAGTCGTTTTCCGAGATTTGAAGCCAAAATAGTGGTCAACTTTATTAAACTTTCCCACAAATATGTTGACCATTAGCTCTTATTTAGCCGTCCACCTGAACGTACTCCCCTCTAGAAAATTCAGATCCGAATGAAGATTTGGATCTGAAACTCCAAAACATGACCCGATTCAGCGTATCCAATCAGATTCCATGGAATTGCCTTACTGAATCTAGTTCTTTTAGTCGGATTGGATCTGAGTTTCCAGATTTGGATAAAATGGGATGCACTGGATCCGAATGGAAGACGATGAAATCCATGGAATTTCAGATCCACATCATGTGAAGTTAGGTGAAAGGCAAGAAGGGTGGGATTGAGTAGAAATCACTCAGAAATGGATCCATCCAAGCATGGTTGTTGCATGCACACCTACCAACCCACTGGAGCTAAGATGGACGGCCATCTTTTAACGCATTTTATTTATTTAAATATTTTTGTATTTTCGATTTTTCTGGTCATTACATTGCTTTCTCTCTTTTTTTCTTTTTATCCCCAACATTTTTCTATATGATAAATAGCAGTGAGGCAGATCTGGAGCTGGTCTGAGTTGGTTCGCTAGATGATCGACGAGAACCTGACCACATCATGAATAGTTTTTTCTATTTTTTGTTTTTTGGAAATCTTCTGAGAAATATTTGTTTCCGATTCACAATCGGTTCACCTGAATCAGTGAATTGGCCGATTCACCAAGTCAGCCGACCGATTCACCGATTCATGATCGATAGATCAGTCCTCTACCAGGTCACAAGATAAAATACTCTTCTTGTTCGCCCAGATGATAAAATCATTATTTATTTTTTTTTTTCAATTTTTCTAAGATCAATTATCTATCTTTTGAAAATTTACATTCGAAAGTTTTTTTCAAAAAAAAAAAATTGGTAGAGGAAAAGAACTCCCTCATCCTTACAACAATCAAGTTATCAACCTAAAAATTCAAAAAAACTTTGTCACACCTCTAAATGTCTTTTCAGGAAGTGACTGTACACTTGCTATCTTCACAACCCAAATGCTTAAATTTGAAAATTAAAACTAAGGTGAGGTTTGTTTATAGTATAGATATAATTTTAAGAAATGAAAATTTTGAACCCTCTTCTTTTATATATATATATATATATGTATTAAAAAACCAAGTTCTTTATGTTGATTCTCAAAAACAAATATCTCTCTCTCTTTCTCTCTCAAAAGAAGAAAGATGCATTCAGGAAGCATATGAACTTTGAAGATCCCACAGATTCACCTTTTTGCTGCTTGTGATCTGAGCAGCTTTTTGTTAATTCTTTCATGTAATCTTTTTATGCAAGTATGCATGCTTTTCATCACGGGGACCAGAATTCAAAGCAGAATATATGTGCATGAGTTGTATTCCTTTTTATTCGACAACATCAAAACCAAAATCACGACGACTATGGCCTCAAGAGGGTAGCGTAGTTGGCACATTTTCATTTTGATTCCCGTGGGCGCTATTTTCTTAAATAATTAAAAAATGGTGTGCACTTCACGTGGGTACTATTCTCTTGAGCCATTAAAAAATGGCGTGCACTTCTAAAGTGGTCTCCTGCCCACCCAATGTTCCATGCACCATAAAGTGGTCACCTGCCCACCCAATCTTCGACGCAGCTAGGACCCATAGCTACGGAGAACGGGGAAAACCTTGAAACTTCATGGGAGTAGTGGGGATAACACTCTCACCCAAAAATCAAGGCTACCATGAGACATAATCCTTTCATTTCTTTTGTCTCCATTACAACATTTGTTTTCCCGCAGCAAAAATTTGGGAATTTATAGAGCAACTGGTTTTGAAGGATTCTAGTCGTATGAGGAGAAAGACTACCAGCTACAGATGGTTCTTGTAAAAACCAGATATTGTGCTGCAATGGACTCAACGATAGCTCTTCTAGCTACTTCATCTGTTCGCGAAAAGACATCTCATTCCTTCCCAATAAAATTATAAATTTTCTTTAATTTAAATAAAAAATAAGCTAGAAAATTTTGGTTAAAAGAACACTAATCAAGCCTCATAAATAAAACGCCTAGTGGATAGTGGGACTCCTAGTAGGCAGTCTGTATTGAACCAACGAGAGAAAGTTGCATGCCCCGTGCACAAGGTACGCAGTAGTAAAGGAGGAAAAGATATTTTGGTAATTTGTTAGAAAGAAATGTTTTTTATAGTCTTTTTAATTTTTTTAATTTTCATTTTTGGATTCACAAAAAATATTTTTTCAGTTCACACTAAAGGTATTTTAGTCATTTACCTAATTAACAGCGAAAATTAATGCACCAATATAGTGTATAAACCTGGTTAGAATAAACCTATATTGAGGTGATTATTTCATGATAAATGTAAACTTACCAGAATACCCCTGGGCATTAAGAAAGGGGAGACACCTCTACAAGGATGAAAATGGGAGTCAGAAAAATGAAATGTCGAAAAATAATTTTTATAAAATCGCCAAAATATCTTTGATCCTTTTTTTCCCCTCTACATTGGTTACATGCACACTTGGCTCTACAATTGATAAGTTAAAAAAAATCATGAATTTAGAATCATTGTTTTTCAAGTTTATGGACCTCTAGTAAGAGGAGAAGGATGATATGACGATCTAAATCCACATATTTAATGACGCAAGGAATACAAATTTATTTTGTAATTCATGCATCATCCAATTAAATGATAAAAGATCTTTCTAAAAATTAAATAATAAATATGAAACCTGTGGCATCGAAAATCGCCAAGATCTGTTTGATAACTGAGGTAATCAAACACCCCTTAAAAGTGCATGAGTATCTCTTTCCGAGGCAACAAGAAAAGGCTAATCTTTTTCTGTTGGAACGTCAATGAATCAGATTCAAATTAGATATGTCCTCTAGTAACATTTTGTTTGAGAGATGTACGAATTATATTTTGAATTTGTAATCTTCTCATCTTAACATGCATGGATCTCAAGTCAATGCCCTCCATTCCCTTTCATGAAATTTAATTGCTAAAACGGCATACTCGTAAGATTAGACCATGAGATCTAAGATTCAGGACAATCAAACTGTTGAATGTACGTGGAATGTCTAGGATCAAATATTGAAGTTAGAAATGTTTCTAATGTAGGTTCACAGCATAAGGATGATCATACCCACGTAATGGCATGGTTTTGGCAATAAACTTGGTCAATGAAGCACCTGTATTTGGTTTTCTTTTTGGTAGGAGCTGGATTTAATGAGACTTTTACCTGGTTAAGCCAATAAAGGTGCATCACTAGCGTTGAGCACTTGCCTTTTTTAACTTGAAAGCTTGAAGTACAATCTCCCAGTCAGGTGTAGATTGAGTTCCTGTCATTAAGTGCCAATGTTTCACCAACATGCTTTAGATTTATAAACTGCACATTTGACACACAATATACATTAACTGACCAAATTTGTTCTTCAAGTGTAGCAAATTAAACCCCTATGATCACATCAATACTGTACCATACCCCTAGATTCCAAATTCCTACTAGTAGTTGATGAAATTCTCTGTGTTGGCTCTTCTAATTAAAGATGCCTACAAAGAAAAACTTGCTATTTTCCTAAGATTGTAGGGACCCTCAATAGGTCATTTCTACACCATCTGTAGCTGCCACTTATAGAAGGAAAGCGACCTGTCACATGGATCAAGATAATTGATATGGACATGGATGAGTAATACTTTGAATATGTAACTAGCTGCTGTATATGCAATGAAACTAAGGAATGCAGTTCAGACTTTAAGATGAAGAAGATACAATCGTGCAAAACTGAGGATCAGATGCATTGCATATTGTGCCATGCAATGCAGCTCCCTGTGCAGGCATGTTTCATATCCCTTGTCATCGAGATTTTTATCAATATCTGCCTGCATTGAAATGAAATCTCTTGATTGAGATTCATAGCTTACAAGTACCTTAGATAATTTTGGGCATCTATGAAGTGAGAAGATTTAGATTGGTCAGCTTGATTTTGAACCACTTACCCTTCCTTAATGAAGCTGGTAATAACTTGTTCGATGCCCAATCAGATGAAAAAACCCCCTCATATAGACAAAGAAAGTGAGTGAGAAGACTCCGCCTACCAAAAATAAAAAAAATGTAAATCACCTTCTGAATGAGACCCAACTGGCTGATTTGAGCTCCTTTGAGAGGGCAGAACATGCAGCTTCTTCTTCGGGTCTAAACAAGTTTTGCTACTAAAACATCAAAGTTGGTAATATAAAATAGGAAGACAATCATCAACTTGTCTCTTTAATAGTAAAATGCATATCTTCTATTGGCATAGATCAATTTGAAAATTATTTTTTCACCGGAAGAAAGAAGCAAAGAAACAGTTCTTCACAATAATGGCTTGGTTCATTGTCTGGTGGCATCTTTAATATTCTTCCTAGCCCCCAAGTGCCATTCTGTACATCTCTCTCTCTCTCTCTCTCACACACACACACACACACACGCATATGCATTACGCATACAAATGCAAGCTTTAATATTTACTGCACTTGGGGGGTTTCCATTTGACAGTAAAACAGGTGGAGCAGTACGTAAAAAGTGAAAATGGGTAAATGCATGTGCAAGTGAGTGTGGTTGCTGTGCATGAAATGCTCTTTGTGGTGAGGGAATCTAAGAAGGGAGACAAAGTGTCTTGAGATTGGTCAATTATTTGGCACTCTGCAGGAAAGACAAACACAAATGGCAGGTGAGCCAAGAATAGATTTCATTTCTTTCTTCCCTTAGTGCTTCTAGTAACTTCCCCTTCTCTCCTAAAGGAAAACTGATCTGACCTTCCGTCTCCTTCTGTCTCTGTCTCTTCACCTGGTTCAATGAGAAATACCTCTCTCCACGGAGCAGAGTTGCCCTGTTGATTAGTGCCAGGATCACTTGGGATTTAGAGAGATGCAGATGCTTTATTTGCTTGAGAATAACAAATTACAGTCTGTTTATGGTTTACACTTTTGCGTACTGTGTATTTATGCTATAAATGACAAAACTGGACTAATATTTATTTCTCTGTGTGAGTGCATAAGTGTAGACTGAGAAAATGGGTGCTTTATTTGTTGCAGAGAATGTACTGTTCTTTTTCTCCTTTGAAATTTGAGGATATTGAATAGCTGGTAATGTACGTGCTTATAACTTCATAATAGTGCATAACACTGGCTTTGTTTTATGAAGAGCTAAATGAGAGAGAGAGGGAAGGAGCTCGGCTGTCAGTGGAGTTAATAATGAGAAAATAACCAGTGAAACAAGAGCAATACTGTCTCTTTTTTCTCATAAGAGCTGACCTCCCAATCCAGGCACATTTTTAGTGACTGAGGCTACTTTTGGAAACTTAACATTGGAAGATAGCCCCCCGGCTTATGTGGGGAACATGCACTGTCACTTTTGGCAACTGATCTCCAACTCATTCACGCCACTTCAAGTCCCACAGTTGCCCCAAATACCAAGCAAATGACTATCTTGTCCTTCATCGCCTCTAATGGCCAAAATAGCCCTCCACATCACAACTTCATCTATATATTCCTCCCTTCCTGATACAAGCTATCCATGTGCTCACTAAAAAGAAACAGAACTTCTCAAAACTTCTGTAGCTTGTGTGCCATTCTTCTACCAAGCTATGTCTCAACTTCTTGATCTTACAGAGCAACTCTGCTATGTGCAGTGCAGTTTCTGTGATACCATCTTGCTGGTTCTCTCTCTCTCTCTCTCTCTCTCCACCCCACGGAACTTTTCTTTCCCATGGAACTCCCCAAATAGATGACGGTGTTTTTATGCCGTTTGTGCAGGTAAGTGTCCCTTGCAGTAGCTTGCTGAAAGTGGTGCCTGTCAGATGTGGCCATTGTAGCAACCTCTTTTCAGTCAACATGCTGAAGGCTTCTTTTCTTCCACTTCAGCTTCTTGCTTCAATCAACAATGAGGTATCACCGAAATCTCCATAACTCTCTTCAGCAATGATTTCTTCGTCTGGATAAGGCAACAGTGTTCGACTTTGTCACATCAATCAACATATTTTGCAATGCTATTCCATGCCTGTTTGAATGTTAAACTTCTCTGTGAAGTGTGAACAAATGAAGAATTTCGGTTTCATGTCTGCAGACAAAGCAGGAAAATTTCCAAAATGCGCCTGCGAAGATTGGAGATACATCCTTCATGGAATCATTCTGTGAGGAAGAAAGAAAACCTGCATTTACTGTAAATAAACGTAAGCTAATTGCAAATAACATCAAAGAAGAGAGAAAAGTATTAGTTCAAGATTCCTTAATACGTACCTTTTTACTATTTCCTTCCTAATTCATACGTACTTTTTAACTGTTTTCTTCTTTATCTGATATCAATGCAGCTCCAGAGAAGAGACACAGAGCTCCTTCTGCTTACAACCGGTTCATAAAGTAACAGTTCCATTACTCCTTGCCTATTTAGGAACATATTAATACATTAAGCACATGATCTCTCTCTCTCTCTCTCTCTATATATATATATATATATATATATATATAGAAAGAGTGACTAAATATGGTGACAAAGGCACTAAAACCTATTAACAAACTTCAGTTTCTGATGGTTCATCTGATGTTTCTAAGGAAAGGGAACGACTAGATTTGTAAGAACGCTAACGTATGCATGTGATCCAACTTAAATATGTCTCCGTTGGGCAAATCTTCCTTTTATGTATTACGATCAGATATGTGTTATAATCCATTAATTTAGCTGAGCACCACCATTATGTTCAACGCGAAGAGAAACACATCGTGCCCATGATTCAATTGTCATGTGGAAGACATGCTTGACACGTGTCCAATCCCCCACACATGCCCTTGTAACAGGTTTATGCGCATGCGACTATAGTCGTGTATAAATGCAACATCAGATTCCAGGCGTGTATACATGCGCATCCATAATATATGTAGACATGAATGAGCATGCAAATGCATGTCAACATGCATGCAACACATACCATTACATACATATCCATACACAAATACACACGCAATGCTGCATGTGTTAGATGTAAATGCATATGCATTTACCTATATATTGCCTGCAGTACACATGCACGATCACTCTAGTCATATATGATCCAACAAAATCTTTTCTGAAAACCTATGCAGAAGCACCTATTAAATCTGAATATTTTCCAGCTGTTTGGATTTGATTTGTCTATGTACAGTATTAACCTATATACGTGGCTGATTCTATAATAAGTTTCTGCACTCTAATTCTTTCAGCATTTTTTTTTGTACTTACGATCACCAAAATCTAAAACTCTCAGCCATGCGAATGCAAGTGGCTGAAATGGATTAGCTAACAAAGGTCTAAATTCTCAGGGAAGAGATCCAGAGGCTCAAGACCAGTGAGCCAAGCATCAGCCACAGGGAGGCATTCAGCACTGCCGCTAAAAATGTGAGCCGAATTCTAAGGCAATAAGGAGAATCCAATGTATATTACTGCTAGTTTTTAGCCACAGTTCTGATGTTTCTGTTCTTGCTTGAGTTATATGGTGCAGTGGGCACATTTACCTCGAATTCAGCATAAACCAGATGCGGAAAGTGGCAGCCAGAGACAGAGCAACAAAGGCAAAGACAAGCATGTTGACCGCGAGGTGGTACAACACCAACCTCCAAACTTCAGAAATTTCTCCTGTAAATAGAAGTATACATTTATTTTAAGCTCTTAGATTTCTATACTTGTCATGTTAAACATTTAGTATGTGGACCATATAGTCTTCGAGGCTTTAATGCACGTCACACTGTGAGTAGGACGAGCACCCCTCCTCCGGTCTGCAGGTGAGCACGGCCACATGCAAGCGAGGAATGGTAGGACAGAACACTTAACGCGGTGTTCTGTTTCTCGAATCAAACGCCCTCTTTGAGTTCATCACATGAATTCTCAAACAGGGCACCCAGGCTTTGAGCAAGCTGTCTGGTCTCAAGATATCTTGTTTTATCCTATATTTAGGGACCAAGAAATTTTCCTTCTATTTTGGAAGTTCCCTACATTTGTCCAAGTCTATTTTTAGCTGTATGTAGAGTTGCATATTGAAAAAAAAAAAGAAAAAAGAAAAAAAGATGTTGCAGTTATCTAGATATTTAATTGTTATAGCGGCTATTTTTCTTGTACAATCCGCAACTATGTAGTATATATTCATATTGCACCTGCTAACAAAAAGATTTCTGCTTTTCCTTTCTATGGCAAGCTGGATCAGGCAAATTCTTACCAGAATATCTATGTTAGTGGAAAAATCAAGCATCTCCGGTTTCCAACTCATGAAATTTTCAAACTAAATGCCTTAATTAAATCCGACTTTTTAGGCATTAAGCTCTTGATCATCTTTAACTTAAACCTTCTAACGTCGATCAACACCTAGACAAGTGCACGAACTGAGCTTATGAAATCTAAATATTACACTGGGGTGTAGAAAATTTTAACTTCTTTCTTCTTCTTTTTTTTTGTGCAATTAAATTGGTTTGTGCAAAAAACCTTCTGTCAACTGATCAACATAGAATTTAGAGAGGCCTTATTTTGATAGGATAAAAAATATGGTCCAGGTATTTTTGAAAATTTTGTTCAAAAATTTTCTGAACTATAAAATTCTCATCTTGGTAGTCTCCTACGAACCAACTAAGGCTTTCAATGATTATCACATTGGTTTTTCGTGGCGCTAACTCCTGCCTTTTGCTCAATTTCAGGATAAAGAAGGAAACCAAAATTTCCAGCAGAGAAAGGTGTCGCAATCCTTCTTTACGGAAATACCCTCCCAATGAAGCTTAAATTACTAAAGTTCTCACTGAGTGTAGGTCTAATGATCAGAGAAGGGGGGTAAAAGCTTCAGGAATATAAAGGATCTCTGGTTTTCAGTCTTTTCCACAGATTCGTGATCAGTTGGAGCAAAATACCCTTCTTTTGCTCATCTCTTTAGAACAAAGTCTCTTAGGGTTTTTCATTAGCTAGAAAATCAAGCAGTGTCACCATTTTGTAGTGATCTGAAGGAGTACCACTGCTGTTTATCTTTTCTTTTAGTTGTTTTGGTGATTTGGGGTCTCAGTTAGTTTAAGAATGGTGAAACTTGTCCTTCTTAACATTCAAAATGATGAAAGCAACTTCCATTCCTATCTCTGATGAAGATCAACAGTAAGATTTGGCAACTTAATTAATTTGTGAAGTTTCAGCATTAAGTTTATGCAGCTTCCCCAACACGCGGAAGGTTATTTAGAATAAACCATGCGAGCGAAAGTTTACATCAAGAGACGACAGGATGAAAGTTGGTAATCTTACTTTAGCTTTTGGTAACCCACTTTAGAATGTTGACCAATATAAGACTTGCATTGGCCAAGTCAGCCTACATTCTCCCCTGTGGCTCCGTATTGGCCGATATATTGATAAAATAATAAATATCAGTAATAAATAGTTATATTTTTATTTTTATTTGATTTGTTGTGGTTGATGCAGCCCAATACAGACCAAAGTATGGATGGAAACTGATGTATGTATACAACTTAGTTGGACTTAATTAACATGCCTTTGAAATGAAGTAGGTCAAGAGTTCAATATCTAAGATGCATCCTTGTGGGCATGGTCAAGTAGCGGGAGACATATAAAAATGCCTTCAAGCTTAAGGAAAATAATTTAGCTTAGATCCCAAGATCAGTTGTACTCTCCCGAGGAGCATAATGTAGCTGGTCAGGCTGGTGGGCTGGTGAAAGTTCAGTCATCAGTTCAACTCTATAGGTACTACCCTTCTGGATTAAAAACAATGACATTCTCGCATTAAAGAGAGTAACCATAAGTACATTCAGGTTCTAACTCAGCCTTAGACCTTACTGAAGAAAGGGGTACATCAAGGTTCCAACTCAGCCTTGGACCCTAGTGGACAAGGGGGTACCACCTTCACCCTCTTCAAGGTATCTTCCCCGGCCCCTCTTACTTTGAAACTCTTCCAAAGTAAACGGAGAGGCATTAAACATCAAACGTGAGTTCAATAAGAGGGTTTACTTTTGTCTTCATACCGAATCAGTCGACTGCTACTCCATTCCCAGCGCTCTACTCATAAATTACAAGGGATTAGTGATCGATTTAGCGAAGACTATTAGAAAGAGCCCAAGGCTATTTCATCTGACAAAAGTAAGAAACCTTCTACCATTAATTTTTGCGCCATAGAGCAAACTATATTTTTTCTTTTCAAACAATACCAATCTCTGGTATGTGTATGTGAGTGCAGAAATTAGGGTAAGATTTATTATGAATAAGAATTGTGCCCTGGCACAATCCATTATGACTCAAGCAACTCATTGTATAGCTCAATGGCCATTGACTCACTTAACATGAACAAGAGTTGTGAAAAACACACCAAGTTACCGGTAAGATGCATTTCTTGTTGTGAACTCAAAGTTGGGATATATATAGTCTCTGTATACATATATGGGACACCAAACATTTTATTGACAAAAAGCCTAAAGTGTACTCATCTCATCAACTGATAGAGGACCAACCAAGAAATTCTAGTTGTATTAATAAAAATTAAATTATAGAGACATCATTTGGTTCTGGATTCAGATCCAATTATGTTAAAATCTTGCTCAACCCATTCAAAGGAACCTGCTGCCCTATAGTATGATCATGTAAGATGAATAATGTCTTTGTGCAATTAAAGGCAGGAGCTTGGCTGCAGTCACTGGTCCCATGCAGAGAGATCCAGAGTTAGTGGGGGCCTTCAAATGTGATAAGGAGACCTTTCTCCTTGTACTCTTCAAAAAATAAATTAATGGCAACTGCATAACGTTTACCTTCCAATGACAAAAATACCCCTTCCGACTTTCGATGTGGTTCCAGTGAAATGTCTGAAATGCCCTTGCAAGATTTTGAAGCATGTTGTTGAAAGGTCTTCCCACTGGAATGAAGGTAGAACGATTATGTATCACTTTTTTAAAATTCCACTTATGCTTAGTCATTAATGTGATCCTTGTTAGGCTAAAGATTCAAAAGACAAAATTAGTTCAAAATTTGTAGGACACAGAGTGTTCTCTATTATAAGTCTAACCAAAATGATCCATGAACATCTTTTTGGTTCATAAACTATGAAAATCACAAATGCATGCATGCTCACAGTGTTCAAGACTTACCAAGAATTTATTTTTAAAGTTAGCTTGTGAGTTAGGTTAATTGGTTATGGATTGAAAAAGATTGCTAAATGTTTTTGTAAGAATAGGTGGATAGTTATATAAAGAATAACTACAAGAACTTCAAAGAAATTTTTAAGAGTAAGTAGTGTTTTATACATGGCACCCTGTTCATACATCAGACCCTGTATCAGCCAATGAATCGAATCGATTTGACACCGATCCTATCAGAATCAACTAATTCACGGCAATCTATACAATATTATGTATAGCCATGGTATTGAGATCTTGATGTTTTCTAGCTTAAAATCTTTTAAACTGACCCACATAACCAAGTGACTAAGGGCTTTATATGGCATGATTGTGCAGGTTTAGCCTTTTCTCAGATGGTTCTTTTTGCATAAGCAAGGAAATTCATACCCCACTTATCATATTATTAGCACCTCCAATATATATATATATACACGCACATATTTTCCTGGCGTCTATTAAGTTGCAACAGATGAGGATGAATTATGCCGAGAGGGTCTTAAGAGCGATCGATCTCCTGAATTTCCATGTCCGTGTACTGATCCACAAAATTCATACGTGACAATATCGCTTCAAGCAAATCACCGTGAAGGACCGATTTGTGACGCATTAGATTGTCCTTCAAGTAATGAATCCAATATCCATGCAAATTTTTTTGAAAAATGTAAACAATAGACTGCTTATTTGAAATAATCTGCAATTATGAACATATGGGTACAAACTTAGTATATGAAAATTGGGGAATAAAGGATCAGCTCTTTGTCTAAGTATCTTCTCTAGAATAATCTAAGTTATATGTCAAGGAAAATATCCAACCCCATATCGCTATAGATAACGAAAGATGCCGGTGTCCATTGATTTATCTTTCTGCAATTACTTAACGACCTGATTTGTTTCCAGGATTGAGACTAAGAATCCATTTAATTAAATGCACTAGTATGGTGACAACCATTGAAAAGGTCAACAAAAAGACAGAAAACTTCGTTCTCATTAACATAGTCAACAAACTGTATATATATATACATATACATATAGGCACTGCCTTATTGAGAAATCAACGCTACTATTTTTTGCTTATAGCGCGAGCATCTTCACCTTCCGAACCTCCATCTTCTATGAAGTGCCTTGCCTGAGAGGTACATAACAACAAGAAAGTTAACATCATACATAGAACATTATTAGTTTTCTGATCTAAATAGATAGAAATAAGAGAAACAAATATATATGACCTCCTACAATATTATTTCAATAAATATTTAACGGTGTTATGATTGTTAGGTGAGATATATCGACTACCAACTAACCTTTAATATAATAAGAAGTAAGAACCATCATTTACTATTGATTAAAGTTAGACTATGTTGAAATATAATACTGAATGTAAATTTTGTAAAGTCCGCCGACACGACGTGATACGGCAAAGGATGATTCAGAATGTGAAGAAAATGAAGGAACGCGATTGGACCTTCCAGCTTTTAGAATGTGACAGGACATCCATTATTGGATGTACTGATAAAGGGAGGAACCGTGCGATGAACTTGGAATGAGAGATGGAGAAAAGGCCAAGACGTCCATTGTCCAGCATTCATGAGTATATGCAGAGAGACAGAGGAAGTAATGGGGCCTTTCTTTGATCATGTACATTGTGAAGGGAGGCAGCGTCGTACAATGGCTGCCTACGTTAACTTTTTCTGTGGAACTTAAAGTTGGTCTTCTGTTTTCTCTTCCTCTCTCTTAGAAAAGGGGAGAGAGGGAGATTACAGAAGGCCAACTGAAAGTTCGATTCCAAGTCTGTGTGTTCGCTCGCGTGTGAGAGAGGGAGAGAGACCATCGGACATGATGAATTACAGAGGACGAGACATGCTTCATGATGAATGCGGCATGATTTAGGACAGCTCTTTCTCTTCTTTCGGCCTTCTCCTCCTGCTTTATTTGTTATACTATAGATCAATAAGGTGCTCGAAATTATGCGTCTTACCAAGCAATTAAAAACTTTGTTTATGCATTCTTTTTCTTTGGAAGCTTGAAGGCACAAGAAAAAGAAAAAGAAGAATCAAGTATCTCAAACAAGAATGACCTTGGAGAAGAATCTCGGAAGTAATCCTGGAAGAACTCCTTATTTTCTTTCAAGAGCTCTTTCCACACTGCATCAACAATCAAACGTTTTTTGAAGTTTTGTGCGCAATGCCATGATACAACGCGAAGTAAAATGCGTAAATCATTGAGGAATTGCAGAAAAACACTTCGTGAATATGTTTAGCACGAAGTGACTGCAACACCATGCTCTCAAAATAACTCTTCAAGTTATGACTCACTCTGTCACGAAATGCAACAAAAGATTTCGTCAAAGATACCAATGAAAAAAAAAAATGCTTGAGCAGTAATCAAATTTAGAAGCTATTTTGTCAGATCTCAGAAGCTCCAATATATATGATACAACACTTGCAATAAGCATGACAAGTTCGCCTTCTGAATGCAGTAACATGGAGAGAGAGAAGTAAGGGAGGAAGACCTGTCAAAGTGACCAAGGGCTCGATATTTGCATGCTGAGCGAGTGCTTCGACGCAATCATCCCTCCCCATGCGAAGGATCAAGCACCTCTCGATAAGATGTTGAACCTAAGACAGGCACAGCTAGACCAACTGAAGATCAATAATCAAGCAACATTTTCAAAAACAATGAAACAAAAGAAGAAGAAAGAACGATAATGCTCTATGGGAAGAGCGAATGAACTCCATGCAAGAGTTGATCACACTATTCAAAAAGGGAAGAAAGAAGAGGAAACAACAATCATGGTTGACCACTATTAAAAGATGGAATCCAAAACAGCATGCATGTGTGTATTCATTTCGGGGCTATAGTTTATTGCAGCAGCATAGTTTATTACCATCCTGATGTAGCTTTGAGGGTGGCAGTGCAAACACGGGAAGTGGCTATCTTGGCACATTTCCTTCTTTGTCTAAAGTGGACAAAAAAGTGCGATCAATCAAAGAAGAGAAAAAGGGGAGGAAGAAACAAGAGAGAGAGAGAGAGAAGATATTTCAATATACACAGTAGTAGGAGAAGGGCTACTGTTATCCAAAGGTATCCAAGTGAAAGGCCAAAAGCGAAGGGATATCCAAACAGGGGGATTCACCTCTATCCTCAATTGAGGATAAGAGGGCGTGGCATCAAAGGAATGCAACATCGTGGCAGGTGCTGTTGCCACTTGAAACTTTTTGGCTCTTCAAAACCCTAACCCTAATTCATTCAATTTTTCTCTCTCTAGATCTCTCTCTCTCTCTCTCTTGTTTAAAGAAAGAGCAGTGGTCCAAAAGGGCAGGGTAGAATGGCACTTTACACGTGGCAGAGGTTGCTGACGTGGTCATGTGGGTGTGTCGCTGGCAGTTGGCTGCAGCCCACAACAGATGCCGAGGTAGTTGGCTGTGGGGACCAGCGATTTTGGCTCCTTTATAAAAAAAGCTAGACAACAACGCTTCACCGGGCCGGCGGGCCTGGCCCCTCGGCCCGGACTGGGCTCGGACTCGGGTCCACTTGACCTGACCGAGCTGCTAAAATGGGGCCAGAGCTGGCCCAGGACCGACTTTGAATCGAGCCAGCCTGATTCCCAACCCTATTTCTATCTCCCTAACACCTAACTCAAGGTATGCCCTCCAACTTTATTCAAGGTTAATGCAGTTTACATATACATAACTAATAAATATTAACGAACATCGAATCTGAGCCATTCGATCATGTACAATTATAAGAAAAATAAAAGGAAAATGTGATTTAGTTGACACTTTTTTGTTCTTATTTCTCTCTTAACCATTTAAATCATATAGTATTCATAAGGGAGTTCGATGACTCTGATTATTATTATTGTTATTATTATATAAATAAATAAATAAAGAAAGGAACACTCTAATGTCAAATCTAGTATTAGTACAACCCCAGTAAGAGTACCTATATTCATATTATAGAAATCACGTCTACAGGTTGTGCTCTTGTAATCAACCTTTTATATATATATATATATATATATATATATATATATATATATATATATATATATATATATATATAGTATTTTATACCATTTTGTTTTGATATAAAGACAGACTTTTTAATCTTAAAAGTTGACATACCGTAAGCCGTTGGTCTTTTTATCACATAAAATTACTCATATTTGTGCTCGCAACTTACAACCTAAAATCTGCCTCGAGGGGCATAGCGTAGCTGGTCGAGTTAGGAGCTTGTATTAAGACAGGTCTCTAGTTCGATTCCTATGGGCGCTATGTTCCTGTGTCTTAAAGCGGTAGAGCGCGACACCCAAGTTGAAGGGTGCACCGTTGCTATCGCTGACACCGACGCAGCTCAGGACCTCGGAGGCAGGAGGAATGGGGGGCGTTCAGGCCTTTTTCGGGTGGTGGGTTTCATACCCCTTGCTCACCCGAAACGTACAAACTAAAATCAAATGTTGTAGTCTTGTAGAGCTACGTAATATTAGATAAATAAAAAAATATTATATATATATATAATATTAATGGACATAGGTATGAACTGGATGAACCATTGTCTCGACCTGATGGATGGGATTTCAAGAGTGGAGATACTAAAAAGAAGTTGAGTTCAAATTCTACGTCGCATACTCGCACATTTTTTCGAATCTCTGGCTCTTGATATTGGCGTAATTCGGCTATGACATAATTCAAATGTCCATATCCATTTTCATCATCCACTCCTAAGAACTTGAATAATCAAACCTTATACAATAATAGATTGATTAATAGATCATAGATAGTAGTCCATACGATATAGAGCCTTATTCCTTCCATAGATTCTTTTGGACCCTATGAACAACTTAACTGCACTTTCATTTTGAGCAGTAAAAGAAGAAAAAAAGAAGGAGAAACTCTTATGACGCCAAGAAATCGATGGTAGAAAATGAAGTTCATTTATAAATCAGCGTAGAATCAAAACATTGTTCAATAAAACTGATACAAGCAGTACGTTAGCATATTCAAGTTAAGTCTCTTTAAACATAAAATAAGAAATTTTAGTAGTTTTCTATGTGCATCAGTTTTCTTTAACGAATAAAAAGAAGAAATTTCAAACGTAGATCTTCTTGAGAGCAACTGCAAAGCTAGAGCCTTCTATGATTTTATAGAAGGGTTGCCGTCTCCCAAAGCGGCCGTTCTTTTAAGAAGTATACTCAACATTCTAATATTCCCAAACTAACATTCGTTTTCTTTTGCAAAAAATGAATGCCTTTATAGTGGCATTTTTGTATGCATATATATCAGACCTTATTAAAAATGCATTTAAACCTTTTTTTTACCAAAATGTACAAATTTTTGCGGGGATTTGTGTATTGTATATTCATATATTGCTGTCTTCCCATACCCACATTTTCCAAACCTATCGTACCTGTGTCGGCTTTATTGTATGTACCTATATCTATACTAATATCGATGTGACTTACATGAAACCTAAATTCCGAGGTCTCATCTAATTGGTTTGAACTGTACCTGAGTTGGCAGCCCAAGCCTAGGACCACCCAAATATAACTGGGCTTGGATCTGGCCTGGCCCTGTTGTATTTTAATAAAAAAATATTTTTATAATTAATTCTTTGTAATGGAGCCTCGCCAGAGGCTGATCTCACGTCCAACCCGGTGGCCCCTGGCCTGGTGCCCGCTCTTAACAGGAACCTATTATAATTAGGCAAATGCAATCGTGGTGTTCCCCTGAAGAAGCCACCCAACTCGGCCTCATAACATGTATATATATATATATCTATACACACACATAGATATAGCAATGTTTATTATAATATTATATATAGCAATGTTTATTATAATATTATATATATAGCAATGTTTATTATAATATTATATATATATACACACACAGACTAGATGAGAATCATATAGACCACAGCTTATTAGTGAAGATCAAGTTGAGAAAAAAAAAACAGAACCTAAGTTGTGTCAAAAGAAGCGGTCTACATTCTACCAAACAAGGCTCTCTGGTACAAGTCAAGGACATAGTATTTCATTTTCTTGGTCCGAGATGAATCAAAACGTAAAGCGTGGCACGTCTATCACTAATTCGATTCACGTGGCTGTCAAATCCTTGCACAACCTAATGCATAAACTCACCAACACAGCTCTGAACCGCATCTTTGTCGATTCAACCCACTGACGATCTGCCCTTTCTCCTTCTCGCCTATAGAAAAGAAGAAAAAGCCACGCTATACCTCACTCGGTTCAGCAACAACTTCTATCAAAGCTCAGATATTGATGCAACTATACGAATAAAGATGTGAAACTTAACGAAAGATATGGATAGCAACAACTACAGTACTGACCATAAATACAAACAATAGGAGGAAACAGATGGACCAATGACAACCATGATGTTGTAGAAGCAGAGGCCGCCATAAATCACAATCTTTCAGTGCGCAGTATGTGAAGAGTCTGAAAATCAGATAACACTTTCAAACCATACAAAAGTTCTGTTACAAGTAGTTCAACTAGCAAACTTATTAACGGCACGATTCACCTTCATGGAACACAGAGTCATAGGCCCTTGTCTTGTACAGAGAAAAGTTTAATGGTGTAGGGACATTGCATTATTCAAACATCACTAGCACAAATAACTTAAATTCCGTGCAGAAAGCATTGGTGAAATCCCTAAAGACAAAGCCGAAGATTGAATTCTTTCCAGCAGGTTTCCAACTTCCAGTAAATTAAATACCACGAGGTTTTTAGGCTACAAACATACGATTCTAAGAACCAACCGATAACAACGCGAAGAACTTCTCCCCTACACTATATCGATTTCATTGATCACCACAAGTGGCAGAAAAAGCCACTAAAGTGGTACAGCGGTTCAAAATAAGAAGCAGAAGATAAGCATCATCACCATAGTAATCAATAGAAGCACCTTCGAAAACATCAAATGTCTTCACCGCCACTTTTGAACAGCATATCCCACCAAACAAAATTTCTTCCATCACTGTCATCGGGGAATTGCTTGACCTCAAAGTGCAGAAAACAAAAATAACAAACACATATAAACTGTAACGGACCATGCCTAAATGACATATATGTAGTTGCCAAATTCAATAACATATTCTGACCAATTTCAACCCAAACAAGCAGAGGACACAACCATGATGTTGTAGAAGCAGAGGCTGCCATAAATCACAAGCTTCCAATGAGCAGTACATGAAGAGTCTAGAGACCAGATAACACTTTCAAACGATAGAAAAGTTCTGTTACAATTACCTCAATGAGCAGTAAATGAAGAGTCTAGAGACCAGATTACACTTTCAAACCATAGAAAAGTTCAGTACATGAAGAGTCTAGAGACCAGATAACACTTTCAAACCATAGAAAAGTTCTGTTACAATTACCCCAAGTAGCAAACTTTTAAGCGCCAACTCTGACAGATAAATGGCACGATTCACCTTCATAGAACACATAAGAGTCACAGATCCTTTTCTTGTACAAAGAAAAGTCTAATGGTGTAGGAATATTGCATTATTCAAACATCATTAGCACAAATAACTTGATTTACGTGCCGAAAGAATTGATGAAATTCCTAAAGACAGACAAAGATTGAATTCTCTCCAGCGCCAAGGTTTTCAACTTCCAGTAAATTAAATACCACCGGGTTTTTAGAGTACAAACATACGATTCTAAGAGCCAACGGATAACAACGTGAGGAACTTTTCTCCTACACCATATCGATTACATTGATAAACACATGTGGCAGAAAAAAGACACTAGAATGGTACAGCTGTTCAAAACAAGAACCAGATGATAAGTATCATCACAATAGTAATCAATAGAAACACCTTCGAAAACATCAAAAATTTTCACCGCCACTATTGAACAGCATATACGACCATGCAGAATTTCTTCTCTCACCGTTAACGGGGAGTTGCTTGACCTCACATTGCAGCGAAGAACACTAACAAATAGAAATAAACTATGACGGATCATGCCTAAATGACATATATGTAGTTGCCAAATCTTAAAAAAATTTCTGACCAATTTCAACCCAAACAAGCAAAAGAGACAAAGAACATATTCACTTTAATTAGAAGAGGAAATCCCAGCTCTTTCTTCCCATGTTTTTCGTTCTCCAACTCGTTTACCATGAAGGAAACTGATCCCATCTCCAGGGAAGAGGAGAAACAATAAATAATTAACGTGATGCGCAACATTATTAAACGCAAACGTTATTCTTCAAAAACAAAATAACATCCATTAGTGAGGTTTGCCATAACAAATGCAAAAAATAGCAAGGGAAACAACTTCGCAAGTAATAATCATCACTCGCATTTTGAAATCTAATTACTAAAAAACAAAATTTATTAAACAAACTCAAGAGTATCATACTCATTAAAGAAAAACCAGTTCATGGATGTCTCAAAAGAGAACAATTCTCGCTAATAAACTCAAAGAGAGACCCTAAAATCGCTTCTTGCGATCGAATCTATTAAATAAAAAGACAACGAGAAGACACTATTCCGCACTAATCGCCTCCAGCCTTCTGGTAGACATAGGTGAGCCCGCACTTGCCGCAATAATGCCGGTCAAAATGGTTGGCCATGAAAGTTCCGGCGCCGCAGTCAGCGTTCGGGCACTCCTTCCGGAGCCTCTGTACCTTGCCGGAGTCGTCGACCTTGTAGAATTGGAGGACCGCGAGCTTGACCTTCTTCTTCTTGTGCTTGATCTTCTTGGGCTTGGTGTAGGTCTTCTTCTTCCTCTTCTTGGCGCCACCACGAAGGCGGAGGACGAGGTGGAGCGTGGACTCCTTCTGGATGTTGTAGTCGGCGAGGGTGCGGCCGTCCTCGAGCTGCTTGCCGGCGAAGATGAGGCGCTGCTGATCCGGCGGGATGCCCTCCTTGTCCTGGATCTTCGCCTTCACGTTGTCGATGGTGTCGGAAGACTCCACCTCGAGGGTGATCGTCTTCCCCGTTAGGGTCTTCACGAAGATCTGCATCTTCGCAGACGCAGTTGACAACCCAAGAGAGAGACAGAAAGGGGGAGAGATTAGGGTTAGGAACGGCGGAGATACGGCATTTATACTCGTGGGGTTGCTCGTCCTTGCAATGGATGTTAAGGGTATTAATGTCATTTCTTCATTTCGAGGCTACTATTCGGTTCGGACCCAAACAGTAAGTAAACCTGTCAACACTTCTTCGTCGGCACAGCTGGAGCGTCCGGAAGGAGGAAGCCGGAGAAGGAAGAGGAGGTAGAGCCGAAATTGGTCGGAGTGGCCGGAGAAGGAAGAGGAGGTAGAGCCGAAATTGGTCGGAGCCTTGGAGCAGTGGAATCACCGGGCCGCAGCGGCAGCATCACCGCGATTAGCTCCACACCTAAGACATGGCGAAGGAGGCGGCACGAACCTATAACGCTGCCGCCCACCGACCTTCCCGACGCTCCCGCTTTGTCGATGCTCTTCTGTCCCCAACGTTTCTTCTGTTTCTCCCGTCACCTCCGCCTTTTTATAAGAGGAATAGGGGAAATACAGGTGCAGCTTGTGGCTGGTGAGTCTCCATCTCCACTTTCAGCAACTGCAGATCTTTACAAATCCAAAGCTTCTGAGTCGTGATTCTACAAATCCTTGAGGGGACAAGCGCCCGTCTTCTCCAGTTTGAAAACATTGGGGGTTTGTGAACGATGGAGATCATTCTTGGATCCTCTGTTCTCTTTTTGGCCCCTTTCTTTTCTTCTGAGTTTTTTAACATGCGTGTTTTGTTGCAAAAGGTATTTTTGCTTACTCCTCTAGAGATGGTGGAAAAGAAAAAGGTCTCTTCCGGTGGAATTTTTTTTTAAAGAAAGTTTCATTTGAGACAATGACTATGACTGAATGTTTGTATCTCGCATGGAAACACTAATAAAAGTATTATAAACTATGGTTGATGCTCTTGTGGCCAAAATCTTTTGTCACAATTTTTAGCTTTTAGCCATGGGTTTCCTGTGAAGGAAGTCTTTCTAACTCCGGCACCAAACAACACTACAAAAGGGCACGTTAAAATAAAACTTGAAAAGACCTCAACACTTTCATTCTTTTTCTCACACATTGGATTACACACATGGAACTAGTATTTATAGAACAAAAGAAAAAACTACCCACTAATGCCACTTGCCAAAAAGCAGCTTCATTTTGTGGACACATAACCACTAATTCCTATTTTTATGGCTAAAAAAAAGAAACTAAAAAAAACCACCACATGTTTACACGATCTCCACTTCCACATATTGCTCACACGTTCACATTAACTAACATTTCTCCCCCTTAATGTGAAAAATCTTGTACTCCAATCGCTTCTCGAAAATTGAAAAACTTTGATGGTGGTAATGCTTTTGTAAAACCATCTGCAACTTGCTTTTTTGTGAAACATTGCTTCAACTCAATTTCTTCTTTCTCAATCACGTCTCTAATAAAGTGATAACGTAACTCTATATGTTTAGTCCTTCCATGAAATGATGGATTTTTTGCCATGGAAATAGTAGATTTGTTATCACAGTATAAGTATAACTGAGTTGGATTCTCTTGCTTCAATTGAAGATCTTCTAAAATACGTCTCATCCATATTGCTTGGCATGCAGCAGTAGTAGCAGCAATATACTCAGCTTCCGAAGATGATAAGGCTGTTGAACTTTGTTTCTTTGAGCACCACGACACAGCACTTGAATCAAATCCAAATACAAAACCACTTGTACTTTTTTTATCATCAACAGAACCTGCCCAATCACTATCAGTATATCCAAGTAAACCAAAGTTAGTCACAGGTTTATAAAAAATTCCATAGTTGAGTGTAGATTGAATGTAACGAAGAATTCTTTTTGCTGCACCAAGATGTTGCACTGAAGGATCTTGCATGAACCTTGATATCAAACTCACTGAAAACACAATGTCAAGTCTGGTATGTGTCAAGTACATCAATGCACCGACCATGCTTCTGAAATATTTTTCATTTACTTTTGCCATTCCATCATCTACATTCAGCTTTTCGTTGGTGTTCATGGGAGTTGCACAACCATTACAATTCATCATTTTAAACTTTTTCAGAGTATCTAATGCATATTTTCCTTGCGATATGAAGATTCCTTCATCACTTTGTACTACTTGAAGACCAAGAAAGTAATGACATTTCAAACTCCATCATCATACAATTTTTAAATTCTGCAATAAGGCTAGAAGAAGTGCCAGATAATGTCATCCACATAAACACTTACAATAAGTAAATGATTTTCACTCACTTTGACATAAAGAGTTGGCTCACTATCACTTCTTTGAAAGCCATTTTGATGAAGAAATTTATCAAGACTACTATACCAAGCACGAGGAGCTTGTTTAAATGCGTATAATGTCTTTTTAAGTTTATAAACCTTGTCTTCTTTTCCTTTAATTTTAAATCCAGGTGGTTGATCAACATACACTTCTACATTCAAATAGCCATTTAGAAAAGCAGACTTGACATCAAACTAAAAAACTTTCCATTTAAATTGAGCAGCAATAGAAAGAACCATTCTTACTGTCTCAAATCTTGCAACAGGTGAAAACGTCTCAGTAAAATCAATTCCATATACTTGCACAAAACCTCTAGCAACCAGCCTTGCTTTATATTTTTTCACGTTACCTTTAACATCATACTTCACCTTATAGACCCATTTTACTCCAATTGGTTCCTTCCCCGACGGCAACTTAGAGAGTTTTCATGTGTCATTCTTTTCTATGGTTTGTATTTCCTCTTCCATAGAATTCATCCAATTTTTGTCTACACATGCTTCATCAAAAGTTGAAGGTTCTATAACAGCAAAAGCGAATGCACACTTATAAATGTCATTTAAGGATCGTACCTTTCTTGGAGGAGTTTCTTCAAAAATGGATTCAATACCTTCATTGATCGTCTCCTTCAAGGCTTCATCTTTCTCCCTTGGTTCTTCGTCAATATGACTTGGATTCACTTCTTCCCCGTCAACTTGGAGTTTCATGGTTTCATTCTTAACCTAATCCCAGCAAGCTTTTTCATCAAATATAATGTCTCTTCTTATAATCATCTTCTTAGTGATAAGATTATAAAGACGATAACCCTTAGTTTCACTACTATAACCAATAAAAATGCATTTTTCACTCTTCTTATCCAACTTGCTTCTTTCACTAGGATCAATTAATGCATATGCAACACATCCAAAGACTTTTAACATACTTACATTTGGTTTGCGATTCCACCATGCTTCGAATGGAGTTTTGTTTCTGACTGCCTTTGTTGGAGAAATGTTGAGAAGATATACTGCCGTATGGATTGCTTCAGCCCAAAATTCACTTGGTAATTGTTTTTCATTTAACATGCTGCGTGCCATTTTCATCACTGTCTGATTTTTCCTTTCGGCCACACCATTTTGTTGTGGGGTCTTCCTTACTGTAAACTGTCTACGAATGCCATGATTTTTACAAAATAAACCAAATTCGTCAGACAAAAATTCTCCCCCTCTATCCGTACGTAGTATATTTATTATATTTTCACTTTCTTTTTTTGCAAACACTTTAAACTCTTTAAATTTATCCATTGCATCAGATTTGTGACTGAGAAAATATACCCAACTCATTCTAGTGTAATCATCAGTAAATAGCAAAAAATACTTGCTACCATTTAATGAAGAAGTTTTCATTGGACCGCATATGTCAGCATGAATTAATTGAAGCGGTATTTTAGCTCTCCATGATTTTCCAACTTGAAATGGTAATTTATGTTGTTTACCATAAATACACCATTCACATACATCATCATGACAATCAATAGATGGTAGTCCATATATCATACCTTTTTGATGTAAGAGCTTCAATCCATTAAAATGAAGATGTCCATATCTCACGTGCCATAGCTTGGAATCATCAATTTTTGTCATAAATGCATTTGTTTCAAGAGGAAACATTTTATTTCGAACCATATTTACTTTCGCAAGAACTACACCACTTTTATTTTTAATTTCACAAGCATCATTTTCAAATAAAAGTGTGTACCCTTTTTGAACCAATTGCCCAACACTAAGCAAATTTTGAGCCAACCCGGGAACGTAATACACATCATTAATAAATTTTTTCATACCTGTTTCTGATTTGATGATAGCAGTTCCTTTGCCCTTCACACTTATTCTATTATTGTCTCCAAGCCACACATCCAACTGTATAGTCTCATCAATGTCTTTGAAAAAACTCTTGTTACCAGTCATATGATTACTGCAGCCGCTATCTACAAACCAAACTTCACTCTTGCAACTGTTAGCATCCATAGTTGCAAGAAATAAATTCTCATTTTCTTCTACAAAACTAGCTTGTTGTTTTGCCTTTTCAAAACATTTAGCTTCTATATGACCAAACTTCTTGCAAAAGTTACATTGTTTTCCTCTAAAGTACTGATTTTGATTACTTTTCCCTGTTGTGTCATGGGTTTTATGGAAATTTCCATGGAATCTTCCACGTCCTCTACCATAACCACGAGTGACTCCTCTATAGCCTCCTCGTCCTTGACTCCTTCCTTCATTTCTTTGATCATAGCTTCCATTCTTCTCTTTTGAAAACTCTATCTTTGTTTGGAAAACTTGCTCTATTCATTTTTCTGTTGACCTGTTCATACGTTGCTCATGTGCTAAAAGAGACCCCATTAGTTCATCAATAGAATAAATAGACAAATCTTTGGATTCTTCTATTGCAGTGACAACATGATCAAATTTAAAAGGAAGACTTCTTAACACCTTTTCAACCACCTTTTGCTCGGTTATGGCTTCACCGAAACTCTTCATTTGATTTACAATAGTAGAGAGTCTAGAAAAATAATTTTGAACGGACTCACTAGTTTTCATGCAAAATGTTTCAAACTCTCTCCTTAAGATTTGGAGCTTAACTGTAGTAATCTTCTTATCTCCATGAAATTTTTGTTTGAGGAATAGCCACGCTTCACTTGACTTCTCTGCACCAGCAATAGTTGGGAAGACAGTCTCTGATACAGCCTGCTGCAATACTGAGAGTGTCTTTGCATCTTTCTTCCGAAATTCCTTAACATCAATTTTCTCTATTAACTTTCCTACTGCCTTTGATACTTCAGTTTCTGCATAACCATTTTCAACTAACTCCCAAAGATATTGTGAAATGAAGTAAGTCTTCATTTTGATACTCCAAAACTCATAGTTCTCACCATTAAAAATAGGCACTAAGGATTGGGATAAATTGAGAGTATTTGAATTAGCCATACCAGCTTTCAAAAAATAACTCTTACCAATAGCACGCAATTTGGAGTTCCTTGCTTCTGCAATGCTCCAAGATACTTGAGATGCCCACGCAACCTGGCGCTCTGATACCAAGATTGAAGGAAGTCTTTCTAACTCCCACACCAAACAACACTACAAAAGGGCACGTTAAAATAAAACTTGAAAAGACGTCAACACTTTCATTCTTTTTCTCACACATTGGATTACACGCATGGAACTAGTATTTATAGAACAAAAGAAAAAACTACCCACTAATGCCACTTGCCAAAAAGCAGCCCCATTTTGTAGACACATAACCACTAATTCCTATTTTTATGGCTAAAGAAAAGAAACTAAAAAAAAACCACCACATGTTTACACGATCTCCACTTCCACATATTGCTCACACGTTCACATTAACTAACATCTTGTTCATATGTAAAAATATATAAAATAGTTTACATGTGATGAAACTTTTCAAGGTTTGGCCTAATTAATGACAAATTGGTTTTAGCTCTAAAATAAAAGCAGCAAATTAGAAAATCAATACCCATCTGCTATGTCAACATGATTTTCATGATGAATATCTGCATATGTGAAGGACCACATAATTGCAAACACTATTTATTGATTGTTTACAATAAAAAGGTGTTTGCATAATATGCTTCATCCCCTGAATTGACGTTCATCTATAATATCTCCCCGGATGTGATAGCTAAAACCAGTACCGAGGGCGCCACCGACGATTCTCCACAAGAAATAGAAATACATTTTGCAGTTGGGACACATCCATTGTCACTTGCATTCTATAGCAATGTGCTCCTTCCCCGGTGTTCACAATGTTCTCTGCTCCCAAGTTCAATTCCACTTCATCATCACCGTCGGCTTCTGCAATTTTCTCAAACACAGTAACGCCATCGGCAATGATTGCTATGCAGATGGGTGAGAGCACCTTCTCCAGTCCCAACTTCACCCATGCTCTTCTCAACCAACTAAATGGCAACCTCGGGAGTACAAATTGCAGCCACTGTTGTCCTTTTGCTGATCCTGGCACTAAAGACCCTGACATCTTGAACATTTTCAACTTCTCAAAAGTTATCTCCTGAGACAAAGAAGTTCGCCATCAATAGAGTACTTAATTTACACGTATTCTTGGGATCCTTCGATAACAACAACCCTAACCCAGCCAGTTTAGAATTTCAAAATTTGTTGTCTCCATTATTGTTGATTGATCCTGTGGACTACTTCCTTGTGTGAAGTTTAGTTCCTTTCTTGTTTATAAGTTGGTCAATTTGTTTTCAAATAACTATCTATCAATTTACTATGCATGCGCTTAAAACAATTGCTAACTATATATGTTTAAGGAAAATTAACTTAACATTGTTGGGTATTTTCAAACATCGGTGGGGTATGGTACATCGTCGTCTACCAGTAAAATCTAAAGACATCTTAGTCAAATATTATAATTTCTTGGTCCTCATTCAATGTATATAATGTTAAAGAAAAATATATTGTTACATGACACGCTTTGTCAAATATATATATATATATATATATATATATATATATATATATATATATATATATATATGTATACACAAACACACTTTCTGATACTATAGGATACACACACCGCATGAAAAAAAAAAAAAAAAAAAATTTTAGTCTATACACCGCTAATTTTACTTTCATGGAAAAGTGAGCTTCATTGATGAAATATTAAATGTGACCTATATTTCTAAGTACCTGAGCTTTTGCCACAAGAAGTATTTCATTTAAGGCACTATATGATTCAAAACATTGTTAATTTGTATAGTGTTTCTCAAGCTTTTAATTCTATGTTTATGGCCTTTGTAGTTTTAATTTCTGTCTCTTCCACTACCAATGCAACTATAAGTAATAAATATGGTGCAATATTCCAATACAATGAACGTCAAGATAATATATATTCCATACATACCTTGAACACTTTGCTTTTGAAACCATGACTAAAGTGGCAACACCCCGCGAAATCACAAGGACCAGGCAGTTCTAGCACTTCCAAGTTGCTTGAAATATTTTCCAGGCCAGGCACATCTTCAAGCTGCTTACAGCCACCCAAACACAAGTTCTTCAAACTTTTCAAATTTGAAATATCCGGCATTTTTCTCAAATTGGTGCATCCAGAAGCTTCAAGCGTGAATAGAGAAGAAGGAATCTGAGGAAGGCACCCAAGCCTCTTGCAGTCTTCCAAACCTGTTTGTCGAATAGAAGCAGCGATCATACCTTCCAAGTTCTCACAACCACTTAGCTTAAGCCATTTAAGTCTTCCCACAGACTCAAAAATTGCTGCATCCAAGTATTTTAATTTACTGCTGTTGAAGGAGAAGCTCACAAGATTTTCCAATCCTCCAATGAAATCAGGTGGAGCTGTAAAATTGTCGCAATGTAAATGTAAATCTCGAAGACTTTGTAATTGTTCCATAGAGCTGGGCAAATCTTCAAGGTTGATGCAGTTTAGTCTCAAGAACCAAATTGTTGTTAGAGTGCCAATAGAATTGGGCAAATATTTGAGGCGATGGGAGTCCACTTCAAAGTATCCAAGACTTTTTAGTTCTCCAATAGAATCTGGTAGAATCTCGAGGTTTGGGCACTCTAATTCTAATCTCCAAACGTGTTTCAACGACCCAATGGAGTCAGGTAGAGCTTCAAGACTGTTAGACGACACCTCAAATTCTGTAAGTTCCTCCAAACGTCCGATCGAATCAGGTAGAGCTTCCAGACTCATGCAATGTAGCACCAACTTATCAACGCTTCCAAGACATGCAATCGAATTCGGTAGGGCCTTCAATTTTGCTGATTCAATTTTGAATGAGGAAACATTTTCCAGCTCTCCAATCGAATCAGGTAGAGCTTCGAGGTTCACACACTTCAATTCCAACTCCCACATCCGTTTCAGTGACCCAATCGAGTTGGGTAAAGCTTTGAGGTTCTCACACTTGAGAATCAACTGACGAAGTTGCTTGAGCGACCCAATCCAGTGGGGCAATTCTTTCAGCATTTCACATTCTAGCCGCAGCTTCTTGAGGTTTTCCATCCTTCCAACACAATCGGGCAACTCTTCAATTATAGCATCCTTCAAGTGAAGAATTTCTAAGGCTTTGTGAGTTTGGTCGCGCAAGCCAAGCAACTCCGAAGATGAACCTGTAAATTCGATAAAATTAATTGGTGCAAGATGTGGAAGGTCGATCTCGTAGATCTTTAAACTGGTTCTAGACATATTCAGCTGTTGTATGGAGCTCAATTGTCTTATGGAAATAGGTAATGCTTTTAGGAGCTTGCAACCTTCCAAAGACAGCAGGCGAAGGCTTTTAAGCTGTCCAACTGAATCAGGTATGATCTCTATTCTGGTATTGTCAAGAATAAGCTCCTCCAATCTCTCCATGTCTCCTAATCTTTTTGGCAAAGAGCGGAGAGAATGGCACCCACTAAGGTTAAGCGATTTCAACAACTTTAGCTGGCAAATGGAACCCGGGAGCTCTCTCAAGCTTTTTGAGTTACATAAAGATAGTTGATCAAGGTTGATAAGTTGTCCAATAGAATCGGGTATGACCTCAATGCTTGTCGAAGAAAGATCAATCTTCTTCAATGACTCCATGTCCCCTAAGCCTTCCGGTACAGAACAAAGTAGAAAGTTGGCATTCAAATCAAGTATTTCAAGAGAAGTTAATCGGCAAATGGAATCAGGTGCCTTCTTTATACTTGTGAGACTGAGATCAAGCTTCTTGAGTGATCCCAACTCTCCTAATCGCTCTGGCAAAGCGGAAAATTCCAAACAACCAGAAATATTAAGGACCTCAAGTGAACTTAATCGCCAAATTGAATCCGGTAGTTTCCGCAGATGCCTACAGTCTGGAGTACTTAAATGTGTCAAGTTCTTGAGTTTCCCGATTGATTCATCAATTGTAGTCAATGCTGAGCAATCTAGAAATCGCAATGTCACCAAGCCAGGCATATTCGTGAAATCAAAGGCGATCTTTGTTTGCACTCCGCAAAGTGACAGAACTTTCAATCTTTCAAAGGCCTGCATGCATAAAATAAATATTTCCAATAGGAACAAACAAGTCATGAGAATATATATGACAAGAGAAGAAAAACAGAAGCACTCCCTCATAATATACTGACCTTTGATCTCAGTGACAGTTGGTTTATAAGAATTGGGGCCATGTTGGTATTATAGAGGTCAAGGATGACGAGCTTCTCGAGATTAAAATCAGATGGTGGGGAGTCAAAGTGGCAACTGCTCAACTGCAACCATTTCAGATCTGTAGGAAAACATGGAAACGTGCCTTGGAACTTGACATTGTCAGCTTGAAGAAATCTCAGGTTGTCAAAGCATTCGACAATAACACAACCACCATGAATACGAATCCCTACGGCATCAATAGTCCTTGGTCTCTGCACAAAATAGAGACGCAAAGTAATTAGCATACCTTGGTTATGGAATCAGAACATGTACATTGAAACAACTCTCGTTGCTTGTCCCTAAAATTAAAGCAATTAGAAAAAAATATTTTCTTTATTTGCTAAATTTCTTAAATTCTATTTCACACAAATCATTATTATTCTTGATAAAATTGGAGACGACTTCGTTTTAGATACCAAGGCCCGCCCTTGGAATACATGATATTTCCAAGGAATGCTAAAATTGATTTATTTATTTTAGAAAAGCTAGCATTGGCTTTTCTAAAAGGTGCCTTGCCTTGCTCCTAGGCTTTCATTTTTGGCAACTGCATATCGTAGTAAAAGTGTTTCTGATACTCAAGTATTTGGAAAGTCAATGTAGTCGAAGAATTATAAAAGCAATTCTGGTTAGAAGTATAAAAGTGGCAAAGTTAATAAGCAGCACCTTAGAGTGACAAACAATTAGCCATTAAACTTGAAGAAACTAAACCACCAGATTTTAAAAATGTTTGATAGAAGCGTTTGAGAGGACAGAGGCAAAGGCAGCGGCAGCGGCAGGAGCTTTGGTCTTCCTTAGGATTTTATTTATATGTAAATTAAAAAAAAAGTTTAACATAAATAAAAAATTTAAAAATTTCTATTTTGTTCTCTGTTAAAATTTTGAAGCTATAGTTCGACTCTTTCGACAAAAAATTTCTTTCTCCGCCCATGTGAGAGGAAGTTCTATGAATCCAATCCCTCTACTTAGGTTTTCAAGGCCAAAGGTAAGAAGGGGACAAGGATAGGCCTTATCCTCGATTGATTTGGATTCTAGAGTGATTGGTATTAATTATTTTATATGTTAGTTTTCGGGTCCTATGGATCTTTAATAAGGAAGCCTCCTATTTAATGGGGAACTAAGCACACGGTTCAGATTCGAGTTGCATGCCAGCTTTTACCGGATTCAGTTAATTGAATTGTATGTAGTTGGATTTGGACTCAGATTTGGACTAGCATATCTAAGATCAGATGTTTATATGTAGTGAGACTACATTTTCAGTGGATCTCACTCGGATATTGAACTTGGATTTTATGATCCGATTCAAATGAGATTAATAATTTCGGTCCAAATTTTTTGACCTAACGCAGCCGGAGAGAGAGATTACGATTACCTTTCTTTGAAGTAAACCCCAAGAGTCTTGGTTATTCCACAGCCTACTCTTCTTCTGAAGCTTTCGGGAGCTTTCTTCATCAACTATGGCTCTCCCCATGTCTCGTATTTGATCGTGCATCTCGAACTCCTGACTTTCTTCATCTATCTTTACAAGAGACCTTTGTACAAGTACCCTAATTGCTGCACTGGGGCACCAGCGACAATCCTCCCACATGTAAGTAGCTCTTTCTCTGCCCCAACCAATAAAAAAACAAGAAATATCTAGAAAGATGTTCTTCTCCAAGTCATCTAAACTGTCATAGCTTAGCTTCAATCTCTGTTGGACTTCGTTGTGGGGAATCGTTTTCAGCTTCTCCAATGTATCTTTCCATTCTTGTACATTCTTTATGGAAGACAAAAGCGATCCGATCACTTCGAGAGTTAAGGGCAACCCACCAGCTGCTTCAACAAATTTGTTTGATAACTCGACGTACTCTCCTTGTGGTAATTCACCGTCAAATGCATGAAGCATGAATAACTCTCGCGACAGATCTTCATTCAGTTCTTGTGGCTTGTAAATTTCATCTTGTTTCACGTTGTGGGCTAGCAGTACCCCCTCATCTCTAGTTGTGATTATGATCACGATTCCTGAGCCAAACCAATCTCTCTCACCAGCCAATGCATCAAGTTGTTCTCCGGAATCAACGTCATCTAAGATAATCAGAACTCTTTTACAACTGGCCCTGTCTTTGATCACATTTTTTCCTTGTGCAACATCACGTAAGGATGTATTTTTTTCTTTCAAGATATCTTCAATGAACTGTTTTTGTAAGTTGACCAATCCATTGGGTTGCCCAGCATTTTCCCTAACATTTGAAATAAAACAAGTGGCGCCATTGAACTCTTCGGCTAAGTCGTTGTAAACAGCCTTGGCAATCGTTGTTTTTCCAATACCACCCATACCATGGATGCCAACCACATGAACACCATCAATATTGCCTCCATTCTCCAATATTTTCTTCACGTCATGAACACGAGTTTCAATCCCGATTGGACCAACCACACGAACACCATTAATATTGCTTCCATTCTCCAACATTTTCTTCACGTCATGAACACGAGTTTCAATCTCGATTGGATGCTTTGCGACTTCGAATGGCTTCTTGTTCAGTTTGGCTGACACTCTCTTAATGACTGCACGCTTTAGCTTTGCCTCATCCCTGCAAGTATTAATTTCTCCCATGCATGACAAACCATGAACAATAGGAAAAATGAATTTATGATGCTCCTTTTGCAGATCCAATATGAATATCTGCATATGTGTATTTATTGATTGTTTACAATGAAAATCTCTTTCCATAACAGGCTTCATTCAGTTAATTTACACCTTTCTTTCATCAGTTTTCCACATTCATCCATATGTTTGAACGTTTGGTCCCACTCATCCGTAAGTCTGCTCCGGTTCACGCAAATAAACATTTGAGTTATATTAAGCTGGTCACTGGGGAAGAAGACTGGCTACTTTACGTTCCAGTACACTTTAAATATTTATAAACATTTTCCAGGAAAACTAATGGCGTGCATGTAATTTTTATAAGCAAGAACTCGAAAATTGATCAAATAATCTTCTGTTCATTGGTAAGTAAGAAATTTTAAGAAGAAAAACGTGTGTCCGTTAATTTTAGATTTCTCATAAAATCTGATACATGCTTTCTGGGGAAACATGATTTTTCTTTTGGTTAATTGTTTAATTAAGTTTTTTCAACACAAAGATCACGTCTTAAATTGTCTCACTTTAACTGATAGTAGCTTTAAGGATATGTCCCGGTTAATTAAGTAAAGTAATTAAGTGAAAGATGAATTTGAGAAACTCGAATAGTGAAGGATGCATTTGATTAATATAGCTCATAAGATAATGATTTTAAAGAAAAAAAAATCTAAAATACTAGCCAAACATGATGTTGGGATAACGCAAGCCGAAAATAAGGTTATGAGTAAGATATGAATGGAAGCAACTGAAAAGCTATGGACAACAAGCATCAGCGACTTTACATTTGGAGAGAGAGAGAAAGAAAGAGAGAGGTGATTAAACTTTAATTCATCTAGAGGGAGAGAGGGAGAGAGAGATACCCATTCATGTCCTTGAGAGTGAAGCCAGAGATATTTCCGACTTTCTTCAATGCTTCCCTCCATTCCATCACCTCCTCTTGGTCCTGTTCCTTGTTCGATTGATGATCCTTAAACGCAGATTTGAAAGGGCCACCCTGGTTGCAGACGTCAGAAGGTTCCACGCCAAAAAACACCGGAATTATCTCCTTTCCACACTCCACACTTTTGGTCACCTCTTTCAAGCACCATTTTGATTCTGCAAAGCGTTTGGAGAAGATGGGAACAACGATCTTGGACCTGTCTATGTATTCCAACAGCTTGTTGATCTCCTCCCCCTTTTCCAACTTCTCGCAGTCTATGAAGGTGGTAATACCGCGCTCCTGGAGCCCGTCATGAAGATGCCCAGTGAAACCCTTTCGGGTGTCTTCGCTTCTGAAGCTGAGAAACACTTCAAACTCAGATCCATCAACTCTTGGTGAAGATGGTGAAGGTAATGTCTCTAGTACCTCTTCCCCTGCCTCCATGTTTCTTCCTCTAATTCCTCCACTACCATTTTGGTTGGCTGAAAATTGCAAGAAATCCTTGATTCGCTGAAGGAAGACATGACCAAAGAGAACGGTGATGAAGAGTACTATGAATAAAGCTGCAAAGATCACCATTTTCCCGATCTTAGCTTGGAGAACCAAGAAAGAAGATGGTAAAATTAGGCAATCTTTTCGTGGTCAGCAACACCGCCTCCACACAGAATATTAATAACTATCACAACAGTAGACACACAAAACGATCACTCCTCCTCACCCAACAAGCAGGAACAAGGCAGGAGATCGACAAGAGATGACAAGTGATATCGAGGAAGCTTCTGGCTGAGCTTCTTTCGGTGGAACAAGGGATCTTAATTAATGGCGGAAGACCCCATTGCATTACACCCTTTTTACCCTGTTTTTGATTAATTATCCGTTGCCTAGTCAACAGTTGAAACTTTCTTGTAAATGAAATTTCTTGGTAGTTTTCTAGTTGAATGTTCATCCATTTTCCTATGCATAAAATCATTTTCGCTTGAACTGATCCATTTTTTGTTTGCAGGAAGAGTAATATACTGTTGGACACATTCATTGTTTATGGCATATTTAAATTTGTTTTCTTTTTAAAATGTCCTTCAATTTTCAGATAGCCAAACAAAAAAAAAAGGAGAGAGAGAGATCTCATTTCACAGAGAATCTAGATTTGCTTTTGCCAAATGATTGTAACTATATGGTACTTCTTTTTTTTTCAAATTATTGTCATGAAAAACTGCACTTGAACAATTAATCACTTATATAATTTCCTGAACTTAGTTCGGAGAACCAAGAGGAAAGTGGTAAGATCTGGCAAGCTTTCGTGGTCACCAACACACTCAAAAAATGATCACGCTTCACCCAAGAAGCAGGAAGAAGGCAGGAGATCGATAAGAGATATCGAGGAAGCTTTTGGATGAGCTTCCCGGCTCTTAATTTATGGCAGAAGACGCCATGACATTGCTTCTTTTTTACCCTGTTCTTGATGAACTACACTCTTGTAAAGATCTACCCCAATCATCGTGCTGGACACGTTCACATTGCCAAACGATCCATAACATTTAATACCGCGGGTCCGTTATGTTCAGCTCCATCCATACAGTGACAATCTTGAAGAAATTTTGACAGGAATGTAAATTCACCTACCTGCAATTTAGAACCTTCATTATCAGCCGAGCACTTATAAAATAGTTTCATTTTGTTTTCTTATGAGACTTATCCAACTAGTAGTTAGTTCTTTCTTTCTCCCAGTGAAAAGAATTGTGAACGTGGCCAAGTTTCTGATCAATCATGAGGATGCCAACATCTTTAGGTTGAAGAGGAAGATGAACATCAACAACTATATTTAGCAATTCGTCACTGTCATGGTCTAGACAATTTACAGGCTTTTTTTTATCTGAAGAGCACCAAGGAACAAAAATAGTACAATACCTACATTATAGATCTAAAAACTGACAATACATTGACCTTCTTCTACCTAGAATGGCAAAAAATGATCAATTTGTAATTTTTTTTATCATAAACGTGGCCTTAATTCTTTAGGGGTCGTTCGGTAATAGGAACTACAATAAAGTGTTTCATGAACATGTTCCAATCTTTTAATGCAGATTCATGGAACACTGTGTTACAATGATTTTTTTTTTCTCTTTATGGTAAATTTAATGATGGTTTTAATTCATTTCTCTTTACTACAAACACATCATTTTCAATTCTGAAATCAAAATTTCTGACTATTAAACACAACAAGGAGCTAGAATTGGAATTTTAATTCAAATTCCAAATCCAATTTGAAAGGAAATTTTGCTTCTAAAATTTTAATTCTAAAATCAAAATTCAAGGTCTTCAAGTGCCATCTTAGAAAAATCATTCAAATATTGACTTTTCCAAATGAGACATGCACCCACTTCATGACTTAAATAGCTTGGCCCACAACATTAACCTCTAGAAACAGACAATCCTGAAGAAATTTTGATAGCAATGTAAATGCACCATATTTTGTCAACATCTTATTACTATGCCATATTTTGTCTAAAACATTTTGAACATAATTTTAAGTGTTTTAAATTTTATTCTTGGGTTGGAACAAATTTTATGTGCTTGGTGTATGCAATTGCCCACAACAGCCAAACGTAGCACCATAAATTCTTGGCTCAGATCCAAAACAATGTTTCATTGTTTAAAAACATGTCTGGATCCGACATCCGCCTGAAATGGACTTTACATTTTAATTGGACTTGGATGCCGAACTGCATTAACCGCAGGTCAATTATTAATCAGCAATTCCAACAATTTTTCAATATTAATCTAAAAAGTTGGATTATTCAACAATAAATTACATGATCATTGATCACTCTATTATCATGCCTAAATTACTGAAATGCCCAACTATGATTTTTGTGTGGCCTCATATTTCATTGTTATCATAAACCCATTGGCCAAGTCAGATTTTCTTTTTTTTTTTTGGAGAGGCACTCACAACCTTTAATACTTAAACATGCAGTTACATGTATAACAAAGTAAATATCAAACGATTTTATTGTAAAAATGAAAGAAAATTAAGAAGCTGGTGTGGGCAATTGCCCACACCAGCCCATATGTGGCTCCGCCACTCACAAACCCGGTTTTTGTTGATTCTGATTTTACTCATATTTTCCTAAATAATCTGTGTTCACCTTGTGATTTGGTATACCAATTGGACCATTGGATCCGAACATTCGTAATTTAATACATGCTTGTACTCTTTGAAAGGATCTAGTATATCCGACCACGATTGAAGAACTTGTATCCGGTAATTTATAAGATTCAAATTGCATGTTCCGTTTCATCGCTAAATGACAAAGCTTAAAATCCTATGCTTATCACACCATGCTCGTTGATTTTGAGTTTGAGAGAAAAGAAAATGAGTTTTTAATATAATTTCAATCCCTCCGAAAATGGAAAGATTGGAAAGGAAATGAATAGATGATCATTCTCTTTCCTTGCTTCTCCTTTCCCTCCCCATTCCCTTCTCTCTGCTTTCCCTTCCTTTTTCCTTCCATCCATTCCTTTCTCTTGGTCCAAATATAGAGTTAAGGACCAATAAAAGAAATAAGGGCTTCTGCTCTTGCTCGGGTAGTAAGATTAATCTTTTTCTTCATCCAACAACTAAATATCATTTAATAAATGTAGAATCGGACTCCATTTCCCATTTCTTGAAATAGCAAATGGACCAAATGTTGAGGGGTTTGGCGGTTGGTTTGCATTGGTAATATAGTCTCAGCTCCCCTGGCAATTTCATCTTTTTTTGTGTTCTCCCTTCACTATTTCCGTCCTTGATAGCATGGAGGTTTGTTTCTTTCACTGTCACAAAAAACATGTTTTATTGGAAAAAAGCACATATAATACGGTAAAACACAATCAGCCGTATAATACCTGTTTTATTCCCGTCTTTTTAAAAAAACGTCAGAAAATTAAAAAAAACATGTATTATACCTGTTTTTTTGTATTTTTTCATATTTTTATGAATTTTTATAATTTTTAGGATTTATTAAATGTTTTAAATTTTTTAAAAATTTGCCGAGATTTTCTCGTTTTATTTCCGAGATACACAACTTTGTTGTATTATACCCGTCTTTTTCCTCGTCGTATAACACCCATACACATTTTTTGTTTTCATAGTTGAATTCCAGTCATCTTCACCTTTGTTCTGTATTACTATGGTCACAGATAGAAGATAGAGTTTTGAAGCTGCAAAACCAACTCATGAGAAGACGGTGGGTTTTTTATGATGTATCGAGGGATTTATTTGACACCATGTTGTTATTGTTTCATGAATATGCCCAAAACTTTGATACGTATTATGTGTTTCATCACTGTCACAGCTCCCCTGGCAATTTCATCTTTTTTTCCGTCCTTGATAGCATGGAGGTTTGTTTCTTTCACTGTCACAAAAAACATGTTTTATTGGAAAAAGGCACATATAATACGGTAAAACACAATCAGCCGTACTTTTTAAAAAAACGTCAGAAAATTAAAAAAAAACATGTATTATACCTGTTTTTTTGTATTTTTTCATATTTTTATGAATTTTTATAATTTTTAGGATTTATTAAATGTTTTAAATTTTTTAAAAATTTGTCAAGATTTTCTCGTTTTATTTCCGAGATACACAACTTTGTTGTATTATACCCGTCTTTTTCCTCGTCGTATAATACCCATACACATTTTTTGTTTTCATAGTTGAATTCCAGTCATCTTCACCTTTGTTCTGTATTACTGTGGTCGCAGATAGAAGATAGAGTTTTGAAGCTGCAAAACCAACTCATGAGAAGACGGTGGGTTTTTTATGATGTATCGAGGGATTTGTTTGACACCATGTTGTTATTGTTTCATGAATATGCCCAAAACTTTGATACGTATTATGTGTTTCATAATTCTGCCCAATGTTTAGGCTGCATGAACAGTTTGATATTGTTGCTGAGTGGCTTTAAAGGGTGCGTTTGGGTGATTCGAAGGCAAAATGAGGTTTAACATGTATTTGGATGATGATCAAAACTGGTTTTTGTTAGAAAACATTATTTTCAAAAGAGACTGATAAGCTTGTGCATACCATCATGTTGTTTCGTCCAAAGGGAGTGAGTATTCCATCTGAATCAGGTGAAGAAGAAGGAGAAGGAGTTTCCAGTCTCAGTTGGCAGTCCTGTAAGGTGGTGAAATTTTCTTGGGCTCTCGCCTTCTCTTCCATTGGCACTGAAGTTGGGATTACTGGATAGTTGTTCATTTTGGTTCATTTCTGGAGTTGTTAGGATTAATGTGTTGCACTTGTTTTGCTCTTGGCTTTTGGATTTTGAAGTTGTGAGTGTTGGGTAGTTCTTAAATTTATAATTTCTTGAGTATGCTAGGCTCAAGATATTGAAAGAAATGGTGAGGGAGATACTAAAGGCCCAAGTTCATCTTGTTCTGAGCCGAAACGCCATTTTTTGGGCATGGGTTTTGCAGAGAAGACGGTGGAAAAAGCTATCAAACAAAACGGTTAGGGATCGGGTTGAGATTACTGAAAATCTCAGGTCCGATCATCCTTCTGTCGGGCTTGAAAACCACAGTTAGGAACAGTGGCAGAGCCAGAAATTTCTGCTTAAGGGATACTCTTAGTTCAAATTCCAAACTTTGAGCTACTCTCACATGTAAAAACAACAAAAAAATAATGAAGTACCAATACATAAACAGAACAAATTTTATGTGTTTCGTGCATGCAATTAATTGTATGCAACAGCCACAATGTAGCTCCGCCACTGGTTAGAAAATCTATTGGTTGTTTAAGTAGAGGGCCATACAAACTTAGAGTTTAAAATAACTTCAAGTCTGATATCTAAGGCTGTCAAACCCACCCTTAGATTAGATTAAAGCTCATTAAGCAATCTTATAAGTATACACACATCTATGAGAGTGTCTCCCAAAAAATCTCTCCCCGTCCCTCCCACCCTTCCTCTCTCTCTCTCTCTCTCTCATATTCATTGTCACAAAAAACATGTATAGGTATAATGTGGCGAGGAAAAAGATGAGTATAATACGGTAAAATTGTATATTTGAGGAATAAAATGAAAAATTTTAAAACATTTAATAAATCTTAAAAATTATAAAAAAATAAAAATTAATAAAAAAATAAGAAAAACGTAAAAAATAGAGAAAACGTATAATACAGGTATTATATATTATACATATTTTTTTGTTTTTTAGCATTTTCTAAAAAACTTGTTTTTTTAATGTTTTATACAGCTGATGGGTATAATACGGTAAAATTGTATATTTGAGGAATAAAACGGAAAAATTTAAAACATTTAATAAATCTTAAAAATTATAAAAAAATAAAAATTAATAAAAAACAAAAAAATAAGAAAAACATAAAAAATGGGGGAAAACGTATAATACAGGTATTATATACGTATTTTTTTGTTTTTTAGCATTTTTCTAAAAAACTTGTTTTTTTAATGTTTTATACAGCTGACTTGTTTTTCACGTTTTATACGCTTTTTTTTAATAAAACACGTTTTTTGTGACAATTATATATATATATATATATATATATATATATATATATATATATATATATATATATATATATATATATATATATATATATATATATATATGCTTTTGAATTGAATATTGGTCCCACTCCCTTTGCATAAACGTAAAAAAAAGCTAACTGGACCCATGCCACAGCAAATATGGTCCAAAGTCAGAGGATCAGATTCTATTGTCCATTGAAAGGACTAATTCTGATTCTTCTACTCACTTAATGGCAAAGTTGAAGGCGAAAGGGACACTACTTTATGGTCATTTGTCATGCCATTTCAATTTTCCTCCCTTGGTTACTTGGTAAACAAGAAACTGTTTCAATCCAAAGGCTTACTACTTAGGGCTTCTTTGGTTCCTTGTAAATGAAAATATGTCAGACACCTTGCTTTCATCCAATCCAAAAGATATAACATACTTTGCAATAAATTATATGTTTTCTTTACAAAATGTTATCTTATGTACCTTCATTATCAAATATACTTTTCCACTGCAGTAAAACCTCTTTTGAACATTGGTAATCAAATTTATGCTTTACATGTAGGAAATTTTGTATTTGATGATGCCTTTTGGCCATAATCTCAAAAAGAGCCTATTGGTTTTATTTTTTGCTAACAACTGCCAACAGGCAACAGGGGCCTGAGATAGTGAGACTGTTTTTTGTTGGAATATTAGAAAATTTATGTTTTCTAACTTTTCTTTTTTGTGAAGAAATATTTCCACTTTTATATGAAATTACCATCGGTATCATTTTTTTTTCTACTGGATTAGCACTTTCGATCAGAGTTAGGGGCAATCTTAAATATGATTCCATCTGTGTTTTGATTTCTCCTTTCCTCTTTCTGATGATATCCAAATATCCATATCCATATTTTGAAAGTTGTGGTTAAACCCATGTCTCAGGTCAGGGCAGAGCCAAGGTAGGGCTCGCATGGGCCCTTGCCCCACCTCAAAAAATTTTAAAGAAAGAAATTACATATAAATTTTTAAAAATTTTACTTGTTTGTATAAAATTTTGAAAAATGATATTTTGGCTCTAGTCAAAATTTAAAAACTTTAATTCTTCCCCCTCCCCATCATGAAAAATTTTTAGCTCTGCCCCAGTTTGAGATTAAGTCTGGGCTCCAAGTCTTGCCGTGACCAGTACTCAGTACTCAGCCCGACTCAGGCCCGAAAAAACATGACCCAAGCAAGCCTGGGTGGGCCCGATAAGCGCAGATGGGCCCAATAACAACCTTTTTTTTATTTTTTTAGTTATATATATATATATATATATATATATATATATATATATATATATATATATATATATATAACATTTTATTATTTGTATGTATTACATTATATTAAAAAATATTTTTTTAATATAATCGGGCCGGGCGGGGCTGGGGCTTGAGTTTTTTGAATCCGGTCAGGCCTGGCCTGGGCCCGACTAATTATCGGGCCAGACCGGCCCGATGTCCAAGCTTGTTTAAGTTCTACACAAGTTGGTAGGTTGGTAAAAGCTGATTCTCAGTTTGATTTTTCGTGCGCTCTTCGTCATATTCCCAAGCAGCCTTGAACCTCGAGGGCATAATCACCTCCTTCTAACATCAGGAAACAGGAACTTAGATCCATGTCTTGTAACACCAAAACCTTGTTCGATCTATTTGGATTCGGATCGACCTGAAAAATTGATCCGGTCATGTCACATTCGAATCCATTCTGGGACCTCATCAGAACCCCGTTGGCTCACGCCAGCGACTGGACCCTAACGACCAATGGGTCCTACGAAATCCATGTTCTAGAAACAACGGAAAGAGCGGATCCATAAACTTTATCCAAGCAATATCCATGCCCATTTGTCCAGTAGAAAAAGGATGTAAATGGATCTGATGCAAGATCCATATCTTCTTACTTTTGACTGTCTTGAATTCAATAGGTATCTGAATATGTACGTTTGTCTCATGGGTCCGGCACATTTGAACTTGGATCCGCAGCCAAGCAACCGCCCTCTGACCACCCAATGATACTTACGGTCCCAACTCAACATCATCATCACATGACCATTGCCATCATCATCATCTCATCACATCTTCCATGGTGTTTGTCAAATCTGAGACCGTCAAGTTTGGATTTGAAATTCAACTCAAACCCAAATTCGATGTCACTCAAACACTCCAAAAACATTGTCTCTGGATATCATATCGACTAATACACATTGGCCTATATCAGCATTTTATATCAGATATGCTGAAACGATGCGTACCAGCCGATACTGGCAAATGAGATTCCGATTTGGATAATAATGTTACCGATACGTTGAAGTTTAGATCCAATATCCAACGTATTTAACTGATCCATATCCGAACCATTTAGATCCGGGCCATGCCACCAGAACAAAACCGTTTTCCTTCCCTTTAGATTCTCCGACCAATCAATTTTATCCTCTCAACCGACACCATGTAAGAGGACGCGTGGCGGTGACATGAAGAAATAACTAAAACGCATTTTTTTTTTCTACCGCGTCTTCCATTTTCGATGTTTGACATCAAGGAACAGTTCAATGTCAAGCCCCACTGATTTTGCTACCAGTTGTCGAAGGCAAAGCGAACGTTTGTATCAAATTTGAAATAGAAGCAAAAAGAAAGTTGGACAAGAAGGAGGTAGAATCATTTCTGGTTCATAAATCATCAATCAACCATTTCAATCGTAATATTTTAGCCAATTTGAGAGAAGATTTATTCGTCATAAACAACATCAAAAGTGGAGATCTCAGATCAGTTCATTTTTCTGCCGAATCCATTTCGAATCATTGTATTTGAATTGTTCTGACAATGAGTTATGGTTTGGGGATTAAAAGTTTGGAGACTTGTTCCTCGAAGTCAACAAAAGGTTAAGGACATGTTTTGCTTCTGAATTGAGGAATAAATAAATTGACGGGCAAAAAAAGAAAAAAGGATTATTGGTTCATACTTGGTGTGTGTTCCAACTTCTAACAAGAGAGAGAGAGAGTCTTACACTCAAAGCATACTTTTGAAGCGAGAGAAGCAAAGCATCTCGTTTTACACCACCTCAAAGTTCCAGTTTTCGATCGGTAAGCACGCTCTTTTGCTACCCTTTTTTATGGTTTTCTGTTCTCTCTTTTGCGGGTAACTGTATGGGAAACGTGATGGACGACACGCCCTGAATTCCGGGTTTCTTCAGATTCCTGTAACGTTAAGAACAGGAGTACCTCCATTGGGTTTCACCTGTTTCGCTTTCCCTAGTGTCGGTTTCTGCATTTATGGTGGAGCCATTAGTGTTACCTTAGCATGGAGCTTGCTGCTTCATGATGGGGGTCTAGCCGTGGGTGGCATTGATAGATAAGATTCGCTTGTGTGGTGTTCGCTTGATTTCTCAGTCTGTCGTGGGCAGTTGGTGCTTCATTGGGTTGTTCTTGGTAGAAGTGTTCTTTTCTGAAATGGGCTTCGAATTTTCAGGAGATGTGAGATAAAATATTGTGATTTTTCTCTTTGGAATTTGTCGTCTCCATCAGTCAGTTTTTTAATGAGTTTTGTGTTTGTTGAGTTTTTGGTGTGTAATTTTTGTTGTTGAGTGATTTCTTGAATTAATGCGTCTTTGTTTTTGTTGAAGCATTTGCCTTTGGGTTGACGATGTTCTTTCTTTCTTGCTTTTGAGATTTCGAAGTGTTCCTTCGTCAAAAATCTTGTAAAAGATCAGCAATGTAAAATTTCTGATGCTTCTCCTAGTTTTCAACGTAGAAAAATTGTACTTTTTGCGGCCTTTTAACGAACAGGCGTTCAGTGGTGTTTCTGAAGAATGGGGAGTGTGAGGAGATCGATGAATAAGGTTGAAGTAAATGAGAGTTACTTCAAGTTTACTATGAATTATACAGGTTCTCTGAAGGCTACTTGGCAGCCAGTAATGACGGCTAACACAACCAACTTCGAGTACTGGATGCATTGGCAAGTTTTTTTATGCGCAATATGGATACTTCTTGCGATGTTTGTGGCCTCAGTTTTGATTCTGAAGTACGACGCATCATATAAACTGCGGGGCCGAGAAGCAGATTCAGATGGACAAATGGATGATTGTTTGTACGCTGATGAATCTTGGAGGCCTTGTTTAAAAGAAATCCATCCTGCTTCCTTACTGATATTCCGGGTTGTTGCTTTCTGTTTAATGGCGTCTCTTCTCTCAATCAACATCATTTTGGACGGAGCAGATATGTTCTACTTCTACACCCAGTAAGTTGATTCTCCAAGTACAGTGTCCGATGTAAATAGGATAATAAATTGCCCAAATGGGAGATGGTGTGGGAACGAACTGCATTCATGCCAATGAAGCCCAATCGCAGTCAATGATTAAAGTGGTTTTCTTCCTGAAATTATAATCCTGAACTTGGATTTTTTCAGAAAGTAACTGAATACAGACATCGAGTTATACGCCTTGAAGTTAAACTAATTCTACGGATACTTTTTTATTTTATCCCTGTAGCATTTAGTACCTCTATGAAGTTATTTGTAATATCATGCTTCCACTGTGAAGCCATTACTTGGCTCCCTCAAAAATATTGTGTGAAAGCCAAAACTTATTCCAGCGACAACTCTTTATGAGCACAATACATGTGCTGTGCTGCTATTATTTGTACTTGTCCTTTCTGATGCATTCACAGGTATGCTATTAACTTCCACACAAACATTTCGAAATGGAAAACATGGTAAGAAACTGCTTTGCTGTTATTTGTACTCGTCCTTTCTGATGCGTTCACAAATATATTATTGGCTTTCATACAAATGTCTGGACAATTTGGATTGGGAAGCGTAATAAGAGACTTGAAAGATCAGGACTAAAAACAACTTGTAGAACCATCGAACATAACGTTGACTTGCAACTCTTGGGTGATACTATCCTATTTGATCAGTAAAACCTTTCAAAAATCCTGCAGTGTAGAAACTGTGTTTCAGATATCATAAATTGTAACATCATATTTTCTGTTTATTTGGTGCTGAACAGGTGGACATTCACTCTAGTGACAGTTTACTTTGGGGTAATTCATTTTCCTGGAGCTACTCTCTCTCTTTCATTCCTTCTGGAAATGATGTAATGATTCTTCTGAAATATGAGCACGTTTTGCTCTGTGCAGTAGTTCCTGATATCTCAGTGAATTAGGTTCTCACATATTATGTTTAGCAAGCACAGGGGTTTGATGACTTGTCTCCTTGCTTGACTTGCAGCTTGGATCTGTGTTATCCATGTATGGCTGCTATCTCACTTTAAAAAAAGGGGGTAATGATGCTGACCGTTTCAAGGTGGATACTGAGAGGGGCAGTTATGTTCCTCCTGTAAGGGGGTGCAATGGAAGTATGGCTGCAAACAGTAACCACGGAGAAAGAAACACTCGTGAGAAGGCTGGGATCTGGGGTCACATATTTCAGGTTATGTTTCAGGTGAGTACTTGTTAAGCACTTGATAAGCAGTCAGGTTATGTTTCAGGCTGGTACTTGTTAAATACTTGATAAGCAGGGTGAAGTTAGAAAATTCCAGGCCCATTCTCATTCGATTCCTTTTTGTTAGTTTATATATATATATATATAACAATAAAATTATGCACAATATAAGGTCATGAAGATGCTTTAGAATTTAGGCAAATGTTAAGCACAAAAATATTCTCAATTTAAAAAAAGTAGAAGCTATAAATACACGTATGCCACCGATTTGAAGTACTTAGTTTTTGGAGATTGGACTCTCCTGAAGTGTTGATGTTGGTGTGTCATTTAGTTGCCAAATCGACCTAATTTTTTGCTTCTGGAAATTCTCAACTATGTTTTTCATGTTCAGAAAATCAATGCCATGAAGGTGGATCTTGCTGTGTCTCAAGTTGACTTGACTATTAGCTGAGGCCTCAACATCCAGGATTGGGATTTTGGTTGCTATTACACATATTTGCTGCTGTAGATGCAGTATACCTTCATTTATCAAGTCGTTCTTAATTGCTAGTCTATCAAGGGACATGGTATGAAAGCAAAAATGGGGTATCCATGTGCACAGATGGTGTCTCTGGTGCCATGTCTTTTTTTTTTTTTTTTCCAGACTCTGTTTCAGAATCCAGCCCCTTTTGACTTGTTTTGCTGGGTAGCTGTAGAGCTGCTTGTTTCAAACTGACCAAGTGTTAGGATATTGTTTCTGATGTCCTTATTTTGATTGAACAAAAGTTCCTTCTCAGCATTCTAGCGATAGCATAATTTGTTGTTTTTTGTAATTTTTTATTCTTTGGTTCTTGGTTTAGGGGACACTCTTTCTTCTGCAACAATCACATGAATGATTTAGGTTCTGTTTTGATTTTTGACAGACAAGTGCAGGAGCTGTGATGCTCACAGACTGTGTTTTTTGGTTCATCATCTTTCCATTTCTCACTGTCAGAGATTATAGCTTAAATTTTGTAAGTGTTCCTTTTAACACACAGTTAATTTCCATGTCTTTAATGAATTACCTCACGTATTGAGATGCTGTGGCTCATAACTGTCTTATACTGGATGCTGTTTGTTCAGCAACTAAATGCCAAGAGCCGAATGAGTAGAAGGGCTTTGATATCTACAAGCATAAGGATGTTGTAGCTTGTTGCGGTGGAAGACAAACGTTCTCTTATAGTAATCCCTAGTGTAGACTTACGTTCATAAGACTCTTGGAACAATCTTAAATAGTAATTTTCCTTGTTCTTACTGGCTAAAAAGATATCGTGGAAAAGGAGTCAAAGTTTCTGATTGCTGATAGCCTGATAATGTCATTGGAGAATATATGCACTTAGAGATTACATCATGCTGGAGAACAGGCGGATATTTCCGAAGTGGATATCTTTGTGGGAAAAGGGTACTGAAAAGGAGTAATTATTTTCAGTATGTTCTTTTACTGATTGAATAGGAATATCAAGATCACTTTTGGGTCCTTTGTGAGGGACACTGTTTGTTCTTGTTAACAATCACATAGACAAGGAAGATAGCATGATGGGCTATGAAGCAACTTGTATATTTTGCCAATTCAACTGCTACTGCGTTGTAACTTAAGGAAATAAATAATATACGTGGCTACAAACGCAGACTTCGTTAAAATCACAATCTGAAGGGACACACCAGATATAACTTTTTCTACAGGATCTTATTTTACATGTTGCTGAGCGTCTTGCAAATTTATGTTGAGCAATCAAAAGTAAGGCAAGAAATAGGGCAGAATCTTAACAAAGAGATTTTGTAAGTTTGAGACCAAGTAGTTGGCAGTTTGACTTTGTTCTTTCTTGGAGGGAAATAGTTGGTAGATAGGCATGAAAAATTTTCTGCAGTTTTAATGGGAAATATGCCCTAGTTTGTTGATATTTCATTTGAGAGGTCTATACAGACTACATAACCTATGCTACAATTGTTTGCAGTTCATGGTCAGTATGCACTCAATCAATGCCGTGCTCCTTCTCATTGACACTTCAGTGAATTGCATGGTAAGTTTTGCTTCCATAAACAGATAAATCTCCTGTATTGTCCACTAGATGAACTTGTCTCTGGAGATTGGAGTTGAAGCTTTTGAACTGGTGTCCCCTTCCAGCGGTTCCCATGGTATCGCATTGCCTACTTCATGCTATGGACTTCTGTATATGTGATCTTCCAATGGGTTATCCATGCCTCTGTCTCTTTATGGTAGGTCTTCTCCATTTCCTCTCTGTACATTTCATTTGTCTGACTATCCTTATATGTGTTATATTGCGTCTCATTCATGGGACACTCATATCTGTGTCTTCCTCTATTACAGGTGGCCATACCCATTCCTTGACTTATCATCTTCTTGGGCTCCTCTATGGTAATTTCTAATATCTCTTTCTCTCTCTTTTCACACACACACACACACACACACACACATATGGAGCTTCCCACTTTCTAAGATCTCTTTTTCTCTTTCTTTCTGCTCAATTGTCAGGTACCTTTTCGTTGGCTTGCTGCACATCCCATGCTATGCATTGTTTTCCTTCATTATAAAGGCTAAGCATTACTTCTTTGCAAGATGGTTTCCTCAATCATATCAATGTTCAAAGTGATACGTCCAGAGAAGTGGAGGGAAGGCCTTTTGGTCGGCTGTTGTCTTCCCTAAGATAGCATTTATTACGGACATCAGATATAAAGTTTGGGAAAAATGGTGCTAAACTTGGTCATCATCGTTGAAGAAAATAGAAATAGAAATAGAAATGAAATTTAAATTATTGAAAGATGTAAATTCTTCCTAAATCAGTGGCAGATATCATTTTTACAGAATTGTAAAATGCCTCTCTTTAAGAATCTGGACATGAAGTGCACCGGATGTAAATGATAATTGAAGGGCTTTTACGTGTTATAGTTCCATCTGCATTTCGTGCCTCGCGGCTGAGTAATTCTCCCTTTCATGAGGTGGCTGTCTCGAACATGGAAAAAAAGATGTTAACCGTTTTCTACTTTAGAGTCTCAAGAACGTTTCCACTTTTTGAGTTCATAAAACGCAGCAAGTTGATACATATGTGATCTTCAAGGCCGACAATGTAGAGTATTTCGTTCTTTATTTCCAGACCTGATACAAACTTGACAGGAAAGATCCTTTTTAGCTCCAAGCTTTTCAAACGTGAACCACTTTACAGTTAATCTCACAAAATCGCGCTCCTGATTGAGATATTCAGCGAGACTGCGTAGCACTTAACTTGCATTTGAGCATACCCTTTTCTCTCTCTCATGAAAATTTTCCAGAAAATCGGAGAAAATTGGAAACCATTCCAAGCGGCATCCTTCTACTTTCCTAAACCCCCGTGCAATTTAGGCTTATGTTTGGCATTGAGAGGTAAGACCAGGCTCGACTGTAGCAATGCCCAACAAGCAGACAAAACATGTTTAGAGTCTAGACTTGGATATGCCTCGAGACAGTCCATCAGGTCAGGTAAGCCCGAGTCTAATGGTGGCCCAATCAGCTTAATCAAGCAGGGACTTTGCCTAGATGAACCATGTCTGACTAGTCCCCTGTACGATGGCTGCAAAAGAATTAGTTCCATGTTGCAGATTCACAATTTTTTTACGGCATTCCATCTGATTCCGTCTATTTGCACACCTACTGTATTATGAAGCTGCATTTCAAGCTCAATCCTGAACCCACAATCAAACAGAAGCAGAGTTTCTACAGAAGCATTTTGACAAACATAACAATTTGTGCAGCTTGCTTCTGATTAATATTTCCTTGAAACAACTCCACAATGAACGGTGCATCTGAGTGCCACTTTCTCCTGCTGACATAAGAGCAAAGAATGATCCTCCATTCACAGTGCGATGGTGATACTTGCAGGAAGTCGTCATTGTTTGTCTTTGTGGTGAAGCTTAAAGACTTGCGTTTGCATTCTCACGGTGAGACCATCCCTCGCAAATTCACCTTCCTTGCCTATTAACATCTGCAACTTTACTAACTACCAAGATAATGACAGCTAAAAACTTCATGCAACCAATAGAACTACTCAAGTTTATGTGATCAATAGCAAATATGCTTTTTTCATATGGGTCAAGAGTTCAGTTCATGCAGTTTGATTTGCAGACCAAAAGAAAAGAGCTTCATTATTGAAATATGTATTCTGTGCAATTCAATGGTCCACCATTGATGAAGAAATCACATCAGCCTCCCTGGAAATAGTTTGACCACTCATTCTCAGTTTCTAAGTACCTGAATGGCTGAATCAATTGTTTGAAGGAGAAATGGTTATATGTGTGCAATGATTGAACAAACAATAGAAAAGGAGTAGAAGAGATGAATATAAGTAGAAATCGGACAGCCCAGCAGAACCTGTTACAATATCCAATCTGCAGCGCAGCAGCAGACTACTACCAGTCAATCTGGTGGTAGCCCGAGCTCGAAAACTGATAATTAATCAAATGTACAATCTGCTATTTTTCAAAGACTGACAATTATATGAGCATAAGTATACATCGGTTGGAGGGGTGGGGGGTGCGGAGGGGGGTTAGTGGTGGCGGTTCTGCTAAGCTGCTTTTAGTCTTCCTTTTCCCCCCCCTGAAGAGGCAGATTAATGGATTGTCCAAACACATGCATACATTAAACAGCAAAGCAGGGGATACAATCTACAAGTTCATCTGACCACAAAAACAAGTCAAGATGATCAAGCTGCTAAGAGGATTCACCTTATCTAAGGTCTCACATGATCTCTTATGAATTCCTCAATCTCAGATATCTCTCCTGTGATGCCAGAGGCATCAGTCACTGTAACTTTGTTATGGCAATGAGAAAACGTAAAGGGCTGGCCAGCTAGACCAAGCATAAATTCATTAGCAATATCAGCAGCAGATATAGCAATTCTTGATGTGCGCAACTTCTCCCTGTAGATTTATAGAAAATAAAGGAGTAAAACTTTTGCTTCCACTAGGTACTCTATACTGAAAATTTGTAATCTACACTTGTGTGCCTTTAAAACATCTGCACCACAGGAGCACAGTTTATAACCTGCGATCAGCCAAATGTTGTTTTAAAGCATTGGAAGATATGGCTACCCTTCACCCATCAATATTAGCATAGAAAGCATTCAGGCAACCAATAATTCATCCAATAATTTCATAAATCACTAGCTACAATGGAAGAATGGCAAACTTATTGGTGTCACAATAAGTTACAAAAAATCTAGCTTGCAACACAAGACGATCTTGTGATCCATGTATTTCGAACTGAAGAAGAGGAAGTTACCAAGAGTCGAAGACTGCAGATTGCAACATAAGACAATCTTGCGAGCAGTTCAAACTGAAGACGACGTTACAAGAGCTCATATAAGCAGCAGTTCCATGAAATACTTGACCATTTTTAATCAAAATAAGAGAGGCATAGTTCCAAAGGAGTTATTTCAAAAATGCTACTAAGCAAACATTAGATATAGAAAAAAAATTGCAATTAGATACATTCAAGCTAGTTTCTGCATGCCAACATTGTGAATGAAATGGACACCTTGATCTCATTGCAATTTGCCCCATCTTCTACAGGACTAGGAATAACATGAAAAAAGAAAAAATTAAAGCAGGCATTTGTGCTCCACAATAAAATCAACTTCTGCATCTTTTAGAAAGCCACAAAAGGTTTGGACCCATTTGTGCCGATCCAACAGCTAAGAAATAAAACCTAAAAACAGGGTTGCCTCCTAGAATAGTTTCCAGTAATGCTTCAGACAGCTGATCCTTGTCTTCTGTAGATAATGTAAACATCTTTAGGGAACATAAGAGGTACACAGGATCTCTTGGTAGGTTTACTCTCTTAATGTATTATCATATTATTTAACCATTCATAAAAGCTAAGAGCACATTTATTTGGATTTCACAGTGTCAAGAGAATAGTTGAGAAAGATGAAACATGATCATACAGTTCCTTTTCCAGTTGCCTTCTTATGAATTCCTTGGTGTGAGCCGTTACTTTGTCAGTCTTGTTGCACACTATAAGCACTGGGGTTTTCCTTGCAACAACACTGGCCTTTGTCAAAATATCATAGAAGTACCTTCATTAGAAAGAAGAAAGACTATCACCAAGATTGATTGCTAGATGTCTCTGAAAAATGGAATGTTGAAAGAAGGAATAAAAGAAAATAGAAAATAAAATAAAGAGAACACAAGGCCTGGACTCTACTCGGCAACCGCTTGCATATTCAGCAAGAAGTCCACAGCATCTATGACAAAAACAATCCCAGCTGCCTTCTGGAGAAAGTCATCAAGGTTTGGTCGCAGCCGAGAATGCCCAGGTACATCAACAATATGAACAGGCTTGACTTTTCCTCTCTGCTAGGACCAGAACAAAGTCAGATTGTTTCATACTTCCTTTTCTACAGAATACGTTTGCACAATTTTATGTAAATGACCATGATGATATTACCCTGTCAGCTTCAGAATGTAAGATAAAGGTCCCTTCATTTGGATCCATTGATGTGACGGAGCCTTGGTGTAAAGAACCATCTCGTAGCTTGTAAAGATTTACAGGAAATAAGATTTCATCAAAGAAGGGTCCTTTGGTGTTAAAATAAAGGCAAAGGAAATTTACTTCCTCGCGTAACAATTTTCCTCATTTGAAAAGCATATAAAATTGCACACAGACTAATCAATTGCAAATCAAATATTCACATGCTTCGTTCTAGCATGCCGACGAAGCTAAATGATAGAAGTCAAAGGATAAGTAAAAAATTTAGAACTAATTAACCTGGAAAATAGAAGATCATTAGAAGAAAACAGCAGGAAGACATGGAAACCAACCTGGTAGAAAAGCACAGTCTTGCCGCTGCCGCTCAATCCAGCTAGGACTATGGTGTTTGCTTTTGACTGCCTTATGAAACGAGCTGTAAGGATCAAAAACATAAAATTTGTAGATTTCCAAGCACGCAGATGAGAATGACTGGATGATTTAGATCATCCTTGTCAAAATCCAACCACAACACATGAAGTTGGATGATGCCCCAGATATGACTAGAAAGGGTGAGGATCTTGACAGGAAAATGGGGGAAACAGAAAAAAATCAAACCAAGTGAAGGTTGCAACTCACAAAAGAAAAGCAACATAATTGTTACAACTAATACAGCCAAAGCAACATAAAGTTGTACAAGAGTTGGCTGATTAATCAATTCCTTCCATTGCTCCGTAGCTGCAGACTGCAGATTCATCTTTCACAACACAAACTGAACCTGCATAGAAATAGAGAGCATTAGAGTTCGCGATGCTACATCTATCTTAAAATAACACTAGAAGTGCGCAAGGCTAGAAGTTAGTAGACATCTAAAACTCGATAAACCCACCATGGAAGCTATTGGTTATCAGGTCACAAACAAAAAGAATTATAGTTGCCGTTTAGTAGGCATCTTCAAGAAATCAAACCATTCCACCCTATATTTTTGTGATATCCAAAAATGCCACCAGATACCAATCTAGAAGGACATGAAACCAGAACAAAAAAGCATGTGGCACATCGTTGAACGAAGAAGCTTCAAACGACTGTAGGGAGAAAAAATTAACCGAATTTCCGCTGGAAACCATAACACCGCGGAGTAGTAATGCATACAAAGGAATTGCAAAAAATTCCACAAGACTCGAGAAAGACGGCCATAAAAATATGCAATAACATCTAAAAACCAAGAAAAGAACGACTGCTATGTGGTTTAAGGGATCAAGTGCCAGTTTCGGACTAAGATCATAATCCAGAGAGACGGAAATCCGCAGCAGAGCTCATGAACAAAACCCAGAAGATTGATCACCAGATGAACACGAGTTATAAAGATTGTGTTCATGTGAAGGTGGGTTTGATTGGTTACCTCAGAAGCGTCTCTTTCTCGTCAAACCGAGCACAGAAGCGCGGATGTCAGGGACAGTCGGAGCGAGACAGAGAACCGCGGGGTTTTATGGTTTCTCCGCCGGGGTCATACATACGTTTAAGCTGTTTTCTCTTGACATTCCACGATTTGATGGTACAATACGATCAGCTCAACAGGCCACAGCGTTCAACTTTTACGTTAGATCACGTCTTGAACAGGACTGGTTGTTGCCACATGGTGGCTTGTGCATTCGACGGTCGCAAATATAACGCCATAGGCATCATAAATCGAGGTCACCGTGAAATGTGCAAAAGCGTGTCCCACGTACATGTAATTAAATCCGAACCTACCAGTTACGTAAAAGTTAGGAAAAAAGGACTCCTAACATATGGAATTTAACTTCCATGAAATTACGTGAGAAAAATTTATGTCTCGCATCCGATTTTAAACTTCATTTGTTTAATCTTGAATTTGAGTTGAAATATGATATCATACTATATTGGAACCTTTACTCCCAGAGACAAGAATTGGATTAATCTTTCAATGTTGTCATATCATAAAAATATGAAGGGTTTTCTGTATAAACGAAATTGTCAAATATCAGGAAGACAAAGAAGAAACATAAGCCCCTCCTCCTGTCTTATACGCCAAACTTCAACTCAAACTCTTCGATTTAACCGCCCCTCCTCATACCCCTCCCCTCCTTCCTCCCCTTTCTCTCTCTGGTTCTCTGCACTTCTCTTGCTTCTATGGTTTTCTTCTCCATTGCTACCATTACCATGCACGTTCTCTTCCTCCATTCTGCTTTCTTCATATGGATTTCTAACTTCAAAAACACGCTTTGTTTTCATTGGTGGCCTTTTCTTTTTGCTACCCATTTCCTCATTTTCGGGTTCTGGGATTCTCTCTCCTTTTTTCGAGTCTAAACCCTAGTAGCTACAATTTTTTCCTCTTAGAAGATCCTCGTCTTCGTGGAATCAGAGTCTAAAACCCAGCCAGAGCATTTCACTTGAATTCTCTGGTTTGGTTCATGGTCTTGAAATGGTACAATCAAAGTATGGCTTTTTGCTATCGGCTTTCTGGGGTTTTCGGTCCGTTGGTTCATGAACACATCAATTAACGGATTCATCTTCGATGTTCTAAATTTGATTCAATTATAGAAATTTTGGTTGTTCGTTGAGTGGAGTTCTGGACCTGATTAATCTAGTAAAGTAAAATGATCTGTTTCTTATTGAACGCCATCTTCCAATGCTGAATTTCCACTTTAGGGACACTTAAGGTTGCTTTATGAATCATGCAAGCGTCACAATCGCCCGTGAACTTGATAGAATAAGTCGATCCTGACTTTCATCAAGATTACTTCCTTCATTCAAGGAAAGCATCACATTAATAGCTCATTCGGCCGATGAATTAAGTTTGAAAGAATGTAACATCCTTGAGTTCGGCCACTAGTCTTAGGGAGCCAACTCATGTTCGGCTCATTAATTTGTTGAACAAGTAGAGATGAGTATGGTCTGAAAGAAGAAGTCTACTGTCACAAAAAATGTGTCTCGATATGTATAATACGGTAAAACACAGTCAGCCGCATAATACCCGTTTTATTCTCATTTTTTTAAAAAAACGTCAGAATATAAAAAGACCCGTATAAAACGCATATTATATCTTTTTTGTGTTTTCTTCATCTTTTTTATGATTTTTTACTTTTTATAATTTTTAGGAATTACTAAATGTTTTAAATTTTTTAAAAATTTAATGAGATTTTCCCATTTTATTCTTGAGATATACAACTTTATCGTATTATACAAGTCTTTTTCCTCACCATATAATATCCGTATACGTTTTTTGTGACAATGGGACTCTGAACTGAATAGGTTCAAGCTACGCTTGGCTCAATTCCCAGCCTTAGTCACTTGTGGAATTTGAACCATCGACTCCTCACCTTGCATGCGTCATATCAAAATATAGACTTCAATCACATAAATTAAATATGCATTATAAAAAAAATCCAGTTTTGATCTATTAAATGTAGCTATGTCGAGTCCCGGCCTTTCCCTTTTTTTCTCCACAAGGAGGGAGGAGGTGCCTAAAGGCAAATTCTAAAATGTTTTTTTTTAATAGTTTTAAGTAAATTTCATCTACAAAGATCAAAGGTACCCTACACTTTAGTTTGGTATCTCAAAGTGATAAAGGAGATAGAGCATGTATGGATCAGATATGGGGATTCACATCATAATCGAATCCATTTGACTAGATTCAATCCACCTTCAAAGCAACCAAGAACATAGCTTCCCCAGTCAATGCCGGTCAGTTCAAGTTGGTCTGCACGGATCAATTTAAGTATGCTCAGTCTCAATCAACTCATAACTTTCATCCTTGACCACTGATGTTCATGGATATTGGATCCCAGTTGGGTCCAAATCCTTTATCTTTGCTACAAAGCAAGGAACTAATACTACCGAAGAGTTGTAATTCTTTTCCCCTAGAAATACACAAAGGTATAAAGCAAAAGGAATAAAGAGCAAAAGCAATCTTGAATGAAGCCTTTCCTTTTTTATCACCTACACTCCATAGAGGACTGTACAGCTTCTCAGTTAAACATGAAGCCGATTTTCTGGTTTTGCACCACCCTTCTTACTGCCATTCTTTTGCCGGTTTCCGGCCAAAGTGTTGATCACCGATGTAGATCCTACTGTGGGAATATCACCGTCGACTACCCTTTCGGCATCCGGCATGGATGCGGCCACGCTGGATACAGGGACCTCCTCTTCTGCATCAACGACATGCTCATGTTGCATATACAATCTGGTTCTTATCGTGTCCTAAACATTGATTATGCTTACAGAGTACTGACCCTCCACGATGCCGGCATGTCGACGTGCAGTGTGCTGAAACGGGGCGCCGGCAACGGGTTCGTGCTAGAAAAGCCGCGGGCTCGGTACTTAAAGCCCACATCTGATAATGTCTTCATGTTAATCGGTTGTAACGCAGATTCACCATTGTTCCAAGGCTTCCCTACCAGGAACCTACCATGTCAAAATGTTTCCGGCATGGGCTGTGAGGGGTTCTACGAATGTCCGGCCTGGTATGGGCAGCGGCAGTATGGGAGGAGCCAATTAGGACCCAATGGTGGCGCCACCACTCCGGCGGGGCCGCCGGATTGTTGCGCGGTTTCTTTCGAGGCAATTCGAGCTATCAATTTGAGCAGGCTGCAGTGTGATGGTTATAGTAGTGCATATGCATTGGCTCCACTGCATTTGGAGAGTGCGAGCCAGTGGATGTATGGAATCCATGTCACATTCTCTATACCGGAAAGTCACTCGTTTTGCCAGGCCTGTGAGGCTACCGGCGGCACTTGCGGGTACGACGTCGATGCCGGCGGGGAACTGTGCCTGTGCAATGGCTGGAACTCGACGATAAGCTGCGATCCAGGTGAGAAATCCTAGCACATAAACTTGGAACAGAGGGGTGTGCACTGTGCTCTGTTTGGTGAAACATTTCAGTTTTGGGTTCCTTCACCCATTGGAGAGGTTGAACTGAAATGAACTCAGATTGATTTAGGTGACACCCAACTTGTGCTATGTCAAGTTGAAGAAGGAGAAGCACCTGTGGATGAATCTGATGTACCACCATGAATGAACACCATGGATCCTGCAAAGTTCTGCACTTTTTAAAATCACAGAGCTCCTTATTGCTTCATGATCAGAGTTTTTTTTTTCCTTATAAAGTTATAATCATGCAATTTTATTGGTAGAATACCAACAAGATCTTCATACATACTTTCTAATGATAAAGTTTTACTTCATTTCATGTACTCAGTATTCTCTAAGTTTTTTGTGTGCTTTATAATTTTAATTCACTCATTATGGATTCTAATACTTGAAACCGTTTCTTTTGTTTGGTGCAGCATTGCCATTAGCAGCTCATAGTCAAGGAGGAATTCCATCGGAGAATGCTTTTACAGGTCATACACCGCGCTTTACTTTTTCCCATTTATTTCTTATCGATATTTTTATAGTTAAAGCATCTGCTTTCTTTTCCAGCTATTTAATATACTGAATGCTTGCTGTTTTCTAGAAGATTCTCACAACAGCACCTGAATTACTATTCATATCTGTTAACGCTGTTTTTTTCTCTTTTTTTCAGAATAAAAAGTAATTTTTGTTTTAATCCCTCAAATTGCCTACCCCAACTTTCCTATGAAAAGATTTCAGAACCTTGTGAAAATGCTAGTTGCTGTGGAACTTTGTCTCATCAAGTTCATTCCTTTCACCTTCTAATCACTTGTCATGGGGGTCCTAACTCATGCTTTCTTTGCTTTTGCAGTCTTTACCGCTTGCCTGATGGTATGGTTAGCCATGGTGAGATTGAAGTGAGCCTTGACTTGGGAAAATTTTGACAGAAAATGTTTCCTTGCTACTGTATTTTGTCTAGTGATATTCAGTTTTGTGAGTCTATCTTCTTTGTTTTCCCTTGATGTTAGTCTCTCATAAGATGCCAATTCCTCGACCATTTATAGTTTGAGTTTGCAAAAACTTTATAAGCTGCAAGAGAAAAGTTATTATTTTGATCGTTAGTATAGTTGTTTAGAGATGATTTTATGATGGTAGTTGTTGGAACACCTTTTTTGTCTAGATCATAATGGAAATGTTTTCTCAAACTAAATGGAGCATGAGAAAGTGCATTTCTTTTCTTGTAATTCTTGAGAATGTGTAACTCTCTCTTGCAAGTAGGGGTGTCCATCGACCGAGTTTAAAGCAGTGGCGTAGTCACATGGTGATGGTGACTGCTGTGGGCAGTTGCCCACAACAATCTCTTAAAGTTTTTTTATTTTTAAATGAGAATATTAAATATTTATTCTTATATATATAAGTGCCCCATCAGATTTGAGTATTTTTAAACAAGTGTCCTTCCAACCAATTCTTTTGGCTCGGCAAATGTGATAAATGCCATTATTAAATAAAATTTTTCAATTTTTTTAGAAACCAACAATATTTTTCAGCATTTTTATGAGAGCCAAATTAGAAATTCAGAATTTAATTTTTCATAGCTCTTTCTAATCCAAATTCGATTATATGAAATCCTAAATCAAATTTGGTAAAACCAAATCCGATCTTAATCCGAACCGTCTAAATCCCTATTGGTGAATGTTCATTAAATTTAGATTTGATGTATTCACAGGCATCAAAATAAATTGGATAAGAGTTGGCTGTTGATCGGTTGGTGTCCAAATTCATCATTTAACATTCGCTCACCAAATCAATTGGTATCCTTTTCCATCAACATCAACTTTTGCCTACCAAATTAATTCATTTTTCTTTCAACCAAGTGCCATCAGATCATTCATTGCTGCAGTTCATGTAAATTTGGATCTCACATAGATCCAAGTCTGAGTTGTAACCAAATCCAAGTAAGGAGAATCGGACCTGAATGAATTCGCATAATGGCCTGGTTCGATCTTCCTCGAACCCATTCGAAGAAGCCGGGCCTAGTAAGCCAACTGGGTCCATGGAAAGTGGTCGAGTCGGGTGGGTGGGTTCGATTACTAACTGAAGCGGGATACTTGATCCACTTGGCTCATTTAAGTATTGCTAATCTATTGCTTAAAAAATTAACGGCCAGATTTGTTTCCGCACATTAGTTCCAGTGGGCGAGCTCCCGACTGGATCGTTCCTCACACGTTCGTTAGACGAACCATCACGTGGTGGGAAGTAGTTGGTATTAATGTTGTTGCTGTCTGTGTGTATCGGCCGATACTCGGCGTCTCACCATTTGCTCTTCATTTTTCCGTTCCAAGCAAATCCAAATATACGTGGACCTCTTGAGCTCGGATCTAAGACATATGCATTAAAATCCCAATAATCTTAAAATCTTTGATATTGTTGAGATAGGTAGGAATTCACATCGGAAACATGGTTCACCAAACTAAAGATTTTGAGTTAGATCTGAGATCTATAATTTCATGTCCAAACTCTAGTGTTTTACATTGCTAGAAGTTTTTATTCAACATCAAGGGAATAAAAGTATAGGAATATAATAACTATTAAGAGATATTTCTTTACTTCGGATCTGATTCGAGATCACTGAGGATTTCAAATCTTCTATCCTCAAATCTGATGTTTTGGCCACACACTGCAAATCTCAATTCTTCAGATTTCAAATCAGTTTCGGGTTTTGTTTTTGGATATGAGATTATCAAACACATGGATCAACATTGTACCAATTCTTGAACCCTGGACTTTTACTATTACTACAACGTGAGGTGAACACATGATTTTACTCATCTCATCCAAATAATACAAGAATGAAGTAAGAGTTCATTTAGTATTTTGTGAGATCAAAATTTAAATTGGGCAACGAATTGGAATGTGTTGGGCACCTGTTGGTTTTAACTAGTGAAGGCGATACGATACGAAATTCTGATCCGGCTCTTACTGATCCGAGTTTTGAGAGGATGGTAGACGTCGGAGCTTATAAATTTGGCCGTTGGAGAACGCGCTTGTTCTGTTCTTCGTCCTAGCGATTTCTTCCCTTCCAAGTGCGAGACCTGTCAGGTACTGACTCTCTCCTTCTTTCTCCCACGGTTTCGATTTCTTTCGTCGAGATCCTTTTGGGTTCCGGCTGCTTCTTTCTTCCTCATCTTCTTCTCATTCTTAAGATTTGTGGTTTTGGATTTTTTTTTTTGTTGCACATTTCTGGAATGGTTGACTGTTGTCGATTCAAGGGCCTGAATTTGACGGGACATTGAGATTCCATGGCGAGGAAGAAGATCCGAGAGTATGACTCCAAGCGGCTTCTGAAGGAGCACCTGAAGAGGATTTCGGGGATAGAACTGCAGATCAGATCTGCTCAGGTGCGTGGTTTCTGATTCGCAGTTGGATCTCATTTTTATTTTTGGGGGTTTCCGATGGTCGAAGTGTTGGAGAGAGGGATGGTTTTGGAAAATTCCCTGCGCTTTATGCGAGCTTTCAGTGGAAATGTATGGCAAGCTGGAAATCTCTTGATATACGAAAACCACGTATTTATTGCTTCTGTTTCGTTAACGGAAGGGGGAAAGTTGAAGAAAAAGGAGGTACCTGTAAAATGATCTAATAAGAGGAAATATTACAAAGAAAATACTACTTCTTTGAATAGGCTTGGTTAGATACCAAATGGCGCTCAAATTATGAATGACGCTTGACATTTACCGCTTTTAATACTGAAAGATGAATGGCTCAAAAATTGATACTTTGTAATGCTTCTTATGTTTTCAAAGAGTGGACGAAGAGGAAATAATGGTCTCCATGGTTGTGAAGATCGCATTTATTTAATTAATGTAAAGAACAATCTCTAGTTCTTACTTTTTTTTTTTGCAACAAGCTGGATTTTTATAGTTTCAGTATCATAACTCTGTTGTAGGGATGGAATTCCACCAAGACTCAGATGGCTACTGAAAGAAGCCATAGAAAATTTCTGTGAAAAATTTGAAACGGCATAGATTGTTTAATTTTAGCTCGATAATCATCAACAGTAAGGGAGAACCTACATTGTGGAAATTATGAGTGATCTATAAAGGAGAAGCGTTCTTATAAAAATTAAAGCGTTCGGCAAGAATTTACGTAACGGTTACCTTTTTTCTACTGTGATATTTTATTTACTGACTTAGGTCACCGAGGCAACTGATTTTAACGAACTTGCGGCCCAAGAACCATGGCTTTCGTCAGAAAGACTGGTGGTGAAGCCTGATATGTTGTTTGGTAAAAGGGGGAAGAGTGGTCTGGTGGGATTGAATCTAGATCTGGCCCAGGTTGCTTCATTCACGAAGGAGCGGCTAGGGAAAGAGGTAATTCTTTTGCTAAAAGCTGTCTAACGATGCGAGTTCATGACTGCTGGATTGTCCCTTTTCCGTGTTTTATTATCTGCTTTTTTATTTTTTGCATCGTTTTGTGTTTATGCATACAATGCGTGGGCTAAAATGTAGACTTCTTTTTGTTCTATTTTTCTTAACACTTGTTTTTCTCTTATGGTGTCTCCAGGTTGAGATGGGGGGCTGTAAGGCACCTATAACTACATTTATTGTAGAACCCTTTGTCCCACATACTGAAGAATTTTACCTTTCAATTGTTTCTGAGAGGCTTGGATGCAACATAAGCTTTTCAGAATGTGGGGGAATTGAAATTGAAGAGAACTGGGAAAAGGTATGGTTATGAGCTTGTTCTTTGTTATCCTGCTATTAAACTGTCCTCCACAACGACGGGGTAGATGCTTTGTAGAGCCTTTTTCATGCTCTCATCTTTTGGACTGCAATTTTCCTCAAGCCTATGTGTTTGCCTACACGGTTTCCAGTTATAAATGTATTTTTCTAGACCTGACAACTTGTGGGACAGTTTCCAATTTACAAATGTAGTTCTAGATCCGGTGATTTGTGGAATCTATATGATATAATTTCTCCTATTTGGTTATTAATAGTTTTGGTCTCCTTTATTACAGATGTTTTTGGACTTATATGTTCTATGTAATTTCACACTTGTTGTTTTGGTGTTCTTGTTCTATGCCATTCAGGTGAAATCTATCTTTGTTCCAACTCAGGACTCACTAACATCTGAGCTCTGTGCCCCGTTGGTAGCAACTCTTCCTTTGGAGGTAAGTTCTATTTATTCATTTCTCGCACTAACTGTAGGCAGAAAGAAAATGGTTCTATGCATAGGAAATTTGACCTAGATATTCATCTCTTGTCTCTTCATTAAGAAGCTTTGCGCTTGCATCTTCAGACATGTTTGCTGCTTGGGAGAGAAAATTTTTTAGAATGTGCTAGTGATTTTTGGAGGTTAGCAGGAGGGCAGAATAGGAATTGTTGCAGTTCCCAAAAATTTTCTGCAAAATTTGTTTCTTATGTTATTGCAATAGCTACAGTTTAGTATGCTAGTTCTCTCACTTTGTTAGTTAAAATTTTGGTGCAGATTCGTGGAAAAGTTGAGAGCTTCATCAAGGGTGTTTTTGCTTTATTTTTAGGTAGTTAAAACTTCTATATGATGATTGACGTTCCACCCAGTGATTAAAATGTGGATAAATAGCTATATCTATGACCTTTTTGTCATGCAATTTCCTACCAGATCTGGACTTCACTTTCCTGGAGATGAATCCATTTACTTTAGTTGACGGAGAGCCTTATCCATTGGATATGAGAGGAGAACTGGATGATACTGCGGCATTCAAGAACTTCAAAAGGTATACGACTGTCTTGTCTGAATGACCAATTTGGGTTTATAAATTTCACTTTGCAAAGGGTTGAGGTCGTATATATAGGCTATCTATCTTACTGCCTTCTAATTAATAATTCACAGGTGGGGTAACGTGGAATTTCCATTGCCTTTTGGCAGAGTTATGAGTAATACTGAAAGCTTTATTCATGGGCTGGATGAAAAAGTAAGTGAAAAAGATGTTATTTTGAAGTTCAGACTAAGAATCATGGGTTGCATTTCATAGGGAAAGATCTAATGTTTCACATTCACTGTTTTTGACATAGTGTAGCACATGTACCTTATCTATGGATGTTGTATCCAGCAAGAGTTTCAACTTGCATAGCAGACAGTACTCACAGTCTGAACTCACTTTTGGCTGAGGACTTATTTCTTGATGATTCTGTGATGATAATGGACTCCATCAATTACTGTGTCTAGGGCATTGTATGCTTCAATGTTCTGTTTAAATTCATGAAAAGGAGGACTGAAACTTAGTGCGGGCTCAGCCAAGAGCTTTTTGCGAACCTGCACCTCATGCGTGTGAACTGGGCTGGATGCAATACCAGACTTGGTTTTAGGTCTTTTACATAGACCTGGAAGACTTTTTCTCTCTCTCTCTCCCCATGAATGATGATTCATCTTTCTGTGATTTATTATACTGATACTCTTGGAAGGCTGTCTTCCGAATTGACATGTCAATCAAGGGTTGCAATAAACGAAGTTATCAGTGTTTCTGCCATAACTGTAGTCATCTTCTTGTTTGTGTAGAAAACTCTAGGACAAGTTTTCCTTTTCCAGTGTCCTTACAGACTGCTCCTTAATATATAACTTGCAGACAAGTGCTTCATTAAAATTTACTGTTTTGAACCCGAAAGGAAGAATATGGACCATGGTTGCTGGTGGAGGTGCTAGTGTCATCTACGCTGATACAGTAAGCATCAGGAACAGTTTATTCTTGGATTTATTAGCTTGCTTTTCATTTTTTTTATCTCAAATGTATCCTACTTGCAGGTTGGAGATTTGGGCTATGCATCGGAACTTGGAAACTATGCAGAATATAGTGGAGCTCCTAACGAAGAAGAAGTTTTGCAGTATGCTAGGGTTGTAATTGATGTAAGAGTTAAAACTCTATCCACTGCAGCATCTTCTTGTGATATTTAGCAGTGCATAGTTTTCATGTCCTTACTATCTGTTTAACTCATAGTACTTTATATCAACGTGGTTGCTTTTTTTGGCATTGTCTTGGTAACTTTAGAATCTAAGTTGCCTTGCATATGTAAATGGTTAAGGATGGACATGTTTTGGCGGTTTCAATCATTCATATTATTCAGCTGCAAAGATGAGAAGATTTCTTTAATCTTGTACAGTGCGCTACTGCAAATCCTGATGGCCAAAAGAGAGCTCTGGTGATTGGAGGGGGAATAGCTAATTTTACAGATGTGGCTGTAACATTCAATGGAATTATTAAAGCCTTGCGAGAAAAGGTAATTTATGTGTCTTTTCAGTGTTGTCATGCATAAACAGGCATACTCTGGGCAGTTTCTTTCTGATTGAATGAAACACTTGCGGGAAAAGCCTTTTTCACTTTAACTGCATTATTGGGTCCAACAAACAACAGAAGGAAGGGCTCTATATGACTTGTCTGATGGAGCTTTGAGTTAACATGTTTTCTAAATGCTTTCCGCTCTTTTATTAACAGGAACCACAACTGAAAGCAGCAAGAATGAACATCTATGTTAGAAGGGGTGGTCCAAATTATCAGACAGGCTTGGCAAAGATGCGTGCACTTGGCCAGGAAATCGGCATTCCAATTGAGGTGCATTGCATTGCAAACTTAGAGTTGACCTCTGTCACATGTTTTCTTTAATTATCAGAACATGACAGCCACCACCTGCTGAAATATTGCATACCGAGCCATTATTATCCTTATATGCTTAAAAGAATTAAAAAGGAATTATTTAAGGGCAGAAAAATGAAAAAAAGAAACAAACTTTCATATATATTGAGCATGTCGATTGTTGTGTTAACATCAGTATGTGCTTTATTAAACAATTAAATTTGATTTTAAAAGAAGATAAAAGTTAGAAATACACAATATTTAAAAATATCATGAGATATCACTTCTGTTAGAAGCGATATATACAGATATTAGAAGATAAATACTCTTACGCTTTCAATTTAAGTATGCATTCTATTGTTTTCTGCATTAAACGTTGTTTTTTTTTAAAAAAAAGCCAACCGGGCTTACAATGCTTTTCTTTGGTAACCACTTCTTATAATCTTCAATCTATACGCCAACATTCTACCATCGCTGAACTTTTTGGAAGAATCTGCTGTCAAGCTTTGGCAAGATGGATGTAGGCATCAGCATGCATACATATGAAAGAAAGCTAGAAATATAAAACAAGAAGAATCTTGATTTAGAGATGCATAAACAACTCTTAGACCTAGAAAGAAATTGGACCAACCGAAGGCAGCATTGTCTCTAACTCTAAGATTTATATCTCTTGGTGCAGGTTTATGGTCCTGAGGCGACAATGACTGGCATTTGTCAGCAGGCAATCAAGTGCATCACGGCTGCGGCATAGGTTATTTTATCTACTAGAGTGAATCGTTTTGGTCTCGGTTAACCTAAGTTCGGCTTAAATATTTTGTATGCTGATGGACCGCTTATGTGAGTTATTGACCGTAGATCACAAGAGTGTTGTTGTAGTTGCCAGCTTCAAACTTGAACTACTTCCTTGACAATAGTTTATGCATTGAATAATTGTCCGTTCATGAATATTTAAGTGAATTACCATGCTAACTTTTGTTGAGTTTGAAATATGACATCTTGCATGAGAAGTTATTTGCCCTAGACTCTGATTCCACCGTACCTCTGTTTTATGTCGATGTGGATGAACCCATGTTGCATATGAAAGACAACTCTTTCTTATGAGAGCGCGAAACGGGTCTTCGTCAGGTTGAAGTATCCAAGAATAAAAAAAATCTGAGATGATGAGTTCATCTGCACCAGTATTCACCAAAAAGTTACGTATAGAGAGAACTTGAGTTGATCTTTTTTGGGTTGTGTTAGAAAATGTTCACTGAGTTAGGCATTGTAGTTTTTATTCTAACATATTTCTGGGTGGGTGAGTGCAAAAGATTAACAACTCACCCCTCAAAAAAAAAAGCTGCAAGGTCCTCTTGTTCCCCCCATCCTAGGGTCTTGGGTTGCAATGAAGACCTAAGGTACAGTATACCATTCAAGTAGTGTCATGATCCCACCATTTGTGGTTGGAAGAGAATAGCATCTATAAGAATCAAACCAACAATGCTCCTAGGGTCTTGAGTTGCAATGAAAACTTAAGTGAGGTACAGTACATCCTTCAAGGAATGTAGTGATCCCACCATTTGTAGTTCGAAGAGAGTTGCACCTATAGAAATCAAATCAACAATGCTCTTTGAACCGGTTGTGCTATGCCTCTGGTATCTCTAACATTATTTGCTATAAAGGATTTCTTGTGGTTTCACAAAAATCTCCTTTTGAGGAGGGTACTAAAAACATTGCATTGAGGGGTTCAACCACCCTTCCTAGCGAACACCCTGAAAATTATGGCTTCCAAAACAAAGTTAGTACCATAGTTACAAAAAACACGTTTTTTTTAATATGTACTTTTTTATTTTTTTATTTCCATCGGTTTTTTTTGTTGCAAATCTACTTATCTTTTGATGTTTTTTGTTATTAATTTTTCACTTATTTTATTTTTTCTTTAATTTTAGTTTTTAAATTTCTAAAAATTTACTTTTTTTTTCAAGCTCACCATTTTAGATTCCAGAAAAATCACTATGTTTAAAACTCGAAGACGTTATTTGTGAATATGGTTAGAACTCATGATTTCAAGCACATCTCCAAAGCTTTCGCTCAACTGACAAAAAAAATACTGGAAATATGATGCTGGACGTATTTAGTTTGTGGGTGCTTCAGTTTCTCTTTCTTCTTCAAAACGCAGCTAGAGAAGAACTCTGCACGACCCTTGAGCTTTGAAAGATCTACAAAGACGAACCTTATATTGTTGAATACAACACATGTTCCAAAAAAAAAATGTCGTTGTTTTAGTAGATATATTGCGATCATGAATATTATTTAAAAATCCAACAGTAAATTTGCTGGATATAATTACATCATTTATTTTAAAACAATAAAATGAACGTGTTCTATGACTACGTTTTCCAAAAACGCGATATACTTCCTATCCATTTTTTATTAAAAATAAAACAAACAAAAATTTAAATGTGTCCGGTAAGGTGGTACAAAATCAGATTCGATTCTCGAATTATTTAATGGATTTGCATCTGACATATTTAATTGCTTTAATGGAAGAACCAAAATTTTCGGGGTTCCGTATTTAAAAATGAACCTGAAAACGGCAAACACGATTCCACCATATTCTGACATTCAACTAATAATTATTGTAGTGCTAAATGTGGATTGAGAATTCCAACCAAACTCAATGCTGGTGGACCCGAAGATCACATGCTCAAACCCCAAGAGAAGATCTATCTGCAGCTCATCTTTAAGGCACCTCTCATAAAATGTACCAAATCCAACAATTTTTTTTGTCTCCCAATCAAAATCTGCCATCTTTGAGAATGGTAGGAAGATCTGTACCAATCATTTTCTTACAAGATCTAGATAATGTTTCATTTATTGGAACAAAAAATACCAAACTTCCCTTGTTTTCTTGTCTGTGTTTTTCAGATCAATGAGTTCTGGATCAAGTATACTTAGATCCAGATCCAAAAACACTATTCTTACTTCACTGTAGCCCATGTCTCGCATAGTGGCAGAGCCACATATAGGTTGGTGTGGGCAGTTTTCGACACCACCTTCTCAATTTTCTTTTATTTTTACATTAAAATTTTTAACATTTACTTTGTTATACATGTAAGTGCCCATCCATGTATGAAAACTTCAGAATCAAAATTCCTCCACAAAATTTTTCTAGCTCCGCCACTGTCTCGCATCTCAGAGGAGTTTGGATGGTGGATAAATAAGGATGTTACCAGACCTGACTGATCTGTTTAAAGGACTTGAATTTAGGTCCAACTGTTCGGATTTAATGAAGAAATAGAATGCTATTAACGGTTGAATTTAGTTTCAATTACAGATATCTATCTAGTGTGGACCAAATCCAAACTTTGACTAGAATCAAAATATAAAAGAACTGTGAGAATTCTTTTGAGTTAGTTCATAACCCAAATCCAAATCTGAACATTTCATCCCTGAGAATGACAATGTTGACATCCCTGAGCAGGGAACTAGGCTTCAGCAATACCTGAACTCGACCCGAGGTCCAAATCTTAATTGGTGACCCAAATAATTAAAGATCCGACTTCTACGTGGGGTACTTGAGCATGACTCGATGAAAGGAAATGGATCTTTTGAGATCTATATCTGGAAAAAAGGGAATCGGATTCCTCGAAGTTGGATCAGATCCGATCCATAATTCTCCGTCAGCATAAGCCCGGCTTGCTTGACTAGCACGGAGTCACGGAGGCTTTCTCCTGCAGAGCCGCGCCCTTCTTCCTCCCTGCCACGGTTTGTAGGCGACGCCATTTCTGCTCTCCGTGGTCTCCTCAACCAGCGTCCGCCACGGCTCGGTCAGTCCCTTGCCCCTCCCCCCCCTCTCTCTCTCTCGCTCTCTCTCTTTCGCTCTTTTTGTCGAGGAGGCTGGTGAGAAGATTTTCTTGTTTGTTTCTCTTCTTCATATGTTCTTGGAAGAGATCACTTTTTACTGTGTATTATTGATTTCTTTTATGATAGAGACCTGCGGATGTATCCAGGTTTTCTTAGTTAAGAAGATGATTTAGACTGCCAATTGCATTTGGAAGTGAACTTTTCAGGGACTTTGGAAGGTCATGTTTCAAAACGCATTATAGTTTCTCGATTGAAATTGTGATTCATTTCGCATAATGCTCTTTTGAGAACGACAAATTTGTTTTGGTTGTTTGGGCCTTTAAAGAAGAGTGGCAATGCTAACCACCCTGGGGAAAAGAAATTTTCCTGATAGAGAGAGAGAGAGAGAGCGAGCATCGACCTCTCTACGTCCCTCTTCTCTGAAATCTGAATTGTTTGGAAGTAGGCCGGGAAGGAGAAGGCTTCAAATTCGGCGAGTTGACCGGACGAGACTGGGAGAGTTCTTCGCCAGATTGGGAGAATAAAGTTGTCGGAAGCGTCTTTTTGTTTTAACCCGTCGACTTGGGAGTGTCGGATGCTCCAATAGAGGTAGCAAACTCAAGGATTCGAGACTCCGACACTCTCTCTAGAAAATTCTGTCATGCTGATGCTAATAAAATCGCCTGACCTTTGAAATGGCTCTTCCGGTTTTTTTGGAAGACGCTTTCTCTATTGCTTGTCTTGAATATATTATCTCTACTAGGAAAGCTAGATTTTGGAATGCTAGGAACGCGTAAATAGGTGCTGGAGATGCTTCTGTAGATTTTCTCGAAATCTTTTCTTCGCATTTCAAACGCGCATAAAAGTTTTCTAAAGCTAAGTCGAATTTGTGAAGGTGTTCCATGGATCCGACTTTTCCGATTTTTTGGGCCTCGGGCGCCGTCTTCGCGAGTGTTGTTCCTGCTCTAAACTTCGCTGCGGCCGCATTCATCTTCTCCGGTAAATCTCTCTCTCGTCGCCCGACCTTCGCCCGCCGGTGCTGGTAGTCTGTCATTCTGTCATTTCTAACCTCTCTCCCTCTTTACCTCTTTATTTCTCTCATCGCACCCCTCTCTCGGTTTAAAGCGCTTGAAAAAAAACGTGAATCTAAGAAAACCAACAGAGGGACGGGTTTCATTGCTTTTTCATGTCATTGACCTTGTTAGAGTTGTCAGTCGGTTCCATGTTTTTGCTTCTGTGCCGTTATTGCTTGAAGAAGAGCATCATCAACGCCTCCTCGTCTCCTGTGCAAAGGCTCCGCATGATTCTCATTATCTTTGTCCAAAGAAACCACCCGAGTTCGATTGGCCAGAGCGTTGGCAAACAGGGGCTGTTGAACCCCCTTTCTGGAAGCATGTGTGAGTGGCCGGAAAGGGGACTTTTGCCTTCTTTCTGGCCGTTTCCGGTAATTTGACCCAGTATGATGCTTTCTATCATCGGCCCAGCATGCCCTCTTCGTTCATTTTTTTTCCTCTCTGGTCTTCATCTTCTTCGTATGTTCCTTACCAAGTGCTCTGGTTCGTTCTTGCTTTATATCAGCTCTACGTCTGTTCCTGAGTAATACGTAGTGTGCTGCTCATAGTTTTAATACATCAAAATCATGTTCTTGCACTTCTTTAATTCTTCCGTGGCATTACAAGTTACAACTATTTGGGAGGATCGTTTATCTTGAAAATTTTTCTGGTTTTTTTTTTTTTTTGTGTACCCATCACAAGTTGAAATGGGAATGGTTGGAAAAAGATTTTCTCTTACACCCTATTCCAGGAACCTTTTTCATGGTAAAAAATCCATGAAATTTTTTCTGTGGCATCAAACGTCCCCTAAGATTATTCAATTTTTATAATGGCTTACTGTTGTGGTAATATTGTCGGGCCTAATAGTCGAATTGGCTCTCGAATTTATGTTGTTTTTGTTAGTTACAAACTTACCGGAGTATATGTTGTTGCATGATTAGGTGATCAAAGAGCTTTTGAAAGTTTCAACTTCTGGACCAGTTTTAGCTACACGGGCTCCTCTAAGATTGAAAGGGAGGAGTAAAGGAGTTGATTGACAGAGAAAAGATGGCTGTCGTAAGATGCAGTTTCTCTGTTTTACCTTCGCTGAGAAATTGCAGCATAAAAAAAAGTCGAATGGATCATCAAATTTGTTCTTTTCCTTCAAGATCCAATAGCGTCCCAATTCCAGTTTTGGCTTCAGCAAGCAATGTTCAAAATTTCCAGCAAACCCGACTCTGTGCCACCAATTCCAAGGAGGTGAGTGCGTTAGCTTATAGTTCCATTCTTGTTGGTTTTGTCAATTGAGGACGTCCAGTTTTTATTGTGGTTTTCAGTTGTTGGAATTACTGATTGAAAGAGTTGACTTATCTGAAGATATGGCGGAGGCCTCGCTTGAGTTTCTGCTGACAGAAGCTAATGAAGCTCTAATAAGTGCATTTCTTGTTCTTTTAAGGGCCAAAGGAGAGACATACGAAGAAGTAAGGCTTCGCCATGGACTCTGTGTTTTTGTATCTTGTTGGTTTTTCTGTGGTTTGGTGCCTCATCTGTTTAAGCTTTTGTTCCTCTTCTATTGCTTATTTGGGATACATGCTTAAGCCTGTTGAGCGTCAAAATTAAACTGGGTAAGCTGAGCCAGGTACACCCTTGTTTCATCAAGTTGGTCGTCTAGTAAGTGCAAAGCATGGTCTTTCCCAGCTAAATGTGTACGAAAACCTTAGTGCAAAAAATTTAGCTATTTCTTGAGTATTTGCCAGATTTCAAAATTTGATTAGCTCTTATCTGCTGACAAGTTTTCTTGTAGACATAGCATAGAACTATCCAAATACCTGGGTTATTTACATTGCTAGTGCAACCCAAGGTATGAACCTATTTGTTGTCAGCCAGATTCCACTGAAAGAAAAGGTTTTCATGGTGTCACGGGGAATTCCCTGTTCCTCTTGATAAATTTTGTTATTTTTCTTGCACAAAAAACTTACATTACCTTTTGCAAGCAGATTGCTGGATTGGCGAAGGCGATGATAAAACGTTGCAAGCAGATAAAAGGAATCACTGATGCTGTTGATATTGTTGGGACAGGAGGTGATGGTGCAAACACAGTTAACATATCAACAGGGGCCTCCATTCTAGCTGCTGCTTGTGGAGTGAAAGTTGCAAAGGTAAGGGTTCTCCCAGTAGGCTATAAAATTTTTTAAACTGGCTTCTTTTCTTTTTTTAACATTTCACTCTGACATAGTTGGTAGAAAAAAGTGATTAGAGTACTTTGTGCAGCAAGGAAACCGCTCCAGTTCTTCTGCATGTGGAAGTGCAGATGTGCTTGAAGAGCTAGGTGTAGTTATTGACTTGGATGCAGAGGTGAGTGTACAAAAACCATCAACAGGCAGAAGCTATTTAGGTATATGTTACATTTATATCACCTTACATGTAGAACATGTTTCATCTGTTATGCCATTCACATAAATCACAAGGAAAAACACATGAAGTTGGTGATGAACTGACCATCACCTTTGTTTTATACAGTTATGTGCTTTTCTATGCTATTTTTTCCTAGTAATTGTTTGTCTTAGGGACTGTTCATGATAAAAAAAACCTGGGTTTTTTGTGGACAGGGGGTGAAGGCATGCGTAGAGGAAGTAGGAATTGGTTTTATGATGGGTCCTGAATACCATCCAGCAATGAAAATTGTTGGTCCTGTCCGGAAAAAGCTGAAACTGAAAACAGTATTCAACATACTGGGTCCAATGTTGAATCCAGCACGAGTTCCTTATGCAGTTGTGGGTGTCTACCATCAAGAATTGGTAAGTTAAATGTTTTATGTGATATAATTATCTAAGCATATCATTTCTTTCTTCTTGCATGTTTTCTGTTTTCATATGCTCTCCTGTGAGTGGTGAGCAATTTTCTCATGGCTTCATCACCTAAAATGTGACGAGGCACACCTGGCTTTTTACTGCTTTGAAACTGGATTCAGATTTTGGATCATGATGCATCTCTTTTTTGGTCTACCTAAGAAATTTCTGACCACCAAACATTCTGAAATATATTTCTAGTGGGCCTGTGCATTTTGAATAAGCAGGATGAGTAAATGAGAAATCTGAAAAGTATACTAATTTTCTAATAATCTTCCGACACTCTTGACTAATGCTTTCCTTTCTTTCATTTAAAGTTTCTTGTACAGGTCAGATGTCTAGCAATGGAAAAAGCACTTCTTTTTCATGATTTTTCTTCTCGGCTGTGCATGTTTAGGAAGTGTGGAGAATATGATATTTCATAACTGTCTTCTAACTTGACTGGTTGTGTATAAATTGCATTATGCCACATTTAATATGATTATTTAGTGATGTTAGCAGTTTCTTTTTTCAATCTATCATTCAATTAATAAGTTTGTAAGAGCCACCTGTATGGTGGTTCTGAATTTCATTTTTTATTGCTTGAACAACTTGTTCAGTTCTAAGAATCTTCTGTTTTAGGTCAGTAAGATGGCGAAGGCTTTGCAAAGATTTGGCATGAAAAGGGCATTGGTAGTTCATTCAGAGGGACTGGATGAAATGAGTCCTCTTGGTAATTGTAGTTATCACTTGTGCAGCTTATAAGTTGTTCCTTCTAAGTTGTTATGCCTGATAAATCGAGTTCTTCTTTTCTTGTTCAGGTCCAGGATTTGTTCTTGATGTTACTCCAGAAAAGATTGACAATTTTCCGTTCGACCCATGTATGCTATTTTTTTTAACTGGCTAAGCATTTTATCCTAATAAAAAAAATAGTACGGCTACATTCACATGCAAATTTTAAAGTTTAAACATCAAATGGATTATCAAACTTTTGGACATGAAATCCCATGTGTGTAGCTATCTTGGAAAGCATAAATTTTGCATTTCTTATCAGTGTTTCTGATTAACGTACATATATATTTTTAGTGGAGTTTGGAATCGCTCGCTGCACTTTGGAAAGCCTGAAAGGTGGTGGCCCAGAGTTTAATGCAAGAGTACTTAAGGATGTGCTATCTGGTGATAAGGGATCAATTGCGGATGCTTTTGTAAGTGAGATTTTATTTTTGTCAATGGCAAGATTGGTTTCTTTCTTTTCTTTCAGTGATTGCTGTGTTTCATTCTCGTGTGTGCTCAAGAAGTTAGCATCCTGTGACCTCTTTGAAAATGATTAGTGAAAATCTGTGTAGGTACTAGGTAGCCTGTTCTCCTCAATTATGGTTGTTGAAATATAGCAGTTGTTCTTTTTCCTTTTCATATCTAATGCGACAATTTAGTTCATTTGTCCGGTCGGTATTTTATCTGTTTGGAATTGTATATCAGGCCTCAACAAATTCATCTTAAAAAAAATTCAGATGTTTGAAGACTACCTAGTTTTTACTTATCTGTTTTGAGCAATGGTGTTTGTTATCATGCTAATGTATTTTTTTCCTCAAAATATTTTCAGATTCTCAATGCTGCAGCTTCTCTCTTAGCCAGTGGTTATGTGAAAAATCTTGCTGAAGGAGTAGAGATGGCTCGTGAAACACACCGATCAGGAAAAGCTATTAGGACACTGGACTCATGGATAACTGTTTCAAACGTGAGTCTCAATTTCTTTTGCTTTTTTCCCAAATAGTTGATTATCTGCAGGAGTGGGTTGAATAACACGCTTCTCATTTATTTTGGGCTTTTCCAGCGTTTAAGAAGAAATGCTGCTGGATCTGAGCTGCCTAGGCAAATGCTGGGAAATGTATCCAAGTGACAGTTCGAAGAGAAAAATCAACAGCTTATCTTGTCCTGAAGTTCTCAATAATACTCTCAGTGAGTTTAACGTTTCTTTATATTTAATAAAGAAATCTGTATTCTAAAGCTGCAATTTACTTGTTCAGACAGTTGCTCTTTCCCTTTCGCCTAGTGCCCTTGCAGGATAGCAATGCTTATGTATATCCTGGTTCTTGTGTTCAAAACAACTGCATCTCTGGAAGTCAAGATGTCGAGAGCCTATCATGGTGAAAATATTTGAGCAAGTCATATGATGCTTACATTGATTATGCTTGATGCTTACATAAACACGTAGGCGTTCTGTTCACTGGTAGGTAGGGACCACGGGTCGAATATGAATCGGACGTACCCATTTATCGGATATTCACGTATTTAGATTCAAGTTAGGATTTGAATGCAGATGAAGACAAATCTACACCTTATTTTTGTATTTGAATTTTAAATTCGAAATCTGTATCCGGCTTTTAGATTCACAGCTGAATTCTATTTTTAAATGCAGAAGCCAATTCAAATTGTAAATTGAACATCAATAAAAAAATGACTTGAATACATCCTACCTTGAATTCAAAACATTTGTCCAAGAATTCTATTTTTAAATGTCCTAATGTGTTTATTCGTTGACATCATAACTGGGCTCATTAGTACATCAATAAAAAGGAAACATCTCAAGGTTGATTTTGGATTGTTTTTTTCCCAAAAAATGTTTCTTGGACAAAGAGCGGCTTTTCATGATGACCATCAAGATACAGTTGGTGAACGGTGCTAAAGGCTAAAGCCACCGTGTTCTCGGACAGTCCACGGAACGTGGATCTTCAGTTCCACCGTGATGTTTCCCATCCCGAACAAAATCAGGTAAAACAAATGCGTACCTAGCTGGCTGGGTGGGCATACGGTCCTGAAGTTGGAATTACAGCGGTGAAGAATTCTCCTGCCTCAAGTTCAGCACCCCATTCTCCACTTTAGATTTTCCATTGTTTTCTGGTATATCCAAGTTACGCATATGAATTAGATTCTGCTAAGAAATTCACCGTTGTTCAAGCTTGACCTCCTTGTAACTTGAAAGATGTTAATGCAAATAGCTAGTTGTGGATTGAGAACTTGTTGGCTTAAAATCATTCAGATTTCGCACGTTTGATATAATTCACGTATGCAGACACCGTTATCAGCTTTTAAGGTGCAGATTGACACTAGGTTATTTATTAAACTGATTTTTTTTTCTTCTGCTTTAGATGCTGATCCATGCATCAGATATAATTCCACTTCCGTTTCGTTTGCTTACCAAAGCTATCCATAATGGTCTACATGTATAGAAAATTTTATTGAATAAGCAAAGGTTTCACACTGAAGAACAATACTTTGTCCTGAAGGCCAACTTCAAGTACATTTTTGAAAGGCTAAGCATGAAGGATCACTATCTTGTCAAGAGAAACAACACTACAGCTAGCTGGAAGTAGCATTTGGCAGGGCTCCAGCATTCGTTAACAGAGGCACGAGCTTCCCTTGGTTGTGTGTTGCAGTGACGGCTGTAAAGTCGAAAAAATAAGAATTAAGTTTTTGTTGGGCAAGTAGCAATTACTTTTCTTGCACACTAGAGTTCTGTTCGACAGAGAAGGGAGGACCATGATAGAGTCGGCAGTGTCAGAAGATCCTTGCTCTCAGATGGTTTTAACTCTTTAACATACTAAAACAGTGGGCAGTGGCTCAATACACACCCTTGAATGCATGGATGTTACATCCACTATTCTAGGGTCCATATAGAAATACTTGTTATGCATCCATGTCCATACCGGGGTGGACAAGGCAGATAAAGGTAACATGCAAAATCACCACAAAATATAAATCATCCTTCCATCCTCCATCTTCCATTATTTGTCAATAAGGAAGACTGCAAAGAGAACTTGGGAACAACCAGAGGCACATAGAACCCCAGCCACCAGTTATAGCCACAAGTAGGAGGAAGTGCCAAGTGAATTTTGCAAGTTATGAGAAGTTGAGAACTAACCATCGCAACCACCGACATGGTTTCCGCCAATAAACACATTAGGCACAGTCCGCTGTCCAGTCCATTCCAGTAAGGCAGCCTGAACCGCACTTCCATCACCTTCAGACAAACAAATACTCATTAAATGCATGACTCCACCTCAGTGCTGCTATCTTGCGGCGGAAAGGTAAAAAATCAATGTTTTCTTAGCGATATATACAATTGTAAGATGTAACCTCTTGATCTTTGAGAAAAATAGACATAAAATCCAGCAAAATCACACACTGCATTGCAAAATCAACAGGTCAACAGCAACTGAGGAGAGAAGAATAATGATCAGAAGCAGACAGACCAATGATCGAGGCTGCAATCTCTAAGAGGGCATGGTGCAGATTATTGATTTGACAAAACTAATTCAAGTCGAGACTGTCATAAACAGTTACTCTTGCCCTAGTCAGGAGGAGTTACCAAATGCAGCCACAGTAAAATAGTACAACAGTCTGACTAGTGGCTACACATTGTGCACAGAATATTAGATATCTTTGACCATATTCCAAATTTGCTTTTCTCTATTGCACTATCCATACTGTTATATAGGCCAGAAATCAGCATGCTAATAACACGGTTGCCATGAACAATATAGATGTGGATTGTCAACAAAGTTATCTAAGTTGTCAAAATCAGAAGTTGGATACAAGTTAATCAGGTCCATAGAAAGACTAATAGGGACTAAATAAGGCTACTCAGGACCAGTCCGTGGACGTCGATTAACCATTAATAAATACATATGTATATTATATGGAAATACATGCAGAAATTATGTATGTCTTAAAATGAATGCACATATACATATGCACTAGGCTGACTAGTGGACTAGTCTGACCAGCTAGTCACCGGTTGGTCGATGACCAACTAAACTGACTTGTCAGACTAGACCACCAGTTGAGATTGACAAGTAAGATTTCTACTCAAGAACATGAAAGATATTTCCTTAACGTGAGAGATTGGCAAAGCAAGGTCCTTGTTTTGTTCTTCCCATCTCCTTGTCCTTTAAACGCAAGCGGAAGATAGCCCGTCATCGGCTTCAAACTTGTGACCCTCTAATTTATTACGCTATCAAACAACCTCACACTCAACCACTGACCTCATGCATCAAGTGACTATGAAATTGCAACTATATTGTAAAGACACGAAATTCATTCCATGATCTAGCTGTAGATAAAGGTATTACAAATAGAATAATAACACAAGAAATTGGCAATTAACAATAATCTACTCCACGACCTCCCCATCATCTATTATCACCAGAAGCAAACAATTCAAGTGCAGCAAATTTAAGCAATTTTGCATGACAGAAAATTAACAACTAAAATATGTAAACCATATATCTGAAAGAAACTATGGAGATGAAGAACTCACTCTCTACATCCAATTCGACCACCTTGTACTCTGCTCCTAACTTTGAAAGCAGCTGCTTAACTCGCGTGCAGAAGGGGCAGTATGTCTTACTGCAGCATTACAATAGATAGAGATCAAAGAGAGAAGTTCAGGAGGTCCCAACGAAGAAAAAATAATCAACACATAAAAGAAAACAATGGATTATTGAATTTGATGTCAGGTAGATACTGTGGATGAAAAGCATACGATTGAAAAGGCACTGTATTGTATCAGTAGCCTGAGTCTCGAAATACAGAAACTAGCTGATTACATTGGAAAAAGGCAAATAAAAATTACTAACTTCCAATGGAAGTAGTCTGCAGAAAAAATGCACAAACAAAAAAAGCCAACAAAGGGAAAAGTAAAAGACGTTTTCATTTCAAGCTACTAAGATCATGAAACAACTCAACAAAACAAGAAGGTAACCTGTAAATGAAATGGCTCAATATTTCTAGGTCAGAAGAAGCAAAGCAAGTAGAAACTGAAGAAAATAGAAGCTCAACAGATAGATAATGGCGGAAAATAAAAAATTCATTTCACAGACAGCAAATCCTAAATTTCGAATCCAAAAGCAATATCAAAGCACTCGAAGAATCCAACTTGAACCACGACAAAGGTAGAGAGAAGAATAACTCAACAGCTCACCTATGACTGCAACCATAGACCAGCACTCCTCCAACGGAGGACAAGAAAAAGAAAAACTCCCTCCTTCCAATTCCAATCTCGATTCCGAGATGGTGCGAAATAGAAACCCCCATCCAACAATCCCCAAACCCGAGTTCCCATTCGGACGATCCCCAAATCCGAGTTCATCCATCAATCAATCATAAACTCGGAAACAGACCACCCCCACAACTTGAAAAGAAAAAAGAAACATAAAGAGAAAACGAAACTCAGTGAAACGTCAAAGATAATGATTCATGATGATCATCATCATCACCTGAAGACAACGACGGGGTTGTTGGACACAATCTCCTGAGTCTTAGGGAGTGCCATCTTCACCTCTTCTGGAGACGCCTTCAAGCTACTGAACAATCCTCCCATCCGCTTTCGCCTTCACCTGCCGTTTATGTAAGCGCCAAAGCTCGCCGCCCCACGTCGCCGGTCCACTTCCGCTTTTGTCTCTAGTCCAGCCACTGAAATTTCGACGCGCTTTGGAAAGTGAGGCTGGCACGTCAGACCAGGTAGGAAACCCCGCAGGAAATGGAACAAAAGATGATAAAAGCCAGGCCATCCTGATAATAACATCTTGAGGGCCGCTCACTGTCGTTCATCTTGGAAATAAACGGCAACCATGTATCCGTGTATTAGATATTCTGCGAGATGCCCATATCAGAAAAAGATCTTTCTCATCCTTCGACGTCTGAAAGGGGTTAAGAAAAGTCAGCCCCACCATAAGCATCATCTTCGTCTTCGTCTCTGATCTGAGTTTGGAATGGTTTTATGTTTGAAAGCTCTACATTATATATATATATATAAAGTCGGTGTGAGATATGTAAAAAATCATCTTTGATTTTTCTAAATGGATGGCAGAGAAAAAACAAGAGAAGAAATTTTAATCGGGTTATTGTTTTTTTCCAAAACCATTTCTCTTTTAATTTTTTCCCAAATCCATTCTAAAGTAGGGAAAAGGAACCTATCATGCATGCATGATTGTTTCTAAAACGATGGTTTCTAAAATGTTTAATATGAAAAGATTTCTGCAATTTTTGTGCGGATAAAATTTGTGCAAGGAAGGAGGGAAAAATCTCTCGATTTTCTTGAGGATTATTCTTCATACATAATAATAATAATAAAAAAAAGTATAGTTACAATTCTTGGTCACTGTGCTCCCTGGTGGGAAATCCCATAACGTTATCTCATTTTGCTAACACAAGGAAAACGGACATCAAATTGCAAAACTTACAAAAAAATTTCTCGCGAAAATTTTGTGAGAAGAAACAGATAGTCATTTTAACTGATTGCAGATCACAGATTGACAATTTTCTGACATCTACATATGAAAGATCACACACACACACACACACACACACACACACACACACACACACATATATATATATATATATATATATATAAATTGAAGCTGAAATCAACGGCCAACGTTCATTCTCTGATTTTTTTTTAATATTTTGGTTGTTAAAAAAATGTCATAAATGGTTCATTCTTTATTTAAAAACCATGACCAATGAGTTGCTAATGTGGAATGGACCATTTATGACAGTTTTTAGCTAGTATCAAACAATATAAAAAGACCATCCGACAATGAATGTGAGTTGGTTGATTTAATATATATATATATATATATATATATATATATATATATATATATATAGACACACTTTGTAGAACATTGCTTTGGTGGTGTCGATGCACAGAGTTAAAGAGGCGACAATGGTAAATAAATAACATTTAAAGAAACGACACTTTATGTTAAATATTTTGTTCATATCTTGGGAAAAAAATTACATTTTCTCGCATAATGTTAAATAGTTTTATTAGGTCATTGCAGAATTGTGTTTACAAAATTGACTAATTCTCAGCAACCCACGTCACGGGCCAATTCAGGGTTTTAAATGAAAAGTCAGAGGATATCTTCAATTGCAAGTGAAATTGGTCATTAAAAAAAAAAAAGAAACTTTACTTTTTGTAAAAGTACAAAGTATTCTTGAACATTGGAAACTAAATAAAATAATGAGATTACACCCTAGGCTTTTTTTGGATCAAGATCTAGTTGTTACCAACTTGAACCTCATTGACTTTAGTTTAATTGGGCTCTTGGACTTCCCTGAATTTAGTCAGTTGGAATCAAATAGGATTATTTGAAGCCGAATCTGCATCCACTTAAAAAAAATGATCTTCACATGTATTTTCATAAGTTCCTTGGACAATTTGGATGAAGATCTAGACACTGAAAGCCTGGAGATTGGTTTCAAATCTGTTTGATCGGAAAATTTTGTTTGGTATGATGCTTTTCTGCTGGTGAATCGAATTGACTTTCCGCTGATTCGATCAGAGCCAACGATTCAGGTGATTCAGCTCAGTGTTATATCACTGCCAAACACTAAATGGAACAGTTTAAAACACTGTCCTGTTCAAGTTGCTCTGGGAAATGAGAGCTATGGACAAAACGGAATTGCCGAGAAAACACATACGAAAACCAGTGACATATCCAGACAACGGCAGAAGACATTATTGAGCTGTTCCTAGACTATGTATACATTGGAACATAAGAAGAATTACAAGATTTTGTTTTTATTTTCTACAAATAATTATATTAATGAGAGGAAATTACAGCATGCAACAATACAACAGGCTACCCCTAAGATAGCATGGACTCACATACTAATGTAGAACTTTTTTCTTTTTCCTTTTTTTGCTGAAAGCCATTCACATTTCTATATCAATGTGACTCTGCTGGAAAATGTTGAGGAAAGCCGGATGCATGAAAAATGCATGATTAGAAATAATAAACAATTTCAATCACCTAGATGCAGAAGAGAATATAGCTTCAAGGTCCCTGTACAATCCTGTAGGACTCTGACTTCTCCCCATGTTTCTCTGGTTCTGGCTGCTTGAAGGATCGGTCTGTGTCCCACTTCCTTCTCTGCTGAAGCTTGCTTTTGCCAACTCCCGCAGTTGCTTCATCCATGGCCTATCCGACGTGCTAGAGCTTCTTGACTGCCTCACAGGGGTATCTCCAACCACTCCAATTGCAGGAACACTCGTTTGATTGCCAAAGTTAGCTACATTTTCACCACTTTTGTCATTTGAGAACAATTGGCTATCCCATTTGTTTAACAGTTTCCATGGAATCAGGATCAACAACAATCCTGTAGAAACCATTTTCAGTCCATTACAGAAAGAGTGACCATCGCTGCTCAGTCTTAAGACCTGCTTAAACAGAGCTCGCCACTCACTGATTATTTGGACAATGAATCCAATGGAGAACATAAGTACCATAAATAGACCAAGTGCCTTATCATTAGAAACTGTCAAATCTCTCTCCAAGAGAACAATACATGTGGCAAAAACTGCTGCTTCTGTGGCAACAGCGATAATCTCCACAAACTGGACCATTTTCCGAATAAAAGGCTTCTTCATCACCATGAAGATAAGCTGGAAAGATGTAATGCAGAAGATGAATATGACAGGAAATTTACATTGACTGAAACTGGAATAAGCACCAACGGTGATTCCTAAGGAGACCCGCTTGATGAGTTCAAGCATGATATAATAGATTCTGAGAATCCCAAAAAGCTTTTGGATAAACGGTGCTTCTGCATCTTCAGTTTCGTCATCAGAAGCAATGATCTGGTCACTTTTCTTTTCAGACTTTTCTCCAACAATTTGAGAAAGCATGTATTTTGGTGGGCCTCTCAAATCTTCAAATAAAGGACCAAACATTGTCAGTTTGACTGAAAGGGGCTGGTTCTTCCATGTCCATTGCCCCCGCTTACCAGGACCCAAAGTGATTCTTATTAGTTCTTGGTACCAATGAAATTTTTGCCCTTCTTGATGAACCTCCTTATATTGAAGTAGCTTACCCATGGTAATTCCAATTGTGAGGAATGACAGCAAGGACAAAACACAAAGCGATGAGAAACCAACCAGTAAAACACCAACAATGACTTCTGGTGCCGACCCCCCTGGATTGAATTGAAATAAACATGGTCAAAGTGGAGCAGCATATGCCAGTAATCAATAATTGTGAGAAAGGTTAGGCAACAGGGATGCACAAGTACCAGCCTCTGCCTCCCCGTTCAGCCATAAACAGAAAAGATAATAAAAGAAAAACTAACAGGCAATAGTACTTACCTTTGATGACTGCTGCTCCAGCTTGGCACATGCAAGGCAGCGCCAGAATGATCAGAAATAACTCAAATCTTGGTACCACAAGTGCTCCATAACTTGCATGTTTCGGAGACATGCTTCTCCTTTTTAACTTGAGAGTAAATACAATTATAGCATGGAGCAGCATCAAACTGCCAACTATTACGACTAGCCAGAACATGTTCCTCTTGAATTCCTTCCATCTGAGATGCGAATTTATTGAAAGGATAAATTAAATAATATTGATTTCCAGTCAAAGTTTCATAAGGGGATATGAAACTAACATCTATAATTAAAAGGACATGATTTTTAGAAGAGAAAAACGTAAATATATTGATGAATTAGGCAACCATTCACAGCATAGATGCATTTGAAGCCAAGATCACAACTGCAGCATGTACCAAGCAAAGAATGTAAATCACACCATATCAGCTTACCCTGTGGAGGTCTTTCCACTCATGAGAAATTCTGCTTCTGGTTTCATATTCTGGATCTGGAAAGTATAGAAATGGGTCAAAAGTGTCCATTGATTATGAAACTGAAAACTCCATAGCCAAAGCAGAAAATAAATAGGTCCTCAAACCTCAAAAAGTGATGCATATTCCATAGCAGTAAGGTGCTTTGTCAATTGACTATCTCTTTTAAATGCATAACCGGAATATGATCTTTCCTCAACAACTTTTACAGGTGGATGGACATGGGAACTTGAATTGATCGGGAAGGTCTTGTAGTGTTCTGCTTCCCATGGTAGCCTAAGGTGGGGGATGCTCCACTGTAAGCCTCTCACAAATTCATAGTATTCAACAGGCAAGGTGACAGGTAGCCACTTTGAAAGTGCAAATACCTGAATGTGGCCAGCAATTCTCTGCGGGAAAAAGTATATACAAATATAGACAAAGCAGACATAAAACACCATATTAGATGTACACCCAACATTATAAACTAGAATCATGATAAACATGTCAAGAAAATATTATCAAAACGACAGGAAATTTTCTGAATGTGATAAATTCGTCTATGATAATCATAAAGTGGATGTTGTAACGTACAAAGAGATTTCTTGATGGATCATAGGTAACATATGATGGCAGAGGATTTGAAAGTGCTCCAAAAGATTGAAGGCTGGCAGTAGAAACTGTGAGCAATCCAGCTGCTAAAGATGTTACCGCAAAAGCAGCAGTAGTTAATGTACTGATTGCCACTGAGGTCGTGGGGACAGAATCTGCAATGGCATGCCATATTTTATTTTCCTTATATTCCTCTTCTGAATAGCACATAAAAACAGAGGGAAAGCTGAAAACTGAAAAGTACTCTAGAAATCTTGAAAGTGCCATAGATCAACATCTGTGCACGTGTGACATGTATCATGGTTATGAAGCATATAGTATGACAAATCAATGCAGGCTGTGAGGCATACTAAGGCATGCATTCATAAATTTGAACTATGTTTTGGTAAAACATCCAACATATTCTACACTAGATGAAAATGGTATTGAAATGTGTCAACAAATTTCTCCAAATAATAGGCAAAATAACAAGGAATTCTAATATTCAGCAGATAGAAATTTCCAACTGTTCTGCTCCTAAGTAGCCCAAACAAGCATGACCATGTCAGCACATTTCATGGTATGGCCTAGTGGATTGAACTTTAAGCTGGATATGATAGTAAAACGCTCCAAAGAAATATCCTTACAATGCATCACTTGTAAAACATTTGATGCTAGATTCTTGTTTCCTGCAATATCCCCTGTAATATTTGCAGGAATCTCTACTGATACTGTAGAGTCGTCCACATGCACATCAATGCCGTACAGACTCCAGCTAATTGGACTGAATCTGCACTTCATAAAAAAGAAGGAAACAATAGATTACTTGAAACACAAAAGCATGGAAAGATAGTAAATTAGTTATTGTTTTGAACTTTACACTAACATGTGTTGATAACTTGCCTTAGCAAATGGCCTCCTGAAATTGATATAGCAGAAGAATTAAAATCAAAAACTGGTTCCATGAATCTTATGAGTACCGGAAGATAATGATCTCTAGTCCTCTTCTCTGATGTGGTGGTCAATCTCACTGTTGGCCTTTGACAATCTGTCATCCAGTAACCACCAGCTGCAATCAGGTAAACCCAAAAATGCCAACAATATGCAGATGCACCTTGCTTAATGAATTATTGGCTTGATATTTTTGCAAATGCGGCTTTTCAGATAGTCACAGATACCAGCAATATATTCAAAACAATCACAACATTATTCAAACAGAAAGAAAGAAAGGAATTTGTTTGAAATTTGAATACATCTATGTGTATGTGTATCATATTTCTAATTTTCATTTATTGCAAAAATATTATGATAACTAATTTTATGTTTCTTTAAATTTTAACAATTGTTTAAGACGTCTACTAATCGTTTGGTAATAAACATTGTAGAAAACTCACAGTTCATAATTTTTTTACATTTTTTATTTTTTTGAGTTCTGCCTAGAAAGGCAAACATGATAATTAATATATGAGAAATACCTTTCCGGCAAAAACTCAAGAAGTATATTTTTTATTATGGCTTTAATGAACATTTAATGTACTAAATTTTACCTTTTTTAACATCAAATCAATAGGCCTTAAACGGGCCAAAAATAAAATCCAACACTGGGGCAAAAAGAAACGTTGTTTCTACAGAATAACTTCTCAACTAAGGCCACCTACTCATCATCTGTTTTCAAGCTCCACCTTGACTAGTTTGAGAGTAAACAGAGATCAAACTTTTTTAGGTCCTCCCCGTTCTTGGTCGTTTGGAGGGTAAAAAACAAAAAAGAACCACGGAACATTTTATGAGATGGCCTATTTTTGCTGAAACACCAGCCACAGAACTCAAAAAACTTACTCCCTTGTAAAACAAGCTTCTAATTCACCATCATATGCCTGTCATTTACCAGGTTGCAGCCATATTTGTTTCACTTCGAAATGGTAATCAATTAAATTTGATGCTGAACAGTTGTTAATAATTGCTTCTATAAAATGAAGTATATGGAAGCAAGACAACTTGGAAACGATACATTATTTTTTCTTCTACTCGAGAGTTTTTTCCAGTGACATAGGAGGTACCGTATAGAAAAGTGAGGGGTTCAGTGGGTGAAACAAAAGTCCCTTGCCGACTAATTATTGCATCTTGCTGCAGTGTTATTGTGATAATAGTAATGCTTGATGTGTTGTTCACCTGAAGAAAAATGAAACCCAATGAAACAATTAGGATATTCATATGTCCATGAATCATGCTGAAAAGTGAAAAACATACAATCACTAGGCAAACAGTATGCCTGTCTAACAAAAGAAAGACAACATGGTTTCAAGAACTGGAGAAAATTTTGCTTGACATAGGAAAACCACGAAGAAACCACTGCAAATATATCGGGGCTCATTGACGTCAAACAGCAACAACATAGAATGAGCAATTCATTAGAAAGTCTAAAAAGTCTTTCTATAGAGTCTACTGAAAGGACAATACAGAAGCATGTACGTGAAAAGAGTTATGTCCACATATACCATAAGATTTGGAAGCAGGAATAGAAGAAAAATTTTGGTCGTGAAACAGATGCATAAGCTTCAATAACAGTTAATATCAAACTGACAACTCATAGTAACTCAGACTGTCGTCCTAGAAAGGAAGTCCATAAACCTCATAGAAATAGTAACTGCTTCATGACTACCGTAAAAAGGAAGCTCACCAAAAATCCAAATCGGCGGTTCCCAAGGGTCTTTCGATTAATAGGAACGAGGAGGCCACTACTAATATGAAGAGCACTTAGAATTTCAGAGGACGAATTAAGAACAGGAACAGAGAAAACCAAATAAATTCTCAAGTTCCTGTGGTCGTTGGTTGCCTCCACTATCCTCGATGCAGCGTTAAGTTGAAGTAGCTTCATGGGGACATGTGCTGTCAAATTGGCAAATACTCTCCTCCTGTCTGACAAATTCCAGTTATAAAAAAGGGAAACACTTTACTAAACAGTGATGTAATAATAACAATACAAAACATATTCCGATACCGCCACTCCTCAGAACATAGTTGTGAAAAAGGAAATATAATCATTTCGCACTACCTAAAGAATGCAGTCGGCTGGGGAATTTTGTAGAAAAAGTTAATTGACTGATGGATCTAGTGAAACAAATAATATGCACGTAGCATTTATGTGCTTTCTTTAAGATAATATGAATGAAGCAACTTATGTCGCGTGGGGGTCCAATCTGTGAAAGAATGCATTAATGTTTTTATGGAGAAAAAATCAGCTTCAATCATTTCAGAGGCGAAAAGTAGACTTGAAATTTCCACAGCTAAGAGCATCTGTTTCTTTAAAAGTAGGAAACCCATCATTATACATTATGGGACATGAATAACATACCAAAGTGCAAGGTATACGTTGAATTAGCAGTTCTGATAAACCTATTTCCAGCAGAATCTGTGCAGAAACCTCTCCGCATTGCTAATATCACCCTTCCATACTGAGCAGCAGTAGAGAAACTCACAACAATAGAGAATTTCAGATCAGACTGGACAACCTGAAGGGTTGATGGCACAACCTGACCAGGCCCATAAACAAGAAGCTGGAAAAGGGACGAAATAAAATTGTAAATGACATGGATAGCCAATATCTAAACATATCAATAGCAGAAAAAGAGCAAGATCTACCATACCCAACTTACTTGCTATAGTAACTGAACAAATAGACAAATAAGCACTCCCTCTCTCTCTCCACACACACACTCCTTACACACAAATAGATCACACATGGAGAGGGAGATAGATAGAGAGAGAGAGGTCCTGGAGAGTTTTATCTTTTCCCGAAGTCATTCTAATTGTTTTCAAAAACACAGCCTTAGATGCTTGCTCAATATAACAGAAAGAAGATACTTAAGAAATAAATGAAAAATTGATACAGCTTTTCTCCATACTCACACTGCAGTCATTAACAGAAGAGCATCTAAATCCACCTTCCCCAAGGCATGGCTTGTTGAATGTAATAAAGGCTGAAATGTTTAATGCATTTGTGAAGGATCTTGAGGTTGAAATTGATGCAGTAGGATGAACCGTATCTGCAAGGATTTTGTGGTTAGAACGTTACTAACAGTTCAGATATTGATCTAGTTAGTAAGACAAAAAAATTAAGCATGTGAGAGAAACTGAGATGAAACAATGTATTTGTAACTACGTAATTTTTTCATGTCTAGGGAAACCAGATTGTTGTTTACACGTGCTGTATCAGCTACCTGAGAGATGCTGTCTTATATCTCCTGTTTTGATTGCATTCGTCTGTATAAAGTCCCCTACCATTGTTAACATGAAAACCTTATCACCCTTTTGGCCTTACGAGAAAGGATGCATAGTAAAGTAAAGGTTTCGAATTTGAACTCTAGACCTCCTTCAACATGAAGCTGCGCACATCAAGCAAACCCACACAGCTTGGTACACAGAGCATATGCATTGTGTAATTGATTTACTAAATAGTTATTTTTAGAATCTCTGAGGCTCTGATGCTTCACATGAGATTGACCCAAGATCTATGATTGATCTGGGAAAGTATATTGCAATCTATGCAGGATTTGAAAAATATATACTACTACTTTTTCTTTCCAGAAAATGGAAAGAAAAGAACATCGGATTGATCGCTCTGGTCTCAGAACAAACCATCAGGCTCATCCCTCTGTCTCAGAAATTCTGTTCACAACTCAAGGTGTGTTTATGGCAACTAATCCTGAGTCGCGATTTTAATAGGGTCATTTAAAGCGCTCTAACATTTTGCCGATATCATCTTTTGAGCTTCTCTTATACATTTCTAGGGCCATTAAACATTTGAAGGATGGTTAACAAATTGATTAATTTGCCAATCAAATAGGGATACTGCTATCTGCAAGAAATATATCAACGTGTAAATTCAGGAAAAAACTGATACAGCCGGGAGATGGAGAACAGTCTCCTAACCAATGGTCCAATTGTAGCTTGAGCACGAAATTTGTGCTGATCTGTTGATGCAGACATGGAATATGTGATCACCAGCTCCCAACCCTGAATAGGACACAGAGTTTTGCTCACAATTCGTAGGAGCTCGATCATCAAGCTGGGAAAGTTTCAAGAGTAGATAGTTAGCCAATGGAAGCAGTACATTGCTCATTAAAGCATGAAAATGACAGAAAAAACCACCCACACTTTTATCAGCACAAAGCATCTTCACCTGAAGATAATAAGTGAGCAGAGAACATAGGGAAGCAAATTAAAACAAATTAATGATAAAATTGAACCAATCAAGCCAGCTCTGAGGATCTAAACAGCTACTGACAGACTTTTTATTGCCCGCATCCATATTTCGCTCTTGCAGATAGATTTACATTTGCTGTTAAGCCCTGACTAGAAAATTAATAGTGGAAAAGAGAAACCCAGATTATCCTCGTCCAAATTTAAGCATAGATATCCTTGCTCAACATTAAGAATAAGGCAGGGTTATAGATACGTCCAGTGTAGAATTATTGCCTTTTTGGCACTCGCCTCGTTAATGGAACGAGGAACAGACTTTCCACACAATTCCGAAAATCAATTTAGAAGAGCTTGTGAGTAGTACCAAATTGTGCCAAACAAATTTGCAGTGCTTGGCCGCTGCAACTGAATGTGTCTCCAAGGAGGCAAGCAGGAATATGGAGAGCATAATTCAAGAAGCTGTAAAATGTAATAATGTGCTCACGCGGATACCTCCGCCAAGAGATTATAAGAAACAGTTTAATATGGAAAACACAGAAGTCCCATTTTTCATATTTGGCGAAAGAAACTTAGCAAAATTCAGTACCATTTGCTCAGGTAAAAGGAACATTATTGATGAACCGTCGTCAACAAGTATAGCAGGAGCTTCAACTAAGGAATAACGAAGAAGATGTTCTAAAACATTCATCAATGTTACTTTCCGGAAAGTTCTTTTTAACATAAAAAATGAACTTACCTCGCACTGGATGCTGCAATTGGTACACGGCTCTCCACCAGCTCCCAACGAAACCTCGAAAACAAATGTAGCTGACCTGAGAGAGGTAATAGGCAGAGGAGCCTTTTGAAATGTCACCAGCACATCGAAATTGCTTCCATACACCATATGGAAGTACAAGCAAACGAGAACCCACGGAACTCTCTTGAACAGCATATCTGAAGAAGTTTCAGTCATATCTTTTGATAAAATGGTAGAAGCCAAGACATGAAATTTTTAGCATTTGGATAAGGAAGAAAAAGAAAATATGAACAGTGAAGAGAAACGGGGCTTCTGTGAGAACAATGGCTAGGAACTCATTATTTACAGTACTAGACAAATACAACACCGATCTAAAACCACCCAACAAAGGAAGTTCTCAGGAACCCCATTAATAGCAGAGACTTATCAGAGGTAAGCACAGCTTAAGACAGACTGAGATTTTATAGAGATAAGGAACTTATTTTAGCATTCCCATTTGCAACTCAAAATAGACCACGGTCAGTGGAGAGCAAGACTAAAGGTGACTTTAAAAACGTAAGGATTGAGGATGATTGTAAGGATGTCAGTGACATTAATAGGCGGTCTCTTGAATGCAGATATGAGAGCATGGACAGTTGTAACAGATGAGCAGGTGGGAGTGATGAAGTCTGAAATGGAGCCTGCACATGAAAGACTGTCAGTGAGCCCAGTATTTAAATGGGCGGTAAATAAAGAAACAAAATTGAAACTTAGAAGTAAAGGAATCCATCTTACATAGATAAGTGGGACTTGGAAAAAGGAAACCAGGCATGGCAGAGAAAGAGCAGGAAGCAGAGACTCAGAGTTACCTCAGCAAAATAATTGGTTGATTGATGACAATAGCAAATTGGTGGAGCTCAGGACAGTTCTTTTGTTAGTCAAGTACTGGACTTGCTTCTAAAGTTTAAATAAAAAAAGAAGAGAGAAAGAGAGAAAAAAAAATATCTTCCTCACTTCCCTCTGCTGTAATGCAATATTCTACTGACGTTCTTTCGTGAAAACCAAGTTTTTGTATTTTTTTAAGCAGCATGCGTCATTACTGAGGTTGAGTAAGATTCTCAAAGTCTTCCCTCTTAAAGGGGTCTCGGGCTCCAAACCTGTTGGGATTAGGAAATTTCTGTCTTCCGCTAATTTGAAGACGAAGCCCACTAAAAACTTGGGATTGTGTTGTTGACAGTAAAATATTATTTACCTCTCTCTCTCTCTTCATGGTGAACCTGAAAACTGAGACAGTAAAGAAAACCAGGACTGTGGTAACAGTAAAAACATAGATCCAAACTATTCAAAGGGGAAAATGGCGTGCCATCTTATGCACCAGTTATTGGAACTCTGCTGTATTTTGTAACTTTCATATTGTTCAAGGCAAAAGGAATGGACCTCAGAAACCTATGGGTAATTTCCCTTCATCCTGTAATAATTTCAGCCATGGAGAAACATAGTTGGCATTTGCTCTTTGGACTGCCAGAGTGTTCTTTGTACAGAGAAGGGGAGATGGGAGGGGACCCGCCGTAGGGCAGTGTCCTAAAGGACGTTTTTTTAACTACGGCCTTTGTTTTTTCCCCTGTCAGCCTTTAACCCGTCACCTCTTTGCACAATTATACTTGCAGCTGCAGACCTCATGTGTAAAGGACCACAAGAAAGTGCCATGAATTATGTTCCTCCCTTTTTCTCAAGGTTCTTTTGACTTGTTGCCCTCTGGGGCAGTCAACAGGTCGGGTACTTGACCCACCAGGGTGCACCAAATCCAGCTAACTAATAAGGATCCAGGTTTGGTTTGTGCTGGTTTGGGAAGATTGCATAGGGAACTGGATCCAACCCTTGTTATTTATAAGCATAGTTATAAAAAAAAATGCATTAAAAAATGTGTTGAAATGCAAAAAATAAGTCAGCTGAATAAGATGGGAAAAAAACCCGTTTTTTACAAGTTTTTTTCCCCGTTTTTCTCCCTTTTTATTTTGGGAGTATTTTTCCACATTCTTTAATGTCAAACTGCTTGTCATCTCATTTTTAAAATTTTATTCATTGTTTGTCTACTTATTTATTGTGGCTTATTAGTTTCTCATTTATTTTATTTTTTACTTAATTTTAAGTATTTTTAATTTTTTTAAAAAAAATTATCATATTTTCCTTTTTTCTTCAAGTTTCCCGTATTAGACTTCAGAAAAACCTCTGCGAAGACAACATTTGTAATTATTTTTTAAGTCATTTGAAGCACAAATCTATTCGATTTATATTTCTTGCAATTGAATACACGCACAATCTAATTAAGATCACAACATATGGATTTTATGTATCTTATTTAATGGCGTAGATGTGTTTAGAATAGGCGAAAAACCTTCACATTGACTTTTATTTATCGGAGAAATTGAAAAATATTGTTAAATGTAAGATTTTGGCCATTCAAAACCAAATTTCAGGGAAACCAATCCAGTATATCACACTCATAAAGATGAATGTACAAAAAAAAAATATTGAAAATTTTGATAAGAAACGAGAAGCCAAAGTTCTCTCTTTTCTTGGATCTGGGTTTAATTTAGCGCCGCATCGGCTTGCACCGGAGTACAAAACACACAAGTATCAAGCATACTTGTTATGCATTATACTAAGTGGAAAGTGGAAATACACAAGTTCAATACCCACTGTGTTAGGTATCAAAGGCTATATAGCAGATATAAACCCAACAAACATACATGTATATATATATATATATATATATATATATATATATATATATAGATATATATATACACACACAGAGAGATAGATAGAGGGAGAGAGAGAGAAAGAGAAAGAGAGAGAGAGAGAGGTCCTTTAAGAAGATGAGGTGACTAGCAAATGTAAGGCCAGGAAAGACTACCATTCCAAGGATGGAGATAAGTTAATTTTTATGGCCAAAATTTTGGTTGTGAAATCTTTAGGATTCTTGAAATTGATTGAAAGACACACACAGAATCGTCCTTTTGCTCTTTTTATCTTCAATGGATGAACCTAATTGAAGATAAAAAATTCTGGAGGAACACTCATTCACACATTTCTATATCGAAAGAAGCACTATGTATGTAGCCGTGACTCCATTTCTGGATGAACTAGAAAGTCATGACGATATCGATATTTTTGTCGGTAAACACTCAAAAGTCATTTTGCTTGAAGAAAAAGAAAAAAGCTCATAACTATTTCCCATTTTTCTGCTGTCATGTCTTTGAATTGTTATTTAGTTGGTTTCTTGGGTGAACATGGTTTTGTTATGAAGTTTAAAGGTAGCAAACATGTGCTATTTAAGTGCATCTTATTAGTTTTTGGGAACACTTCAAAAGCTTGGTGGTATATATATGTATGAATTCTTACGTAGTTGGATTCTTGAATTTAGATATTCTTCTTATGAAGTTTGTTCTTATGAAGTTTGTAGGATAGCAAAAATATGTCATTTTGGCTTGGTAAATCAAGTTTTCGATTCATTGTGGTCTGATTGTTTTTTAAAGACATTTAAAAAAGCTTGTCGCAATGCATACATGTACAATAAAAAGAAGTCAGCTTTATTTTTTTAGATAACTTTGCTCGCCTACTTCCATTTGCCTCATGCTCCACACTGTTTCTTGTCTCACTTTGTATTGTTAAAACTTGGCTCGTGAACGAGTTCGAGCTGAGTCATTTGTTTAATGAGTCAAACTCAAGTTTATAAGTTGATTCATTCAAATAATCGAGTTGAGTTTGAGCTCAACACGTAAATGCCGAGTCGAGCTCGAGCCTTAATCGAGTTTGTCGAGCCTTAATCAAGTCGATATATTCAAACACGTTTACGAGCTTGTCGAGCTTTAATCGAGTCGAGCTCGAGCTCAACATGTAATAATGAATATCAATTCTATTCAAACGAGTTTGTCAAGTCTTAATCTAGTTGAGCTCGAGCTCAACATGTAACGATGAATATCAATTCTATTCAAACGAGTTTGTCGAGCCTTAATCGAGTTGAGTTCGAGCTCAACATGTAACGATGAATATTAATTCTATGCAAACGAGTTTGTCGAACCTTAATCGAGTCGAGCTCGAACTCAATACATAACAGTCGAGTCGAGCTCGAGCTGCTTTTGTCGTGCTATTCTCGAGCTCGAGGTTTTATTAGTCGAGCCAAGCTCGAGCTGTCTGAACTTGGGCTTATGTTCACGTCTAGAAAACATGACTATTCAATGCTTTGGTGGAGTATAGAACCCCATTTATACTTAAAAAGCTTCCCTAATTTCCATGAAAATAAGGGCATTTATATAATTTCAATTTTAAGGGTTTTGTTCTAATACCCATGTTTGAGATAAAGAAATGAATGATCTTGTGACCATTCACTAAAAAACCCAAGTTCTTGTGATCTCCAAGTTCTGAACCCATCACTTGTCCCCTTCAAACCCAAGTTGGAATACAAAATATTATATGCACGCCTCAAAGCATTCACCTCAATGCTCGGGTGTCAAAATGACCAAAATACCCCTACACAAGGAAGCACAAAGCCAAAGTAGAAACTATTTACCTTTTCAAAAAGACAAAAATACCCCTAATCCAGCAGGGCAACAATGGTTGACCTCAGCGTTGACCATGTTTCGAAGTTGGGAATGCATCTTAACCTTAGATTCAGCTATTTGGCGAAAGTAAGAAATTATTACTGTTATATGAACTCACCCTGAAAATTGAAGGATATTTATAAAACACTTTATCAAGTTGTTTTATAAATATGTCGTAATTTTTGAGACAGATTCATAAAACAATAACAGTTTCTTATTGAGAGTGATAGTATACTATGATTGCGGACCACCGTGTTAGGTTTCTGTATTTTGATTTCTCTAATAGCCAACTTTCAAAATTTTTCTTCCTTGTTGTTGGACGCATTTCACATGATGGCTTCCGTAGAAAATGAAATTTGAAATTAATGGCAGAAGCAACCAAAAACAGGTCTATTGGCAATGTTCTTCCTGTTGCATTAAGACCCTTCATATGCACGTGCTGCTGTAGCCTCTTGAGCCCCCAAGTACGGACCCGATGGACCCTTCTACCATCAAATAATTGTGACACGGTCGTTCTTATTCTTCCTTTTTGGACTACGCATCAACACCTGTTGGTACTGTCACAATATTCAAAATGGAATCGTACTTAAATCTTGAATTTAATGGAAATTTAGTTAATTTATTTCTCTAGGTTGGACCTGAATTCATGTTGGTGTTGTCACATACAAAAGAAAATGAGAGAATTAATTCATTTGCATCTTTAGGAGTACGACATATTGATAGATAAGTTAGTGCAAATAATCAATGTGCTTGGTTTTTAATTAATGAACCAAAAAGCCCTAGGAGGCATAGGCTAAATGGGTAGACTTGGGGTGTGTTTTCGGTTTGAATTCGTGGGGGCCATCCTCCTATAATATAAGAAGGTTAGGTTCTACTTGCAAGTTGAAGCATATATAGATCTCACCGCGTAGTGCTAATGCAGTTCTGAACTTCAGAGGCAATTAAACAGGAAGGGCGTTTTAAATGTGACATACAAATAATTTACGTACATATGGTTAAGTTTGGGCATAGAGATGTCAATATATCCATTTTAAATAAGATATCTAACCGATTCGATCCAAAAAATTGGATATAAAAAAAAATTTAATATCCGATTAAAAGATCGGATCAGATTCAGATTTAATAGAAAAATTGGAAATGGATTCGGATCAGATTCATTTTTTAGACAAATTTTCAATATGTAATTCAAAATCGGGTTCAAAATTCAGATCCGGATTCAGACATAAATATGAAAATTGGATTCGGATCAGATTCAGATTGTAAAATCGGATTTCAGATTTGGATTCAGATATGACTTTTCTTTATTCGAATTTGAATGCGAATTCGGATCCGAATATGTGAATATCCGAAAAGCGGATATGATTAATGATATATTCGATCCGAATCCGATCCATTGACATCCCTACTTGGGAAAGGATAAGGTTAGCTGGTAATTAATAAGAGTATTAATGGTTTGAATGTGGGTCAAGATCCAGCTATTGAATTCAACTCGAGTAATTGGATCAGATCCTACTTTTCTAAAACCCGAATTTAAATCCAATTTACCATGCAATCGAATGGGATCTTTATCAGATCCCAGTCTGATACTGAATTTAAGATCAGGATTTGGTTCTAAAACTAAATCTTGATCCAATTAGTAATCAAATCCAGTTTTCTTTTACCAGATCAGGCTAAACATAGCTAGTACTGGCAACGAATCGAACAGCTCATCGTTTAGATAAGTTAGGCTTATTGAGAACTCAATTGGCTCTTAAAAATGTCAGACAAGTTTGAGGTCCTTCTTGTCAATAAACAAATAGCTATGAATGCATGTTCGTTTTGTCTTGTACAAGTTTATTTGTAAACATATTTTATTGCTTGACATATAAAATACCATTTATGCAACATTTATATGAGTAACAAGATTCAAAAGATAAATTAATTATGAAATTATTTTATTTTATGTACCCACATCTGGTCAAGGATAAGGCTGGTAAATGTACCAAGTAGGTGGATGCTAAGATGAGTTCAACTTGTGTGGAACTCATGCATGATTGGGTTGGTTAAAGGTTCAGCCAAGCAACAGCTCATTCATTTCAATAAACAAATTGAGTATGAACACAAGGTGGTCCTTTGTCCTGTATAAAGTAAAAAACAATGCAACCATTTTGTGGCTCATCTGGTTGACCTGAGCTTGAGCTTGACCAGTTGGTAGTACCAACATGCTCCGCCAAACCAAGGTGGTATAAGTCTTGTTCAGTTTGTTTCAGGTGAGCGAAAGAAAATTAATCCGTTCGCTGAAGCCCCCTTTTCCTTTGCCTTTAGGGTCTAGGGCTACGTAGATGCTCGGATTGGAGCCTAACTCCATGTTTGCCAAGAACACATGAATCTCATTATTATTTATGAGCATAGATAAGAAGAAAGTGAGCCTGTCTGTCGAGCCCAACCAAGACCAAATTGCCACAAGAATAATATTAGGAAACAACTCAAACAACAAAATGTCAACATTGAGACTTGATCCGAGGTCTTGAACTTAGCTCCCTTTTTATGCCCCTCTTGTGGATTTTCAGTAGGAATGTCAATATGTCGGACTTGAATCGGATATCCAATCTCATTTAAAAAAAAAAGTTGAATATCCAATTAAGAAATTGAGTGAAATTAGATTTTAGAAATGATATCTAATCAAATTCAGATATACATAAATATCTGATCGGATTTGAATTTGGATTTGAATCAGAATTAGTTTTAAATAAATATCTTATATCAAATGCTCTAACAACTTGAAAATTGGATGAATTCGGTCCAAATTCAAACTCTGATTCAGATATGAATGTAAAATTCATATTCATGTTGTGAATTGATTTCAGATTTGGATTCAAATATGATTTTTTTTTCATTTGTATTCAAATCCAAAGATATAAATATCTGAAAAAGCAGGTATGGTTAGAGTACACCTCGTTTTAATCCTACCCATTGACATTCCTCATTCTCACTGCCACTCCAATTTTTGAATGCAGCAGATTAATTTATTGCCTTTGGCAGCTTTGTCACCCATCTTCCTAAAAGATGCTTATATGTAGGACGATGAACCCTTCAAAGCATGACCACTCAATGAACCTGTCCTTGGAGAGGTGAACTTCCGGTGAGCCCGGACCACCCAATCCATACAAGGACAGCACCATTTATTCTATTGCTGCGGATGGACACTATCTACTGTGAGACATGTGATCGATCAACTGTTTGGTACATGGCACAATGCCAACACATTAATTGCCTGAAACTGATTGATCTTTTACCATTCTATGGAGCACAAACAAGTGAATGTGCATTGGGCATACTCTCTTGGTATTCCAACCTAAAAATCGTACCCATTTGTCTCGAAGATACAGGAGAATTTGTAACTGTTCTATGAATTTACCCAGAAAAATTAAGGCAAATTTATTGAATACTTTCTAAGGTGTTCCATGAATCTACTCTAGTTTTTATGTTATATTCATGAAACAATTACATACTGTTATGTTTGCCAAATGGACTCTGAAGTGTGAGTCTAGTGACATGGTTTTGGAATACTGAGGACAATAACACTTCTAAAGCGCGATCCATGAGCCATATCTTTCATTTTTGTTAGTTTATATAGAAACGTTTGGTGCAGGAAACTTTATCATTTTTGAGCAGTTTGCTAGTGACAATTAAGTAATAATTAAAATTAACATTGTGTACATATTGGGGTTTAGGTTTTGATGCGATCCTTAGAACCACTTGCAGTTTGATTAGCGAACAGCCAGATGATAAAGAAAATAGGAAGCAATAGAGAAAGGAAGAGGAAAAGAGAAAACACAAGATTTACGTGGTTCGGTCCTTGAGAACCTACGTCCACAATCAGAAAATCAAAGTGACTTCCTTCTTTGTTTCTTTTCTTTTTCTTTTTTCTTGATTTCACTTTCTATGTACATCGTCACTTTTTGTACAGTAGTAAGAGGCTACAAAAATCTCCCTGTAACCGGTGAGAGATTTTTGGGCATAATTATTTCAGTTTGAGAATCGTGAGCCAAATCACCATCTTTATGATCTTTCTTTTTTCTTTTTCTTCTTATCCTCTCATCAAGATTTATTTCCTTTTCTCCTTGCGTTGCATTGTGAGAATCGTGGATCAGATTGGGAGCATTCTGGCTGGCACATGATAACTGCTGCTTTCCATTTGTAGAGCCCATTAAATGACGTTCCATAGAAGCGTTTTGTTCCTTGCAGCTGTCGATACCAAAACTGAACGTTGCATTGAATTTGGGCATTACACTATTTGATAGACGATTTCCTTGCTGACTTGATTGCTCATGAGTCAAAATTGAAGGTTCTTCTTTAATACGCCCCCTCAAACGAAAACGACTGATGACGTTGAGTTTGGCTCGTAAATTTAAAAACTGATCTTTCCCCAAGACTTTGGTAAATATGTCCGCAATTTGGTCAGAAGAATGCACGTACCTAGTGGTGAGATTCCCTGAAGTGGCCATTTCTCGCACATAATGATAATCAATCTGAATATGTTTCGACCGATTGTGGAAGACTGGATTTTTTGCTAAATAGAGAGCACTGACATTATCACAAAGAAGAACAGGTGCTTTCATAATTGGAATGCCAATATCTCTAAGGATCTGAAGAAGCCAGGTTAATTCGGCCGCTGTTGATGCCATGGAACGATATTCAGCCTCGGTGCTGGATCGAGCGACGGTGGTTTGCTTCTTTGCACTCCAAGAAATATAATTTGCTCCTAGAAAAGTACAGTACCTTGTTGTGGATCTTCTGGTAAGATGACATCCGGCCCAATCGGCATCAGAAAAAGCATATAAATCAACCGTACTCTGAGAAAGGAGATGAATTCCATAATCGATAGTCCCTTTGATGTAACGGAGAATACGCTTGGCAATGTTGAAGTGAGCTCGGGTGGGATTCTGCATAAATTGACTGATGAAATTGACTGAAAATGATATCTCTGGCCGAGTGATTGTGAGGTACTGTAAGGATCCAACTATCGCGCGATAAAATGTAGGATCTGGGTATGATGAAGTATCCAGAAGATCTAACTTAGTTGCCATGGGAGTGTTCATTGGTTTGCAATCAATCATTTGTGCACGGTCCAAAATGTCTTGAGCATATTTTACTTGATTGAGGAAGAGACCATTGCCAGTGTGTAAAACTTCGATCCCAAGAAAATAGCTGAGTTGCCCCATATCTTTCACAGGAAATTCATCTTGAAGTTTAGAGAGAAAATTCTGAATTAAGCTGGAAGAGCTACCCGTAAGCACCATATCATCAACATAGATTAAGAGAATGAGACAATTGTTATTCTCATGAAACGTGAACATCGATGGATCGGAATAGCAGCTCCGAAATCCATTGTCGAAGAGGAAGTCACTTAGCCGTTGAAACCATGCTCTAGAAGCCTGCTTCAGACCATATAAAGCCTTGTTAAGACGGCAAACATGATGCGGAAGAAGAGGATCCTCAAACCCTGGTGGTTGGGACATATATACTTTTTCATCAAGTGATCCATGTAGAAAGGCATTTTTAACATCTAATTGTTTGATGTGCCAATTGAAAATGGTTGCAAGAGAAAGAACGAGCCTTATAGTAGTGGGTCGAATGACAGGAGAGAAAGTCTCTTGATAATCGATTCCTTCAACTTGAGTGAAACCCCGGGCAACCAAGCGTGCCTTTAGCCGATCAAGGCTTCCATCAGCTTTGAGTTTGGATTTGAAAACCCATTTAGATCCAACGACGTTCATATTGGGTTCTTTTGGAACTAATTCCCATGTGTTATTGGATCTCAGTGCCATCATTTCTTCTTCCATTGCCGCTCTCCATCCATCATGTCGAAGAGCATGTTGAATTCTTTTGGGCTCTTTTGGAATGCTAGAGTAAGTGATATGAACATTGGCATATTTTGGATTGGGTTTGTGAATGCCCGTCATAGCTCTAGTGGTCATTGTTCTGCTTTGGGAAGATGTTGCTCGAGTCATAGATCTAGTAACTATGGCTCGAGGTTCCATAGAGTTTGATGGGCTAGATGAAGCTGATAGCGTTGGATCAGGTGGATCGGCTGAATCAACATTTGTAGGTAAGGAGCTGACATTTGTCGCGTCTTGATCATATACATTTAGGCGCGGGTCTGGTGCAGGGCTGCAACAAGGTGTGAGATCGTCTGAATCTAATGGAGTTCCAGCACTTGAGCCTTCGACGTCGACAAAAGATATAAAATCACTTCCCATGACGTCATCCTTGTAAAGAGAAGATGGGTTTTTGAAAGGGAGTGAATTTTCATCAAAGACGACATGCCTTATGTATAGACGTCTGGAATTTGGTTCGAAGCATTTGTAACCCTTATGAAGGGTGCTATAGCCGATAAAAACACATGGAACTGATTTAGGATCAAATTTGTTCCTTGCGTATCCTCTCAAATAAGGGAAACATCTGGTCCCAAAAATGCGCATGCTAGAATAATTAAGCATCCTGTTAAACAAGATGGCAAAAGGTGACTGCATATTCAAGGTGGCGGAGGGCAGCCTGTTCATTAAGAAAACCGCAGCTGAGAAGGCGTCAGTCCAAAAACGTGCTGGAGCATTAGAATGGAAAAGCAATGTTAATCCCAATTCAGTGATAGAGCGATGCTTGCGTTCTGCCTTGCCATTTTGTTCAGGTGTCTTGGGGCAGGAATATTGACGTTTAATTCCAAGAGCATCAAGATAGGCTGTGAAACGAGAACTAGTGTATTCACCGCCTCCATCACTTTGGAAGATTTTTATTTTCCTGTCGAACTGACGCTCAACCATTTTGTGAAAATGAACAAAAGCATCAAAAAAATCAGATTTATGCCTTAGAGGGTAAAACCATGTAAAGCGACTATTGTCATCAACAAATATAGCATAGAAATGATATTGTTCTCGAGATGGAACGGGTGCCGGCCCCCATAAATCACTATGAATTTTTTCTAATGGTAAAGAGCTAATATCATCTTTCTCAAGAAAAGGCAATTTGCAAGATTTTCCCATTTGGCAACTAGCACAAATAGAAAATGAACCATTAGGTAAAACATCAATGTATTTATGATTCTTCAAAAAAGAGAGAACACTAGATTGAGGATGTCCCAATCGAGCATGCCAAGATTCTTCCGTCGCCCGTCGAAAACGTGATGAAAAGAAAGCTTTATGATTGCTATTGTTGTTAACTTCATAGAGACCACCTTGTTCAGTTCCCGTTGCCACTAGCCTGCCCGTCCTCTTGTCCTTCAAGATGCATCGACCGGAGGTAAGATGTATGGAAAATCGTTAGTCAATTTACTAACAGAGATAAGATCTTTAGTGAGACGAGGAACATAGAGAACATCCTTAAGAGAAAGATTTGGAGAAATATCAGCTTGTCCAACGTGTGTGATTGGGATACGCTGCCCGTTCCCAACAATAACAATATCAGAACCATAATAAGGAGAAATGTTCTTAAGTTTACCTGCGTCCCCTGTCATATGGGCTGTAGCTCCAGTATCAACCAGCCATCCGGAATCTTATGGATCACTTATAGTAAGGGCTGCAAGGGCATGATTAGCATCTGCCGCTTGGAAAGAATGATTAAAACGATTGTAGCATCTCATGGCAGAGTGATTCTTCTTGTTACAAATTTGACAAACAATATCTTTGGATGAATTGAAGGAGGTGGCCGACCCATCGATTTTTGGTTGAGGAGGTTTAGTGTTGTAACCTGTTTGAGACAGATTGTATCCACCTCCGTGAGAAGGATAATGTTGATGGTAGCCTCCTCCACGTCCACCTCTATTATGCCGTCCTCGTCCTCGAGAGAATTGGTAAGTGCCCCGGAGTCGATTTTGATTGTCACGTTGCGCATAGAAGGCAACTTGGGGCGAAGTGTCCGAATTGAAAAATTTATTTCTCACTTCCAAACTTTGTAATAAAGATATCAATTCTTTGTAAGAAGGAACGGGTGGCTTAAGCATGGCCATAACGAAAGGTTCGTAGCCTTTTCCCAGTCCTTGGAGAAGCCAGAAGGCCTTTTCTTTGTCTCCAACAGATTTTCCTATGGCAGCCAAGTCATCGCATATGGCTTTGAACTTGGCAACATAGACTTCAAGGGCATCGTTACCCTTTTTACAAGTCGTAAGCATATGAGTAAGATGAAAACCCCGTTCTTGGGATTCTTGGGCAAAGGCATCAACAAGAGTGGACCAAATTTCTTGAGAAGAACTCAATCCAACAACTAAACCAAGGACGTTTTCAGACAACGTACCAGTGATCCATCCTTTTATAAGACGGTCGGAGCGACGCCACGATTCAAAATTGGGATTTGAGATTAGTTGCTGTGGATCAGCCGGGTCAACAATGTGACTTGGCGGAGCAGAGATTGAACCAGTCAGAAAACCCTCCATGTCCTGACTTTCAATGAGTGCAAGGATTTGCGTCTTCCACAATAGGAAGTTATTGTGCGTCAACTTCAGAGAAACAAAATTGGCCACGTTCAAATTGAAGGGGTAAGGATAGAGCAAACTGTTTGAAGATGCTGCTGAGGTGGATGGTGTCATGGTCACCAAATTGAGAGGACGACACTTCCTTGGATATCAACGGCGGCACTAAGGGAAATGACTGATTTCCAGGAGTTATCTGCCGATGAAGGCTTGTAGAGGCTTTGATACCAGAAAGAAAATAGGAAGCAATAGAGAAAGGAAGAGGAAAAGAGAAAACACAAGATTTACGTGGTTCGGTCCTTGAGAACCTACGTCCACAATCAGAAAATCAAAGTGACTTCCTTCTTTGTTTCTTTTCTTTTTCTTTTTTCTTGATTTCACTTTCTATGTACATCGTCAGTTTTTGTACAGTAGTAAGAGGCTACAAAAATCTCCCTGTAACCGGTGAGAGATTTTTGGGCATAATTATTTCAGTTTGAGAATCGTGAGCCAAATCACCATCTTTATGATCTTTCTTTTTTCTTTTTCTTCTTATCCTCTCATCAAGATTTATTTCCTTTTCTCCTTGCGTTGCATTGTGAGAATCGTGGATCAGATTGGGAGCATTCTGGCTGGCACATGATAACTGCTGCTTTCCATTTGTAGAGCCCATTAAATGACGTTCCATAGAAGCGTTTTGTTCCTTGCAGCGGTCGATACCAAAACTGAACGTTGCATTGAATTTGGGCATTACACTATTTGATAGACGATTTCCTTGCTGACTTGATTGCTCATGAGTCAAAATTGAAGGTTCTTCTTTAATAGATTACACCATATCGCTACTGAAATTTGCATTTAACCAAGCATTTTGACTAACGAAGCTGTATAATTTTTAATTAAAAGCATTATTTTTCTTAGCACAATTTTTTTTTCTTAACTGCATATTGGTAGACCTTTGATGCAGTGGTCAAGTCAGTCACATTATGAGGGGCATTATATATATATATATATAAAGGGTCAATTGATAAGTGAATTCAGGAATTTTATTGGACTGCATGTGCAAGTGCCCTTACATGCCCACACATGTCTTTGCCCCTGTTTTGATGAGTAAAACTTTAGAGGTGTTTGGTAGTTGGAACAATTTAATTGAAACAGTGTTATGAATCTATCCTAAAGATTAAAGCATATTTATGGAACAATGACAAATGGAAAGACACTCTCTACTGTCAGGACAAGAGAGAGGGTTGCTTCGAAGGACGGCTACTTCAGGCAGGGCCGCCGATCTTCCTGGTCAGTTACCAACATTTGATCAATTTCAGAACCATCGGAGGAACCCAGAAATTCCACTTATTTTGACCAATTCAGAGTGAAAAACGAGGTTGCTCCCTCTAAAATACTGGGATAAAGTTGAGCCAAAAGAGTTTTTTTGGTTCCCATTGCATTGGGTTTACCTTGTTCACAGGTTGACCCCATGGCAGCAAGAAAAGGCAAACAGTTTTTTACGATGCCATCTTTACGAGACCCAGACAAAAAAATGTGGAATGCTGACCATTTCATGTAATGGAAAGGATCAATGGCAATTGTATGCTATTAGTGTTGACCCCGACTTAAAGCTTGCGGCTTCGCACCGTAGTCCAACATGGCCGTTTGTTTCCTTTTTCTTTTTTGTTTCGTGGCGAATCAACCTTGCTTCACCAGCGAAGCGATAGCTGTTGTCATAGTCATAAGGGTTTCCACTTCCAGGAAAAAACTTAGAATTGGGAGGGCGATCTTCCTGGTGAACTGACCAAGGACACTGGGGTTGCGGGGCAGGAAACAGGGTCCTGTAGAGAAACTCTATTTGGCTGGACCCAGACCCTACTTCAACATAAAGAGATTTCCTTAGGCCCGTGTGGGCAACTGCCTAAGCATGGCTCTGCACCTAGCAGGGTGTAGCTGTCATGTAAGTAGTTATGGTTCAGATGTGGCGCTGCTCAGAGTGACCATAGGAAGTTTGGACAAACAATGAAGTCTATCTAGCCAAGTGCAGTTCCCTCAGAAAATAAAGCATAAAATGCATCCAATGACAGAATTTGACAATATAAGATGCAGGATTTGCATGCAAATCTTGGACCCAGGTCTGTTAACTTGTTTATTTATTTCTTTTGAGTAGGCAAGATGCGATTAGATAGAGCAGACCCATTAGATAGAGTAGGCTCAATATGTTGTCTTTTGATCGTTATCTTTGAGAGCCTTGGATGTCATGAGAACCAAGGTAGGTCTGAAATCTACACTTTGTGGGACGCATTATTTTAGATCCACATCAAATATCAAATTAAAATCTTAGATTCGAGATCTGACCATAGGATGGGGAGGCAAGGGGGTCGGACCTCAAACCCCGAGATCTGAGATCCACCTCACATCTCAGATCCAACCAAACAAACATAATAAATAGGGAACCATGATCTCCTAGAGAATGTAGCAATCCCATTAGGATACGTTATTTTTGAGTTGGTGGTTGAAATTGAGAATCTACATGAATTGTCTGTCTCCTTGTAAGATCTTTGAGGTGGGTCTAACATTGATGCAAGATTTGGGGTCCCAAAGGAAGAAGATAATGTGAAGGTTGGACCATTAATACTGCAGCAAGAACGAAAGGCAACTGCCCATAGAGTGCGCATTACTGCCTCCGCCCCTAATGGTATCCTTCGAAAGGTTTCCGCTAATGGTAGCCTTTGAAAGGTTTTGAAATTCAGCAGCTTTTACCTGAGACTTTCCCAATATCCGAAGGACGACATTCCTGATGTTTCATTCAAATTTTAATATTTAAAAAAAAAAACGTTTAGTCGCAATAAATACGATTGCTAATTGATTGCAGGAAAAATGAGATGGGGTTTTGCTGTTAGAGCTGATTGCAGGAAGAAAGGCATTAGATTTTGAAAAGTTGCAGGCGAGAAAGTGTCATGCTTGATTGCGTGAGTTTCTCGCCTCTCAATGCTGACTGCAGAAGTCAACATATCCTTTGGCTCAACTGAGGAGCTCTACCCTTTACCCTGTTCTCGTTGATTTTGTTGCCGTCTTCCTATCCTACTCTGTTTTGTTTATCAAGACAACAGTGTCGTGTGGTTTGCTTCCCTGCTGCTGCATTGCCGCAGAGGTCTGCCGATTGATCCATGGTGGTGGTGCTGCTGCTCCTGCTTTGAATTTTACACGGGTTTGAAGGCAGAGAAGGCACCTTAAGATCTCCAATTTCCTGCCAAAAACAAAAGAAATATGCACAGATGCACTCTCGTTTGAAGATGAATAATGAGTGATTTGAAAATTGAGTGTGCTTCCACAAAATTTAAACAATCTGCATCTTCATTAGTTGTTGGTGTTCCTCAGCAAACAGCATCTTCTAAAACAGTTCAATCAAATGTAAATACCTTTCCAAAAAAATCAAGGAATTGGATTGGAAAGATAGGCAGCGAATGTGTAATCAAAATCTCTAATTGAAGGAACCTGCACATCTCACCAAATAATCAAGAGAGCACAGAGTCGTGGATGGAGGCTTCGACTGAACCAGGTTAAAATCGTTGCTCTTTCGTTTTTCTCTCCTTCCGTCTTGCGTTTACCAAATCGAACCAAAATTGAGGTGAAGGACAACAACAGGACCATCATAGTGTTCGAATAGTCCACCAAAATTGACCCTGACTTTATGCCGTCGGATTTGATTTGTTTAAAGAAGAGGAAGAAAGGGATTACGTGAATCCACAACTTAGAAGGCACGTCGAAATTATAAAATACTTTTCATCATAAAGAAAAAGAATAATTTCATGGTATGCCATGGCGGCTTCCGCCATTAATTAAGAGCCCTTGTTCCACCCAAAGAGAAGCTTCCTCGATATCCCTTGTCGATCTCCTGCCTTGTTCCTGCTTGTTGGTTGAGGAGGAGTGACGATTTTCTGTGTCCACTGTCGTGATCGTTACTAATATTCTGTGTGGAGGCGGTGTTGCTGACCACGGAAAGCTTGCTTAATTTTACCATCTTCTTTCTTGGTTCTCCAAGCTAAGATCAAGAAAATGGTGATCTTTGCAGCTTTATTCATATTACTCTTCATCACCGTTCTCTTTGGTCATAACTTCCTTCCGCGAATCAAGGATTTCTTGCAGGCTGAAGGAATTTTCTCGCCAACCAAAAATGTTGATGGAGGAATTAGAGGAAGCAACACAGAGGCATGGGAAGAGGTACTAGAGACATTAACACCTTCACCGTCTTCTGATGGATCTGAGTTTGAAGTGTTTCTTAGCTTCAGAGGCGAAGACACCCGAAAGCGTTTCATTGGGCATCTTTATGAAGGCCTCGAGGATCATAGTATTCCCACCTTCATTGATAGCGAGAAGTTGAAAAAGGGGGAGGGGATCGACAAGCTGTTGAAATACATAAAGAGGTCTAAGATCTTTGTCCCCATCTTCTCCAAACGCTTTGCAGAATCGAAATGGTGTTTGAAGGAGGTGACCAAAAGTGTGGAGTGCGGGAAGGAGATAATTCCGGTGTTCTTTGGCGTGGAACCTTCCGATGTCCGCAACCAGAGCGGCCCCTTCAAATCCGCGTTTAAGGTTCATCAGTCCAACAAGAAGCAGGACCAAGAGGAGGTGAAGAAATGGAGGGAAGCATTGAAGAAAGTTGGAAATCTCTCCGGCTTCACTCTCAAGGACATGAATGGGTATATGTCTTCTCTCTCTCTTTCTCTAGAACAAATAAAGTTTAATCACCTCTCTCCAAATTTAAAGTCTAAGCAAGGGGATGCTTTGTTGTCTATATCTTTTCATTTGCTTCCATTCACATCTTGTTCATATGCTTATTTTCTGCTTGTGTTGTCCCAACATCATGTTTGGCTAGTATTTTAGATCTTTTTTCCATTAAAATCATTATCTTATCTGCTATATTAATCAAATGCATCCTTCACCATTTGAGTTTCTCAAATTCATCTTCCACTTTATTATTGTACTTAATTAATTAAAATGAGAAAATTTAAGACGTGATCTTTGTATTAAAAAATTGACTACTATATAAACGTGATCTTTTTGTTGAAAAACTTAATTAAACAATTAACAAAAAGAAAAATCATGTTTCCCCACAAAGCATGTACAGATTTTATGAGAAATCTAAAATTAACGCACACACGTTTCTCTTCTTAAAATTTCTTAATTACCAATGAGCAGAAGATTATTTTGTCAATTTTCGAGTTCTTGCTTGTAAAAATCACATGCATGCCGTTAGTTTCTCGGGAAAATGTTTATAAATATTTAAAATGTACTATTTACGTATTATCGAAGAGTACTTGAGTGCAAAGTACCTAGTCCTTTTTCCTAGTGCCCAACTTAATATAACTCAAATGTTTATTTGTGCGAACCGGAGCAGACTTTCGGATGGGTGGGACAAAACGTTCCAACATATGGATGAGTGTGAAAAACTGATCAAAGGAAGGTGTTAATTAATGGGAAAAACCGAAAAAGCATATTATGAAAACACCTTTTTATTGTAAACAATCAATAAATAGTGTTTGCAATTGTGTGGTCCTTCACATTTGCAGATATTCATATTGGATCGGCTAAAGGAGCATCATAAATTCATTTTTCCTATTGTTCATAGTTTGTCATGCATGGGTGAAGTTAATACTTGCAGGGATGAGGCAAAGTTAAAGCGTGCAGTCATTGAGAGAGTGTCAGCCAGACTAAACAAGAAGCCATTCGAAGTCGCAAAGCATCCAATCGGGATTGAAACTCGTGTTCATGATGTGAAGAAAATGTTGGAGAATGGAAGCAATAATAATGGTGTTCATGTGGTTGGCATCCATGGTATGGGGGGTCTTGGAAAAACAACGATTGCCAAGGCTGTTTACAATGACCTAGTCGAAGGGTTCAATGGTGCCACTTGTTTTATTTCAAATGTTAGAGAAAATGCTGGACAACCCAATGGAATGGTCAACTTACAAAAACAGTTCATTGGAGACGTCTTAAAAGAAAAAAATACATCCTTAGGTGATGTTGCACAAGGAAAAGTTGTGATCAAAGATAGGGCCAGTTGTAAAAGGGTTCTGCTTATTTTAGATGACGTTGATTGCAGAGAACAACTTGATGCATTGGCTGGTGGGAGAGATTGGTTTGGCTTAGGAAGCGTTATCATAGTCACAACTAGAGATGAGGAGGTACTTCTAGCCTACAACGTGAAACAAGATGAAATTTACAAGCCACAAGAACTGAATGAAGATCAGTCACGAGAGCTATTCATGCTTCATGCATTTAATGGTGAACAACCACAAGGAGAGTATGCTCAGTTATCAAACGAAGTTGTTGCAGCAGCTGGTGGGCTGCCCTTAACCCTCGAAGTTATCGGATCACTTTTGTCTTCTAAAAAGAATGTACAAGAGTGGAAAGATACATTAGAGAAGCTGAAAAGGATCCCCCCCTGCAAAGTCCAACAAAGATTGAAGCTAAGCTATGACAGTTTAGATAACTTAGAGAAGAAAATATTTCTAGATATTTCATGTTTTCTTATCGGTAAGAACAGGGAAAATGCTACTTATATGTGGGAGGGTTGTGACTGGTTCCCAAATGCAGCAGTTAGGATACTTGAACAAAGGTCTCTCGTTAAGATAGATGGGAAATATGAAAAGTTCAAGATGCATGATCAAATACGAGACATGGGGAGAGCCATAGTTGATGAAGAATGCTCTCAAAAGCTTCAGAAGAAGAGTAGACTGTGGAATAAGCAAGACTCCTGGGATTTACTTCGAAGAAAGGTAACTGTAATCTCTCTCGCTCTCTCTCTGGCTGGATTTGGTGAAACAATTTGGACCGAATTATTAATCTAGTCTGACTACATATCATGTATTCCGAGGAAGGTGGGACTTGGTACCTAAAAAGAAGTCTTCTGCAATTTTATCAAGAACAATGATTTGTATGAAATAGAATTTAAGAAATTTAGCAAATAAAGAGAATAACTTTGTTCCTAATTAATCTAGTTTTAGAGACAAGCAACGAGAGTTGTTTCAATGTGCATGTTCTGATTCCATTCAATGTGCATGTTCTGATTCCACTGTTTATGCAAGTTGACAGACATAGGTCCTTAAAGCAAAGACACCATTAACTAAGGTATGGTAATTACCTTGCATTTCTATTTTCTGCAGGGACCAGGTACTATTGATGCTGAAGGGATTCAGATACTGCAAAAGGACAAACGGTTCAATGAGAATGATTGTAAAGTTAGTGCCGAATGCTTTGGAAACATGCCCAACCTAAGATATCTTCAAGCTGAAAATGTCAACTTCCAAGGCACGTTTCCATGTTTTCCTACAGATTTGAAATGGTTGGAATTGAGCAGTTGCCACTTTGACTCCCTGCCATCTGATTTTAATCTCGAGAAGCTTGTCATCCTTGATCTCTGTGAAACCAACATGACTCCAATTCTTATAAACCAACAGTCACTGAGATTAAAGGTCAGTATATTATGATGGAGTAGTTCTGTTTTTCTTCACTTGTCAAATCCTCATGACTTGTTCCCATTGGAAATATTTATTTTATGCATGCAGGCCTTTGAAAGATTGAAAGTTCTGTCACTTTGTGGAGTGGAAACAAAGATTGCCCTTCATTTCATGAATATGCCTAGCTTGGTGAAATTGCAGTTTCTAGTTTGCTCAGGATTAAGTACAATTGATGAATCAATCGGGAAACTCAAGAACTTGACACATTTAAGCACTTTCAGCTGTAGGCTTCTACAAAAACTACCAGATTCAATATGGCGATTGAGTTCACTTGAGGTCCTTAATATTTCTGGTTGTTTCAATGTTTCCTCTTTGCCAGAGCGATTGGGAGATTTGGGATCACTCAAGAAGCTTGATCTCAGACACACATGTATAAAGAAGCTACCTGATTCCATTTGCCGGTTAAGTTCTATTGAAAAGCTTCGTTTGCAATTGTGCTTGGAACTTTTTTCTATACCAGAAGGCTTAGGGGACATGGAGTCATTAAAGAAGATTAACCTTTCTATGACATGCATTGAGGTCATACCTGATTCTATTGGACAGCTTACCGACCTTGTTGAGCTATCTTTATGTAACTTAGAGAGCTTGGATAACTTACCTGATTCCATTTGCCAGCTAAACTCATTGAAATCGCTTAACCTTAGAGGGTGTCTTTCTTTGTGCTCTTTGCCAGAAAGACTAGGGGACATGGAGAAACTAGAGGAGCTTATTCTTGACGATACCAGAATAGAGATCATACCTGATTCAGTTGGACAGCTCAAAAGCCTTCGCCTGCTATCTTTGCAAGGTTGCAAGCTCCTAAAAGCATTACCTATTTCCATAAGACAATTGAGCTCCATACAACAGCTGAAACTGTCTGGAACCAGTTTAAAGAGCTTTGAGAACGACCTTCCACATCTTGCAGCAGTTAATATTATTGAATTTACAGGTTCATCTTTGGAGTTGCTTGGCTTGTGCGACCAAATTCACAAAGCCTTAGAAATTCTTCACTTGAACGATGCTATAATTGAAGAGTTGCCTGATTGTGTTGGAAGGATGGAAAACCTCAAGGAGCTGCGGCTAGAATGTGAAATACTGAAAAAATTGCCTAATCGGATTGAGGGGTACTTGGAAAATCTTACTAAATTGGAGGTTAGGAGCATGCATCTAAAAGCTCTGCCTGACTCCTTTGGGTCATTGAAACACATTTGGAGATTAACATTAAAGTGCCCAAACCTCGAGATTCTACCAGTTTCTACTGGAGAATTAAAAAGTCTTGCATTTTTTGAAGTGAACTCCCATCGCCTCAAATATTTGCCCAATTCTATTGGGTTGTTGAAACACATTTACCAGTTAGAATTAAAGTGCCCAAACCTCGAAATTCTACCAGATTCTATCGGAGAATTAGAAAGTCTTACACACTTTGAAGTGGATTCCCATCGCCTTAAATGTTTTCCCAATTCTATTGGCTCTCTAACAAGGATTTGGTTCTTGATAATAAACTGCAAGAACCTTGAAGATTTGCCTAACTCTATGATTACAAAGTCTTGAGATTTTACATTTACAGTGCGTCAATATTACAGCTCCACCTGATTTCATTGGACGATTGGAAAATCTTGTAACCTTCTTGTTCAACAGCAAAAAATTAAAATACTTGGATGCCACCATTTTTGAGCCTTTGCGAAGACTTGGTCGTCTATCGCTAAGTGGCTGTGAGAACCTGGAATGTATGATAGCAGCCTCTATTCGACAAACAGGTTTGGCTCACCTCACATCCTTAAAGTCACTGGATTTGAAAGACTGCGAGGGGCGTGAGTTCCTTCCTCAGCTTCCCTCTTCTCTACGCTCGCTCGATGCTTCTGGTTGCACCAATTTGAGAAAAATGTCTGATATTTCAAATCTTAAAAAATTGAAGAAGTTGTGTTTGGGTGGTTGTAAGCAGCTTGAAGATGTTCCTGGCCTCGAAAATATTTCAAGCAACTTGGAAGTGCTAGAACTGCCTGGCCCTTGCGATTTCATGGAGTGTTGCCACTTCAGTCATGATTTCAAAAACAAAGTGTTCAAGGTATGTAAGGAATATATATTATCTTGTTGTTCATCATATTAGGAAATTGCACAGTAGTTATTACGTATAATGAGTCTTTGGGAAAACTTCACACATAAAGAAGTAGTCGACAGGATCAATCAATAATAATGGAGATCACAAATTTTTTAATTCTAAACTGGGTGGGTTAGGGTGGGAACTACCAACAATAGCACTATAATCCCCTCTAACAAATGAATCTTTCAGCGTTGTCGCGATTTATTGTTATGGAAGGACTCCAAATACGTGCAAATTTAGTACTCTATTGATGACGAACTTCTTTGTCTCAGGAGATGACTTTTGAAAACTTGGAAAGTTTGAAGATATCAGGGTCTTTAGTGCCAGGGTCAGCAAAAGGACAACAGCAGCTGCAATTTATACTCCCGAGGTTGCCTTTTAGTTGGTTGAGAAGCAAACGGCTGAAGTTGCGCCTGGACAAGGTGCTCTCACCCATCTGCATAGCAATCATTGCCGATGACGTTACTGTGTTTGAGAAAATAATTGCAGAAGTCGACGGTGATAAAGTCGAATTGAACTTGGGAGAAGAGAGCATTGTGAACACAAGGGAGGGAGCACATTGCTATACAATGCAAGTGACAATGGATATGTCCCAACTGCAAAATGTATTTGTAACTCTTGCGAAGAATCATTACTCTGACTTGTACTGGTAGTGGTAGTAGCTATCACATCCAGGAAAATGGATGGTGCTTGCACTTAGAAGAGGCCAGTTCTTCCCAAGGGAAGCACTCTGCATGATCATTATCATAACATGTCAAATATTGTGCATCCAGGTCAGGTTGGAGCCATAAAATTTTTCTCATAAGATACTAAATATATAGTTAACACCTAGGTCCATCCAGGTCCATAGAGTGGTGACCCGAGTCTCATACAGTTGCCCCATATAACCGGGCCCAGGGCCAACAAAAACAAATTACCAAATTTTTCAGAGTGTGTTATGTGGGGCATCACGGAGACCCCATATGTCTCTGCCCTTCAATTAAGCTTTCACAGTGGGCTCCAAAGGGCACATGCCTCATGGAGACCCCACAAATCGATTGTTGAACGACTAATATCCAAGTACAGATTGCAGCTAGAATCTAGCATAGATATCTTATCGAGGAAAAAGAAAAAACGGGTTTTCATGATCTTTATGTTTTGACTTCCATTAACTGAAGGAAGCATGTAAATCTTAATTTTCTCTTGACGCACGTTCTTTGTTTTTTTTTTTTTTAATTAGTTGTTTGATATTGCATGCTTATTTGAAACTCTTGAAATAAATTACATTTACTGCTCACACTTGAACAATGTACTGACCACCGCCGAACTTTTGATAAACACAAAACTAACAAAATAATTCACAGAACCCCTCCATGTTGTTCTTGATGGAAAACACAGGAGGACTGAGTATATACCATAAGGCACTGACCACAGGTATTAACGGCATCGCTTGTGATTTACCATTTGAGGGTAGAAAAAAAAAAACCTTTATAAGTATTAACAGCGTCGCTTGTGAATTGTGATGTACCATTTGAGGGTAGTATTGTGAAAAATAATTTTGAATGGATTCACTTATAATCATCAATAGAGACGGACGTGGTTCATGCACCCATTCTAGTTCCCTTATCAATCCATTTCCCTTGTTAATATTATATATCAAAATTGTATTTTTTTTTTTTAATCTTAAAGTATTGTTTGCATCTGATGTCAATATTTTTGCATTTAGTGTCATACCAGTAGCAAATTGAGACAATGCAAGCTGATATGCAACTCAGAATTTCAGTAACAAATAGAAAAAAGAACACTTTGATATTATAATCGAAAGAGGTATCCCAACTAGAAACTTCTATCTATCTTTTGCGTATCACTGATGGACCGAGCTGCTGGTGCCAAACAAAATTTTAATGACGCTTCTGCCTAAGCCCAACCTTTCCAATTTAAAAGACGATGAAGTAGACGACGAGTGATGTTGAAATGAATGACAATATACCAAACACTTGAGAGTAGCAAACTCTCCTTTTCGCGCAATGCATAAGCACGCTAGGCCAGAAATACTTTTTTTTTTTTTTTTTTTTTCTTTTGGATCAAGCACATCAAAATTTATCCTCAATCTTTCAAGAATATCTTTATCTTGATCTTCCTTCAACCTTTCCCACATAACTCTCCATTCTTTATCAGTTTTCAGATAAAAAAAATGTCATCCAATCATGGCGAGGGCAAATAGTAGCCCAGCAGCAGTAGACGCAGCCCCTCTATCCCAAATGCATGCCAACAAAACCAATTCGTGCTGCCACAGCCAACTCGCTGAGTTGTGATTCATCATCGAGAACAAGCAAAACCTTCTTATGCTGCATTTGTTCTGCAAATCCCATTTGAACATCAACCCTCAATTAATTAATTAACCTAAATAATTATTATTCGAATATCTATTGAAATTTGATTAGCTTTCTCGTGGCATTATGCTTATATAATTTGGACCGCTCATCTGAGGCTATTGAAGAAAACTTAAAACAAAAATCCAATTAAAGAAATTGAAGAGCGGCCCAAACACCGGGTGGCTAGTCATAGGGAAAGTCTGGTGATGCTTAGGACGGTACAATATGTTCAGTCAGCTTGTGGTCGACTTGAACTTGCTTGTTAAAACTTGACTAAAAGCACTTGAGGTCAAATGTGTGCTCGAAATATTTTAAACAAGTCGAGTTCGAGTTGTAAGAACTCAACCTTTTTAAACACGACTTTGCTCAACAATATAATGAACGCTAAAATATAATGAAAGAATAGTTAAACGACTAGCAACGTAACTAGTTAAACAAGTTAAAAGAAAACGAGATAGGCTTCACCGAAGCAGAACTTTAGGTCCATTCTCTGATTTGGGTCTCTTTCTCTCTTTTTCGTATTTCAAAGATATTGGAAAAAAGAGCTCTGCACCTGTTACTTTCTCAAGTAACAAAATATCTGGTGCACACTCGTCAGTAATGCAAGGGTCAGATATTTTAAGCTAGTAGAAGTGGCCAGAAACAAGATCCAAATAAGGGAATTTTAACTGATCAGAGGCATCGGGACTTGGGCTCAGTCCAATCTTCGAATTGAGCATTAATAAGATTTGCCTTTATTTACCAAACCCAATTAACCAAAGTAAGACCTGTTTAAAGCAAAGATGTTTGTGACAAAGATTAGAATGTATGAACCTTGACTGATAAGCTGCGGGAGGCGGGAGACTTTTGACTTATGAGCCACAAAATTCAATCGAAGGGATACTAGTTATAAAATTTTAAATTTTAAAGGGCACCAATATATAAATGAAGAAATTTCTCTGAAATATCAACATGAAAATAGGAATTTTTTTGCAGGTCTGTAGGCTCAGTTGAGGAGCTCGATCCTTTTGCCTCTGTTCTCGTTGATTTTACTGCTGTGTTGCTATCCTACTCTGTTTTGTTTATCAAGAGAACAGTGCCTTGTGATGCCTGCCGATTGATCCATGGTGCTGCTGCTCTGAATTTTACACGGGTTTGAAGGTAGAGAAAGCACTTAAAGATCTCGAGACTACAATGGATGTGCATTATTTTCCTGCCAAAACAAAAGAAATATGCACAAATGCGCTCACGTTTGAAGATGATGAATAAGTGACTGGAAAATTGAGTGTGCATTTGTTGTTTCACAAAATTTAAAGAGTTTTTAGTCAAACCCCTTCTTAAAAAGAGTTACTTTGGAACGTTTCATTGTTGTAAATATCGGCTTGAGACCTGTCATTTTTCGAAGAAAGGGTATGGCAAAGGAGGCTGTATGTATTTGGCCGATTCATTCTGCGGTTCCATCCATGTCTGCAAGGGCCTCATGAGCTTCATTTCAGTGAGCTCCAGGGACAGCATTCAAATGCGTACAGGTTCTTCTTCCCCAAATGCAAATTAACCAACTGAAGAGCAGAAGTGGATGAGTAGGAGTTCATAGGCTATTATTAAACTTGTTCCCTGCGTTTTTCCCACCTTCCTTCTTGTGTTTACCAAATCTAACGAAAATTCAGGTAGAGAGCAACGATAGGACCATGAAATATTCCACCAAAATTTGCCCAGAAGTGAGGAGTATGGTTGCGTGAACGAGCGCCCTGCAGTTCCATGGTGGCCTCATAGTTGAGTTATAGAGCTAAAAGAAAAGTCAAAACAACAATATTCTCAAGATGAAAGCCGTCAGGCAATGAATCCAGGTTTTCTGCTCTCCATTCCAACCATCTAAGAGTCCTGGGAATGTTTTCCCATTTACCTTCCCGTCTCGCACTCCCCAATTGGAGCTCTCTGAGTTGGGACATGGATGAAAAATACTGCGTCCACACACATTGGATCTCCAACCTCAGAATAGAGTTTGGATTACTTCAATATCATTTTCTCCCTGCATTTTAAATTTGATGGACGATTAAACAGATGAAATTAGTTTCTTTTCATAATGAGAAACATGGGTTCCAACATTTTAGAAACAAAGCTATAGAACACAACCTTTTTACCAACTTTTTTAAGTTACCCGCAGCTGCCCTCTAAGGCTCCGTCGATCGAACAGCGCAAGCTAATAATGCATGGGAAAGTTCCTACAACCGGCCGCTGAGGAACACAGTGCTGGCGGCTAGCAGATGGCATTCTTTTCTCCTGAATCGATCTACCGACAATTCAAACAAAAAACGGCAAGTCGTGGAAAATGCATGGAAGCAAAGGCAGTGGAAGAAGAATGATTGTCCTTTAAAGGATCTCTTCATCTTTTTTTATTGCATCTTTGTTGGAAATTAAAGTGGGCTGCCCTTCCCCTTTAGCATATTCCAAGCTACAATTATTCGTGTCACTTTATGCCAAACTTTATGCCAAACGGCCTACTAAACAATATTCTTCCTGAAAGATATTTATATAAATTGTAACATGTAATAATATTCCACGCTACAATTATTCTTGTCCCTTTCCCAGACCGACTTAAAGTTTCCCCCGTCAGCTTTGTGGACTGAAACATGAATGGGCTCCAAACGATAAATGTTCAATAGGTTGGGCGCACTAGTATACTTGTTTAACGAAGTATAGATTGAAAGAAGATAGAGAGAAGTTATATATTGATTGCTTTTAAGGGGCACCGAATGGGTTACTATTTAAGGTACCTTTGACTTGACGTCTGGCTCTCCCTTAAAAGCATGAAAGGTATTGACATTGATTCGTGAGACACACAATTTGATATTATGCTGTTCATTATTGATGCACTATTCCATAGTAAGAAGGACACAAAGGAACACATTTTCCTTATAGTTCTAGTTCCATTGATCCTTGCACTCCATTTTTTATCCTCTCAATGCATGGAGCAAATTATTCTCAGATCGATATGTGTACAACTATGATGCGTTTTCTGTATGGCTAGTAAAACATATATATATTGTCTATTGCATATATAAAGACTCTTAGATACTGTCAATTACTGACTATTTGAATGATTGGTTTTTCATAAAAATACCTAATTTATTAGGTTTTTCAATATCATTTGAATCATACAAACAAAAAAATGTCAGTTGATCACCAAGCTTTTTACACACTTAAAAATGACCTTTTACATGAATATAAACAAAAAAAAATGTCCAATACCAGTGTGACTGCTCTGTTCAATTTAAAACATGGCTCTCAAGATCCTCGGTTAACTCTCCTGTAAGTTGCATGCTTTTTGTTTCATGTAGCAAATGTTTTTTTGGTTTTAGGGTTATTTAGCCTCGGTCCTCTTACCCTATGAGACGTTTCAAAAGAAATTTTAGGAGAAGGGTCGGTTGTTTGAGAGAGATTTTTTTTTATCCCAATCGCTCAAACCTAAAGTTCCAAACTCTTAGTCTTAGGGTAGAATATTAGAAATACCGAAAATCAGGGTGCCTTTTTGTATTTTGTTTTTCTTTATATAAAAGTAGGCACCAACAACTCGTGCTTTTCCATCATGCCATCCACGCGAATAAAAACGGTGGAAAAAGAATCGTTTCCATGACTCTCTCTGCTGGGTTGGTGGTTTTTTTTTTTCTAAATAGGCACTAGAAATATGGATTTTACCTATAGAACCCCAAACCTTGTTATAGCAGAAAAGAGGGGATGGAGAAAATGTAACCGTACAAAATAAAAAAAAAAGGACGGAACAAGACACAAGACTAAAACTTGGGAAACATTGTGGGAAGCAGGAGAAAATGAAATGCAGCAATTCTTCAGCCCGTAACATGAGTCTTCCTGAGTTATATATTATTTGAGGTACATTAGAATTAAACAGTTTATATTATTTGAGAATTTCTTTCCGGCGGTGTAGACCATATACATTATATTGCTTTAAAAATAAAACAATTTAAAGAATAAATTTGCACCAGAAAGTGAATTTTATATGTACTACAATGCAAATTTAGATGGACAAGCCTTGTCTTTGTTAAATATCAACTTTCATGGTGCTCTACTTGAAATAATAGCTTTTTGACCGAAATTGAATTGAAGGGGTCCAGAGCAAAAGTTCTGATACACATCTTCATGGACATTTATTCGTGGGGTTACACTCAAGGATCTTAATTTAGCCCTTTTGCTATATCACGTCAAGTATTTGTGGGGTTTTACTCGAAGGATCTTAAATTTGCCCTTCTCGTCAATTCTACTTCTTTCTCTTGGTTGGTAGTGTTGGTGGTTAGAAAAGTTGCATATTTTTACCACTTTACTCGAGTTAAACAATAAACGAATCGAGTTCAAGCTCGATTTTATGTAGTCGAGCTGAGCTCAAGCTTGCTGTAAGGAGCTCGACTCGAGTTTGACCTAAGCTCAAACTTGAGTTTTCTAGTCAAAAACTCGAGCTCGACTCGGTTGGTGTGCAGCCCTCCTACTACATACCCATGGATTTACAAAATAATGAGGATCTTAACTCTACAGTGTGTACGTCGGCGACTTACTGTGAGCACCGGTATTTGTTACATATTCAAAACAGGTCGGCTATCCTCGATCAGCATCGTTTTCTGAAGGGATGGACACATCCAATTATTTTTTGGAATTGAGGATAAATTTAAAAAACTGAAAAAAATAAATGATGAATTATAAATAATTAACAAATTGAAGACTATATATTACAGAATCGTTCTTCTAATGTGGCCTGCAACTGTGTAGTACTCCTTCAAACAATGCTATCAGAAATGTCGTAAACGATCTGTCTTAGAATCAAATCGGTGAAACCGGTGGCAAACCGATTGATTTTATTTGGTGGCCTATTCAAGAGCAGCACGTGCCGCCACTTTTAGATTTATTAAGAATAGTAGTGTCGCTTTTAAAAGGAATCTTTAAAGGTGCACCAGAAGTTTTATGAATGGCAAATATATGTTGTTAGAAAAAAATGCTCAACCATTTTACCATCTTCCTTCTTGGTTCTCCTCGCTAAGATCAGGAAGATGATGATCTTTGCAGCTTTATTTGTAGTACTCTCCATCACCGTTCTCCTTCGTCAAGTCTTCCTTCAGAGAATCAAGGATTTCTTGCAGCAAGATGCCCTCCCCATTCTTTTGAGGCAATTTCCTGCCAACCAAAGTGGTAATGGAGGAATTGGAGGAAACATGGACGCAGGGGAAGCGGTATTGGAGCCATCGACACCTTCGCCGTCTTCACCAAGAGCTGGTGGATCTGAGTTCGACGTGTTTCTCAGCTTCAGAGGCGAAGACACCCGAAAGGGTTTCACTGCGCATCTTCATGATGGACTCGAGGAGCGTGGTATTTCCACCTTCATGGACTGCGAGAAGTTGGAAAAGGGAGAGGAGATCAACAAGTTGTTGGAATACATAGAGAAGTCCAAGATCTTTGTCCCCATCTTTTCCAAACGCTTTGCAGAATCGAAATGGTGCTTGAAAGAGGTGACCAAAAGTGTGGAGTGCCGGAAGGAGATAATTCCGGTGTTCTTTGGTGTGGAAGCTTCCGACGTCCGCAACCAGGGCGGCCCCTTCAAATCTGCATTTAAGGATCATCAATCCAACAAGGACCAAGAGGAGGTGATTGAATGGATGGAAGCATTGAAGAAAGTCGGAAATATCTCTGGCTTCACTCTCAAAGACATGAATGGGTACCTCTCTTTCTCTCTCCCTCTCTCTCAACAATTAAAGTTTAATAGCCTCTCTCTTTCTTTCCCTCTCTCTCCCAGTTTAAAGTCTAACCTGGCGGATGCATGTTGTCCATAGCTTTAGATCTTGTTTTCTTTAAAATCATTATCTTATCAGCTATATTAATCAAATGCATCCTTCACTATTAGAGTTTCTCAAATTCATCTTCTTCTACTTAGGTAGTGTTTGATGGGCCATAAATTTCATGTAACACAAAAAACATTTTTCAAATTTTCAAAATTTTTCCTCCTTAACAAACACAGAAATTTTATTTGGAACATTGAAGCTGGAAATGGAAATATATTTTCGAAAAAATTTTTCCAGCCAAAGTGGTGGAAATTTTTTTTCAGAAATTATTTTTAACCGTTAGGAGGAAGAAGGGACGAAGGAATGAGGGAGGAGGAAGAAGGGAAGGAGGGAGAAAGAAGAAGGGAAGGAGGGAGGAAGAAGGAAGCGAGAGATGAGGAATAACGGAAGAAAGGAAAGAGGGAGGAGGAAGAAAGGAAGGCGGGAGGAGGAAAGAGGGAGGCGAGAGGAGGAAGAAGGGAAGGAGGGAAGGCGGGAGGAGGAAAAAGGGAGTGAGAGAGCGAAAAGGGAGGCGAAGGAAAAAGGGAAGGAGGAAGAAGGGAGCGAGGGAGAAAGAAGGGAAGTTGAACTCTGCCGCTCTGTTTCAGGAGCTACTTGCGTGTGACAATGATTTTGGATCTCAACGCGATTTTCCTGTGTAGCTCCATTGGACGTGAAATTTGGAGCGTCCACTCCTCAGCTTGTTGTCGACCTATTGTTAAATTTTCAGGCAAATCGGGGCTGTATGTGATTTTTAAAAAATCTACGAGTGAGGATGACTCCTGTCTGCCTCCTGAACACCTGTGACAGACATTTTCTACTACGAGACAACATCTGATCAGGCTGAGCACGATTCTTGTGTGAAGCTCACTTGAAGCCGATCTTCTGAGCCTCCAATCCCCAACATCTTAGCAAACTCCAAACCAAATTTCAGATTAATCGGAAGCCAAACGGATTTTGTAAAAATATGCGAGTCGTCCCTGCTCCTCCCTGCTCCTGAGCACCTCCTATTGCTCCTGAGCACCTCCCTTCTTCCTCCTTCCCTTTTTCCTCCACCTCCCTTCTTCCTCCTCCTTCCTTCCCTTCTTCCTCCTCACTCCTTCTCTTCTTCCTCTCCCTCCCTTCTTCTTCCCTCGCTCCCTTATTTCCCTAAACCTGAGAATATATTTCTATTTCATCAAACTAAGAAAATAAATTTTTGAAAATTTATTTTTCAGTCATCACACACACATCAAAATTAAAAATAAGAACGATTTTTTTATTCCATTTTTCCAAGATTTCCAGCCATCAAACACTACCTTAATTACTTTGCTTAATTTACGGGGACATATCCTTAAAGCTACTAACAGTTAAAGTGAGACAATTTAAGATGTGATTTTTGTGTTGAAAAAACTTAATTAAACAATTAACCAAAAAAAAAAATCATGTTTCCCCAAAAAGCATGCATCAGATTTTAAGAGAAATCTAAAATTAACTGACACACTTTTTTCTTTTTAAATTTTCTTAATTGCCAATGAACAGAAGATTATTTGATCACTTTTCGAGTTCTTGCTTATAAAAATTACATGCACGCCATTAGCTTCCCTGGAAAATGTTTATAAATATTTAAAATGTACTATTTATGTATCATCGGAGAGTACTTGACCGCAAAGTAGCTAGTCCTTTTCCAGAGACCAACTTAATATAACTCAAATGTTTATTTGCGTGAACCAGAGGAGACTTACGGATGAGTGGGACCAAACATTCAAACAAATGGATGAATGCGGAAAACTGATCAAAGAAAGGTGTTAATTAACTGAATGAAGCATATTATGGAAAGACCTTTTCAGTATAAACAATGAATAAATACACGTATGCAGATATTCATATTGGATCTGCTAAAGGAGCATCACAAATTCATTTTTTCTATTGTTCATGGTTTGTCATGCATGGGAGAAATTAATACTTGCAGGGATGAGGCAAAGCTAAAGCGTGCTGTCATTGAGAAAGTGTCAGCCAAACTAAACAAGAAGCCATTCGAAGTCGCAAAGCATCCAGTCGGAATTGAAACTCGTGTTAATGACGTGAAGAAAATGTTGGAGAATGGAGGCAATATGAATGGTGTTCATGTGGTTGGCATCCATGGTATGGGGGTCTTGGAAAAACAACCATTGCCAAGGCTGTTTACAATGAGTTAGCCGAAGGCTTCAATGGCGCCACCTGCTTCATTTCAAATGTAAGGGAAAATGCTGGACAACCCAATGGATTGGTCAACTTACAAAAACAGTTCATTGGTGACGTCTTGAAAGAAAAAAACGCATCCTTAGGTGATGTTGCACAAGGAAAAATTATGATCAAAGGCAGGGCCAGTAGTAAAAGGGTTCTACTTATCTTAGATGACGTAGATTCAGGAGAACAACTTGATGCATTGGCTGGTGGGAGAGATTGGTTTGGCTCAGGAAGCGTGATCATAATCACAACTAGAGATGAGGGGGTACTGCTAGCCCACGACGTGAAACAAGATGAAATTTACAAGCCACAAGAACTGAATGAAGATCTGTCGCGAGAGTTATTCATGCTTCATGCATTTGACGGTGAATTACCACAAGGAGAGTACGTCGAGTTATCAAACGAATTTGTTGGAGCAGCTGGTGGGCTGCCATTAACCCTCGAAGTGATCGGATCGCTTTTGTCCAAGAAGGATGTACAAGAGTGGAAAGATACATTAGAGAAGCTGAAAACGATTCCCCGCTACGAAGTCCAACAGAGATTGAAGCTAAGCTACGACAGTTTAGATGACTTGGAGAAGAACATCTTTCTAGATATTTCATGCTTTTTTATTGGTTGGGGCAGAGAAAGAGCTAATTACATGTGGGAGGATTGTCGCTGGTGCCCCAGTGCAGCAATTAGGGTACTTGTACAAAGGTCTCTCGTAAAGATAGGTGAGGAAAGTCAGGAGTTCGAGATGCACGATCAAATACGAGACATGGGGAGAGCCATAGTTGATGAAGAGAGCTCCCGAAAGCTTCAGAAGAAGAGTAGGCTGTGGAATAACCAAGACTCTTGGGGTTTACTTCAAAGAAAGGTAAACATAATCTCTCTCTCTCCGGCTGTGTTAGGTGAAAAAATTTGGACCGAAATTATTAATCTCATTTGAATCGGATCATAAAGTCGAAGTTCAATATCCGAGTGAGATCCACTGAAAATGTAGTCTCACTACATATAAACATCTGATCTTAGATATGCTAGTCCAAATCTGAGTCCCAATCCAAATCCAACTCCATACAATTCAATTAATTGAATCCGGTAAAAGCTGGCCTACTCGAATCTGAGCCATTCTCACCCTGCATATGAGCGTGTCCTGCTGGTTTAGTTTCTTCGAGTTTAATGGTTAATTATTTGTCACTCTATGGTGCTTTTGTCACTTTTATGCTACTAACCCAAATTTCTTTTATAATTCTTTAACTCCATTGACTTTCCAAATACTTGAGTATTAGAAACACTTTTACTAAATTACTACGATATGCAGTTGTGGTCTAACAAGGCTAGGCACCATTTTGAAAAGCTCGTTAGTGTCTAATGGCTAACAGGTAACAGAAAGAGCAGAAAGGGCGGCGGCCTTGGTATCTAAAACGAAGTACTCTGCAATTTTAGCAGTGAGAGTTGTTTCAATGTACATGTTCTGATTCCATTGTGTATGCTTTATTGAACTGGCAACTCGTGGACGTATCCAAGTTGACGGCCTCACGTCCTTAAGGCAAAGGCTACAAATCTTGGCCACGCACCATAAGTAAGGTATGAAAATTACTTTGCGTCTCTATTTTGTGCAGGTACCAAGGGCTATTGATGCCGAAGGGATTCGGATACTGCGAAAGGGCGACCGGTTCAATAAAAATGATTGTGTTAGTGCCGAATGGTTTGAAAACATGCTCAACCTGAGATATCTTCAAGCTGAAAATGTCAACTTCCAAGGCACGTTTCCATGTTTTCCTACAGATCTGAAATGGTTGCAGTTGGAAAGGTGCCACTTTGACTCCCTGCCATCTGATTTTAATCTTGAGAATCTTGCCATCCTTGACCTCTCCGACATGGCCCCAACTCTTATAAACCAACTGTCATTGAGTTTGAAGGTCAGTATATTATGAGGGAGTAGTTCTGTTTTTCTTCTCTTGTCATATTCTAAATCTCATGATTTGTTCCCAATGGAAAATTTATTTTATGCATGCAGGCCTTTGAAAGATTGAGAGTTTTGTCACTTTGTGGAGTGGAAACAAAGATTACCCTTCATTTCATGAATATGCCTAGCTTGGTGAAATTGAAATTTGTAAATTGCTCAGGATTAACTACAATTGATGAATCAATCGGAAAACTCAAGAACTTAACACATTTAAGCACTCGCAGCTGTCGGCATCTACAAAAACTACCAGATTCAATTTGGCGACTGAGTTCACTTGAGGCGCTTCATATTCGTCATTGTCACAAAGTTTCCTCTTTGCCAGAACGATTGGGAGAGTTGGGATCACTCAAGATGCTTGATCTTACAGCAACAAGTATAGAGAAGATACCTGATTCAATAGGACAACTTATAAATTTATGTGTGCTATGTATCGTTGAGTGTAAAAGACTATCAAGGTTACCTGATTCCATTTGCCAGTTACGCTCTCTGGAGATCCTTGATCTTCATGGTTGTCTTGGTTTGACCTCTTTGCCAGAGCGATTGGGAAAATTGGGATCACTCGTGAAGCTTGATCTCAGTTGGACACAAATAGAGAAGGTACCTTGTTCAGTAGGGCAACTTAAAAACTTGCATCAGATGCTTATGTACTTTTGTCAAAGACTATTGAGGTTACCTGATTCTATTTGCCGGTTAAGTTCTCTTGAAGTGCTTGGCCTGGATAATTGCAATGAACTTTGTTCTATACCGGAAGGCTTAGGGGACATGAAGTCATTAAAGAAGATTGACCTTTCTTGGACTCGCATTGAGGTCATACCTGATTCTATTGGAGAGCTCACCGACCTTGTTGAGCTATCTTTATGTTGGTCAAAAAGCTTGGACAGCTTACCCGATTCCATTTGCAAGCTAAAGTTGTTGAAATCGCTTGACCTTACTGGGTGTCTTTCTCTCTGCTCCTTGCCAGAAAGACTAGGGGACATGGAGAAACTGGAGGTGCTTATTCTTGACAATACGAAAATAGAGATCATACCTGATTCAGTTTGCCATCTTAAGTTGTTGAAAAAGCTTGACCTTAATGAGTGTCTTTCTCTCTGCTCTTTGCCAGAAAGACTAGGGGACATGGAGAAACTGGAGAAACTTATTCTTGACAATACCGGAATAGAGATCATACCTGATTCAATTGGACAGCTTAAAAGCCTTCGCCTGCTATCTTTGCATGGTTGCAAGTTCCAGAAAACAATACCTATTTCCATAACACAATTGAGCTCCATACAACAACTGAATATGTCTGGAACAAGTTTAAAGAGCTGTAAGAACGACCGTCCACATCTTGCAGCAAGTAATATTATTGAATTGACAGGTTCATCTTCGGAGTTGCTTGGCTTGTGCGACGAATCTCACAAAGCCTTAGAAATTTTTCACTTGAAGGATGCTACGATTGAAGAGTTGCCCGATTGTGTTGGAAGGATGGAAAATCTCAAGAAGCTACGGCTAGAATGTGAAATGCTGAAAGAATTGCCCAATTGGATTGAGGGGTCCTTGGAAAATCTTACTCAATTAGAGGTCATGAGCATGCATCTAAAAGCTCTGCCTGACTGCATTGGGCCGCTCAAGCAACTTGGTGAGTTGAGTCTCAAGTGTGAGAACCTCAAAGCTTTACCCAACTCGATTGGGTCATTGAAACAGATGTGGAAGTTGGAATTGAACTGCATGAACCTTGAATCTCTGCCTGATTCCATTGGAGAGCTGGAAAATGTTGCCGTCTTCAAAATCGAATCAGCAAAATTGAAGGTCCTGCCAAACTCAATTGCATTGCTTGGAAGCATTGATACGTTGGTGCTATATTGCATGAGCCTGGAAGCTCTACCTGATTCGATTGGACGTTTGCAGAAACTTTTAGAATTTGAGGTGTGGTCTAACAATCTTGAAGCTCTACCTGACTCCATTGGGTCGTTGAAACACGTTCGGACATTGACATTAAAGTGCCCAAACCTCGAGACTCTACCAGATTGTATTGGAGAATTAGAAAGTCTTCATGACTTTAAAGTGGACTCTCATCGCCTCAAATATTTGCCCAATTCTATTGGCTCTCTAACAAGGATTTGTTGCTTGACCCTAAACTGCTTGAACCTTGAAGAGTTGCCTAACTCTATGGAAAAATTACAAGGACTTGAAACTTTATATTTACATTGCGACAAGTTTACAGCTCCATCTGATTTCATAGGACGATTGGAAAATCTTGAGACCTTCTCGTTCAACAGTAACAAATTAAAATGCTTGAATGCAGCAATTATCGAGTCTTGGGGAAGGCTTCATCATCTATATCTAAGTGGTTGCGAGAACCTGGAAGGTATAATAGCTGCCTCTATTCGACAAACAGGTTTGTTTCGCCTCACATCCTTAAGGTCGCTTCATTTGAAAGACTGCAAGAGGCTTGAGTACCTTCCTCAGCTTCCCTCTTCTCTACTCTGGCTTGATGCTTCTGGGTGCACCAATTTGAGAACAGTGTCGGATATTTCTGACTTGAAAACTTTGGAGAAATTGTGGTTGGGTGCTTGTAAGCAGCTCGAAGATGTGCCTGGCCTCGAAAATATTTCAAGCAACTTGGAAGATTTGGAACTGCCTGGCCCTTGTGATTTCACGGGGTGTTGCCACTTTAGTCATGATTTCAAAAACAAAGTGTCCAAGGTATGTACCGAATATACGTTCTCTTGTTGTTCATTATATTGGAAAATTGCACCGTAATTATTGCTTATAATGATACTATATGTGGCAGTGCTGGAAATTAAAACTACAAAGGGCAGAAACATATAGTTGAACATGACCTAATTATTAGTAAATGGAGCAACACTATACAAATGAACAATATTTTGAATCATACAGTGCCTTAAATGAAATATATCTTGTGGCACAAGCATGGGTACTTAGAAGTATATGTAAAACATTTAATAATCTATCAACTAAGTTTACTTTTTCATGAAACTAAAATTAGTGGTGTATAGACTTAAGAAGTTAATTATTTCTTTTCACATATTGTGTGGATAATCTAGTAACAGAAACATTATGTAGTCACTATCTTTGACAAAAAGTGTTATGCAACAATATATTTTTCCATAACATTATAAGGACCAAGAAATTATAAAATTTGACTAATATATCTTTAGATTTTACTAATTCCCTTCATGAGGTAGAAGATGAACCATACCCCACCAATGTTTGGAAAAACCCAATAATTTTAAGTTAATTTTCCTTAAACATATATAGTTAGCAATTGTATTAAATGTATATATAGTAAATCGATGGATAATTATTTGAAAACAAATTGACCAACTTATAAAGAAGAAAGGAACTAAACTTCACGCATAAGGAAGAAGTCGACAGGATCAATCAAGAATAATGGAGATAACAAATTCTGAAATTCTAAACTGGCTGGGTTAGGGTGCGGACTACCGATTATAGCACTGTAATCCCCTCTAACAAATGGATCTTTTATTGTTTTCGTGGCTTGTTGTTATTCGAAGCATTCCTAGAATTGAATACTCTATTGCTGATGAACTTCTTTGTCTCAGGAGATGACTTTTGAAAACTTGAAAAGGCTGAAGATATCAGGGTCTTTACTGCCAGGATCAGCAAAAGGACAACAGCATCTGCAATTTACGCTCCCGAGGTTGCCATTTAGTTGGTTGAGAAGAGCAAGGGTGAAGTTAGGTCTGGAGAAGGTCCTCTCACCCATCTGCATAGCAATCATTGCCGATGACGTTACTGTGTTTGAGAAAATTGCAGAAGTCGACGGTGATGAAGTCCGATTGTACTTGGGAGCAGAGAACATTGTGAAGACAGGGGAGGGAGCACATTGCTATAGAATGCAAGTGACAATGGATGTGTCCCAACTGCAAAATGTATCTGTACTTCTTGTGGGGACTCGTCGGTACCACCGGTACAATGCAGACTGAAGCACATAGGGTGTTATTGCCTGGTACTGATGTGCAGGCGGCTTTGTGGAGAGGGGAAGGAGCCGGAGGGGGTGGGGTGCTTTTCTCTAGCTTGAGTAGTGTTAATAATTCTCCTACTCACCTAAATCTCTATGCCCATATCTCTGTTCATGAAAATCTATGTAACTTTTTTTTGTGGCGCTGACAAGCATTTCTTATAATTAAGAATATTATTAGGCACAATGCAGATTGTTGAATGACTAATATCCAAGTTCAGATTGCAGCTAGAATATCTTATAGAGGCAAAGAAAAAAAAAAAAACTGATTTTCATGATGTTTATGTTTTGACTTCCTTTAAATGAAGGAAGTATGCAAATCTTAATTTTCTCTTGCAGCACGTTCTTTGTTTTTTTAATTAGTTGTTTGATAGTACATGCTTGTTTTAAATTCTTGAAAACAAATATATTTACTGCTCACACTTGAACAATGTTCTGAGCACCGCCGAACTTTTGATAAACACCAAACCGCCGCTTGGTTGACGAAATAATTCACAGAACCCTCTATGATGTTCTTGATGGAAAACACAGGAGGAGTGAGTAATTGAGTATATACCAAAAGGAACAGACTTAACCCAGTTTGCAAAAAAAAAGAAAAAAAGAAAGAAACCTCTACAAGTATTAACAGCACCGCTTTGAGGGTAGTATTGTGAAAATTAATTCATGCACCCATTCTAGTTCTCTTATCAATGCATTTCCCTTTTTAATCTTATATGTCATGATTGCAATGATTTTTTTTTAGTCTTAAAATATTATTTGCGATATCAATATTTTAGCATGTGTCATGCCACTAGCAAATTGGGACGATCCAAGCTGATATGCAACTCAGAATTCGAGTAACAGATGGAAAAAAAGAACACTTTGATCTTATAATCGAAAGTGGTATACCAAATATATCTATTTTTTCACAAAAAAAAAAAAACATTTTCATTACTTGCTAAGGGTCGCATCGACGAAGAAAAGCATTAGTTTGTAAATGCCTGAAGGTTCTACAGTGTAGGCAGCACGCACTTACATTTCTATCAAGATTTTAATTTTCTCCACTTGGAGGTTTCAAGACATCTCCCATGTGCAAATATAGAACCACTCTGAAGGAATTTTCAACTTTACAAGCTCAGCTGTTCCGTGTGTTGCTTTCATACAAATAAATTCAGCAAATCTCATTTGAATATCAACCCTCAATTAATTAATCACTCTCTTTCCGCCTAAATAACTGTTATTGGAGTATCTATTGAAATTTGAATAGCTTTCACGTGGCGTAATGCTTACATAATTTGAATAGCTCATCGGAGGCTATGAAGACAATTTGAAACAAAAATCTAATTAAAGAAATTGAAGAGCGGCCTAAACACCTAAAGTCTGGTGATGCTTACGACTGTACAATGAGTTGAGTCAGCTCGTGGTCTGACTTGAACTTGCTTGTTAAAACTTGACTCGGAGCGCTTGAGTTCAAATGTATGCTCGAAATATTAAACAAGTCGAGTTCGAGTTATAAGAACTTAACAGAGGACTCTGCCATGCGAGAATCCAGAGCTACTGGATATTTAGCTACAAACAGAGGCCATTTATTTACTTCACTCAAGATTCTCTTTACGATGACTTGGATGAGCTTTCCCTCGTATCTGCCTCAAGGTCAAAGGAATACAAATCAAATTTACAACTCATTGTAATCAATGCTTGATTTGAGTTTCCCTGCATATAAAAACTTAAGTCATGCAATAACCAAATATACATATAATGATTGTCAAAATCCATTCATATCTTAATTTGCATACAGGGGGTGTCACATCTATACATAATTAATGGTTTGAGAAGGTAAATGAAAGGAATAAATACATATAATTGTGACATTCTATTATACCTATTTGCAGATGTTACAAATCTGAGCTGTTTTTAATCTGATCAAATGACACAGATGTGTTCAAAATAGCATGCAAGTTATCATTCATTTGCTTTGGCTTTTTTTTACCAAAAAAAGCACATGTTCTTTAAGCCTGCAATAGTTGATGGTTTTCTTGCTGTCCATTCAAAAGCTGATCATGGCTAATAAATCTTTAGATGTTTACATATATATATATATATATATAACCTGGATTTATCAGGGAGAGAGAGAGAGAGAGAGATTCCTTTTAAGCCCGACCACCTTAGAATTGGATGAAATTTGTTCTATAAAAGGGTAAGTTGAGTCAAGTCAATAGGTGGTACGTACCAGCACCATTATTGGCCTCTCGCAGCAATAATGTAATGTTGCGGCACCTTTATGAATTTTAAAATAGTTTTGGTCCACATTGGATCCTCCGCCCAAAATAGTGAAACTTGGAGAAAATGATCAGGTGATAAGCGACTTTTCAGAAAAAAAAGCCACCTCCCCCCTTGGGGCTTTTCCAATTTGTATAAAATTTTCTGTTATGTGCTCATTTTTCGAAATAATCTGGATACCACCACGATATTTCTCAAATTTCATAAAATAGGCTCGGCTTTCATCAACAACTATCAAGCGACTGTTCGAATTCAAACCTGTCGATTTGAAACGATCAGTTTCTTGCTTATAATATATATATATATATATATATATATATAAAAAGTAGAGAAAAGCTATATATTGATTGATTTTAAAAGGCACCAAATAGGTTACTATTTAAGGTACCTATGACTTGACGTGTATGGCTTCTCGCTCGGCATTGACATCGATACTTGACGTGTATGGCTTCTCGCTAACCCTTAAAAACATGAAAGGTATTAACATTGATTCGTAAGAAGACAATTTGATCTTATTTTTTTCATCATTGGTAAAACACATTTTCCATATAATTCTAGTGCCATTGATCCTTGCACCTCATTTTCATCCTCCCAATGCGTGGAGCAAATTATTCCCAATCGATGTGTACAAATATGATGGGTTTTTTGTATGGCTACTAAAATATATATATATATATATTGTCTATTGCATATGTAAAGATTCTTTAATACTGTAAATATATTGGGTTTTTCATAAAAGCCAATAATTCTTAGAAATATTTGTTTTGTCCCAATCACTAAAGCCTAAAGTTAGAAACTCACAGGGAATTTTAAATAGAACGAAGATCAGGTGTCGTTTTGTATGTTGTTTTTCTTTATAAAAAAGTAGCCACTAACAACTTGTTATATTCCATCTTGCCATCCACGCGAAGGAAAAGGTTGAAATAAGCGACCGTTTCCATGACTCTGCCGGTTGGTGGTATTTTGTTTTTTCTAAATAGGCACTAGAAAATATGGATTTTATCCCATAGGGCCCCAAACCTTGTTATAGCAAAAAAAAAAAAACATAGAAAAATGTAACCGTACAAAATAAAAAATAGGATGGAACAAAACACAAGACTAAAACTTGGAAAACATGTGGGCATGGAAGAAAATGAAAAGGCAACTCTTCAGCCGGTAACACGTATATCATTTGAAAGAAGGTTGAAGTTTCCACCAACAACTCATCCCAAAGGATACAAGACTTACTTTGATGCTCAAAGATGTGTCACCCTCCTCTCGGCATGTTTGTGCATCGATGGCCTCTCGTTTGTAACATAAAGAGTTAACCATTAGGAACTCGAAGAGGAGACCGGTCTCTTGCCAGCCCCTACTCGATCTCATTGTACAAGTACAAATCCAATCACCATTGATAGAGCAGATCAGGCAGGATAAAAACTACTTCCTTAAAGGTATTGAATTTTTTTCATTGAGGAACACTAGAATTAAACAGTTTATATATTATTTGACATTTTTTTCCTATATACATTATATTGTTTTAAAAATAAAACAATTTTAATAATAAATTTGCACAGAAAGTGGATCTTATATGTACTAAAATGCAAATTTAGATGGATATGTCTGTCTTTGTAAAATCTCAAAATGCAGGAGCCTCAGAAACAAAAATAAGGACGACGTAGACTTCACTAGAACCATAACATGGCAGACAGGCCTACAGAAGTTTCCCAGTTCTCTACTTTAAATAGCTTTTCGACTAAAATTGAAGGGGCCCATATCAAAAGTTCTACCATAGCCCATACCAAAAGTTCTAATACACATGTCCATAGACAATTATTCGTGGGCTTTCTCACTCAAAGAATCTTAAATTTCCCCTTCTTCAAGAGGAGATCTCCTCTGTTCTACCCTTCTTTCTCTTGGTTGATCATGAGGTTGATGATCACTCTCTCTGTGCCTTGTGATTATTAATATTTTATTGAGGCAGTGTTGGTGACTAAGAAAATCACATCTTTTTACCACCTTACACGAGTTAAACAAGCAAACGAGTCAAATTCGAGTTTGATTGTGTGTAGTTGAGTCAAGCTCGAGCTTACTATAAGGAGCTCCACTCGAGTTTGAGCTAAGCTCAAGCGCGAGTTTTTTGAGTCGAAAGCTCGAGCTCGACTCGGCTGGTGTGCAGCCTTACAACATACCCATGGATTTAGAAAATAATGATGATCTTTAACTCCACGGTGCATTATGTCCACAGCTTACTGTGAGCACCGGTATTTGTTACATATTGAAGGGATGGAACACATCAAATTATTTGTGGGAATTGAGGATAAATTTAAAAAACTAAGTAAAATTAATTGATGAATTATAAATAATTAAAAAATTGAAGACTATATATTACAGAATCGTTCTTCTAATGTGGCCTGCGTGGTACTCCTTCAAACAATGATATCAGAAATATCAAATCGGTGAAACCGGTGGCAAACCGATTGATTCAAAAGCACCATGTGCCGCCACTTTTAGATTACCTTTTAGTAAGTTTAAGAATTTTTTTATTAATTTCAATCATTTTTTTAGATTCATTTCTATTTCTCCCAAAAAGAATAACAATATCTCAACCGGATCGACCAAACCACCGGCAATTCGATTCTGAAACCAATTTTTATTGGAGTACATCAATTGCTCAATAGATTCATATTGGATAGTTACAATCCTAAAGAAACATCATGGTGGTTACGTTCTCATTGCATATAATAGCTGACGCATGGATTAACTTGCAGGGACGAGACAGTTTGCAAAGCATCCGATTGGGCGTTGAATACTTGAAGAAAATGTCAAAAGAGAACGGAGGCAAGGAGATGATCATCATATTGATGTGGTTGGAATGCAAGCTATGGGAGGTCTTGGAAAGACGACAAGACTTAGCGGAATGGTTTTGTGGCGCCACTTGTTTTCTTTCAAATACAAGGGAAAAATCTGGACAACACAATGGATTAGCCGCCTTACACAAGCAGGTCTTTCATAAAAGATGTTTTGTTTGAACCCTTTTAATTTTAGTCATGAGTGTTGTCCAAAGGAAAGCACGCAGAACCTTCCGGTAAGTTAACTTTTAACTGCATTTAATATTAAATGTTCATTAAAAAAAAAAAATTCTACTATTTCCGCATTGTTGTTTAGACGAATATTTGAGCCTACTTTGCTTGAACATTTAACATTAATTTTTATATTAAATTTATTAAGAAAAGCAATGTTCCTTTTAAAAGGAATCTTTAAAGGCACACCAGAAGTTTTATTAATGGCGAATATGTTGTTAGAAAAAAATACACAACCATTTTACCATCTTCCTTCTTGGTTGTCCTTTCTAAGATCAGGAAGATGATGATCTTTGCAGCTTTATTCATGGTACTCTTCATCGTCGTTCTCTTTGGTCATGTCTTCCTTCAGCGAATCAAGGATTTCTTGCAGGAAGATGTCCTCCGCATGCTTTTGAGGCAATTTTCTGCCAACCAAAATGGTAATGGAAGAATTAAAGGGAACACGGAGGAAGGGGAAGAGGTACTGGAGCCATTAACACATTCACCGTCTTCACAAAGAGCTGGTGGATCCGAGTTTGACGTGTTTCTCAGCTTCAGAGGTGAAGACACCCGAAAGGGTTTCACTGGGCATCTTCATGATGGGCTCCAGGAGCGCGGTATTACCACCTTCATAGACTGCGAGAAGTTGGAAAAGGGGGAGGAGATTAACAAACTATTGGAATACATAGAAAGGTCCAAGATCTTTGTCCCCATCTTCTCCCAACACTTTGCGGAATCGAAATGGTGCTTGAAAGAGGTGACCAAAAGTGTGGAGTGTGGAAAGAAGATAATTCCGGTGTTCTTTGGCATAGAACCTTCCGACGTCCGCAACCAGAGCGGCCCCTTCAAATCTGCGTTTAAGGATCATGAAATCAACAAGAAGCAGGATGAAGAGGAGGTGAGGAAATGGAGGGAAGCATTGAAGAAAGTCGGAAATCTCTCTGGCTTCACTCTCAAGGACATGAATGGGTATCTCTCTCTCTCTCTCTCTCTCTGGAAATTAAAGTTTAATCACCTCTCTCATTCTTTCCCCGTCTCTCCACATTTAAAGTCTGACCAGGTGGATGCTTTGTTGTCTATAGTTTTTGAGTTGCTTCCATTTATATCTTATTCATATGCTTATTTTCTTCTTGTGTTGTCCCAACATCATGTTTGGCTGATTTAGATCTTTTTCCTTTAAAATCATTATCTTATCAGCTATCTTAATCAAACGCACCCTTCACCATTTGAGTTTCTCAAATTCATCTTCAACTTAATTACTTTACTTAATTAACCGAGACATATCCTTAAAGCTACTATCAGTTAAAGTGAGAAAATTTAAGACGTGATCTTTGTGTTGAAAAATTGACTACTATATGGACGTGATCTTTGTGTCCAAAAACGTAATTAAACAATTAGCAAAAAAAAAATCTTGTTTTCCCCAAAAAGAATGTATCAGATTTTATGAGAAATCTAAAATTAACGGACACACGTTTTTCTTCTTGCTTACAAAAATCACATGCATGCCTATAGGTTTATCGGGAAAATCTTTATAAATATTTAAAATATACTATTTATGTATAATCTGAGGGTACTTGAGCATAAAGTAGCTAGTCCTTTTCCCCAGTGACCAACTTAATATAACTCAAATGTTTATTTGCGTGAACCGGAGCAGACTTACGGATGAGTGGGACCAAACGTTCAAACATATGGATGAATGTGGAAAACTGATCAAAGAAAGGTGTTAATTAACTGGATAAAGCTTATTGTGGAAACACCTTTTTATTGTAAACATTCAATAAATACACGTATGCAGATATTCAATTTGGATCTGCTAAAGGAGCATCATAAATTCATTTTTCCTATTGTTCATAGTGTGACATGCTTGGGAGAAATTAATACTTGCAGGGATGAGGCAAAGCTAAAGCGTGCAGTCATTGAGAGAGTGTCAACCAGACTAAACAAGAAGCCATTCGAAGTCGCAAAGCATCCAGTCGGAATTGAAACTCGTGTTAATGACGTGAAGAAAATGTTGGAGAATGGAGGCAATATGAATGGTGTTCATGTGGTTGGCATCCATGGTATGGGGGGTCTTGGAAAAACGACGATTGCCAAGGCTGTTTACAATGACTTAGCTGAAGGGTTCGATGGCGCCACTTGTTTTATTTCAAATGTTAGGGAAAATGCTCGACAACACAATGGATTGGTCAACTTACAAAAACAGTTCATTGAAGACATCTTGAAAGAAAAAAATACATCCTTATGTGATGTTGCACAAGGAAAAATTGTGATCAAAGACAGGGCCAGTCGTAAAAGGGTTCTGCTTATCTTAGATGACGTTGATTCCGTAGAACAACTTGATGCATTGGCTGGTGGGAGAGATTGGTTTGGCTCTGGAAGTGTTATCATAATCACAACTAGAGATGAGGAGGTACTTCTAGCCGACAACGTGAAACAAGATGAAATTTACAAGCCACAAGAACTGAATGAAGATCAGTCTCGAGAACTATTCATGCTTCATGCATTTAACGGTCAACAACCACAAGGAGAGTATGTCCAGTTATCGAACCAAGTTGTTGCAGCAGCTGGTGGGCTGCCCTTAACCCTCGAAGTTATCGGATTGCTTTTGTCTTCTAAAAAGAATGTACAAGAATGGAAAGATACATTAGAGAAGCTGAAAAAAATCCCCCCAAGGGAAGTCCAACAGAGGTTGAAGCTAAGCTATGACAATTTAGAGGACTTGGAGAAGAAAATATTTCTAGATATTTCATGTTTTTTTATCGGTAAGAACAGGGAAAATGCTACTTACATGTGGGAGGACTGTGGGTGGTTCCCAAATGCAGCAGTTAGGATACTTGTAAAAAGGTCTCTCGTTAAGATAGATGAAGGAAATCAAGAGTTCGAGATGCACGATCAAATAAGAGACATGGGGAGAGCCATAGTTGATGACGAATGCTCTCGAAAGCTTCAGAAGAAGAGTAGACTGTGGAATAACCAAGACTCTTGGGATTTACTGCAAAGAAAGGTAATTGTAATATCTATCTCTCTATCTTTCTCTCTCTCCTCTCTCTCTGGCTGGGTTTGGTGAAAAAATTTAGACCGAATTATTAAATCCCATTTGAATGAGATCATAAAATCCAAATTCAATATCCGAGTGAGATCCGCTGAAAATCTAGTCTGACTACATATAAACATCTGATCTTAGATATGCTAGTCCAAATCTGAGTCCCAATCCAAATCCAACTACATACAATTCAATTAATTGAATTCGGTAAAAGCTGGCCTATAACTCGAATCTGAACCGTTCTCATCCCTCATATGACCGTGTGCTGGTGGTTTAGTTTCTTCAAGTATAATGGTTAGTTGTTTGTCACCCTCACTCTAAGGTGCTGCTTATTAACTTTGTCACTTTTATTTATACTACTAACTTGGACTTGTTTAAAGCATAAACCCAAATTTCTTTTGCAATTCTTGGACTGCACTGACTTTCCAAATACTTGAGCAGTATAATCACTTTTAATGCAGTTGCTAGAAATGAAAGACTAGGAGCAAGGCAAGGCACCTTTTAGAAAAGCTCGTAATTATCTAATGGCTAACATGTAACAGAAAGAGCATCTTGTAAGGAAAGGGTAGCTTTTCAACCCGTTTATAATTTGATGGAAAGTTCATAAATAAATATGTTTTGGCTTTCCTTGGAAATATCATGTATTCTAAAATGAAGTCCTTTGCAATTTTAGCAACGAGAGTTGTTTCAATGTACATGTTTTGATTCCATTGTTTATGCTTTATTGAACTGGCATCTCATGGACGCATTCAAGTTGACGGCCACACGTCCTTAAAGCAACGACTATAAATCTTGGCCAGGGAGTCAATTGCTGACACCATTAACTAAGGTATGCTAATTACTTTGCGTTTCTAATTTGTGTAGGTACCAAAGACTATTGATGCCGAAGGGATTAGGATACCGCGAAAGGATGAACGGTTCAATGAGAATGATTGTGTCAGTGCCGAATGCTTTGAAAACATGCCCAACCTGAGATATCTTCTAGCTAACAATGTCAAGTTCCAAGGCACTTTTCCATGTTTTCCTACAGATCTGAAATGGTTGCAGTTGAGAAGTTGCCACTTTGACTCCCCGCCAGCAGATTTTAATCTCGAGAAGGTTGTCATCCTTGACTTTGATAATACCAACATGGCCCCAACTCTTATAAACCAACTGTCAATGAAATTAAAGGTCAGTATATTACGAGGGAGTAGTTTTTTTCTTTTCTTCTCTTGTTATATTCTCATGACTTGTATGTTCCCTTTGGAAATATTTATTTTATGCATGCAGGCCTTTCAAAGATTGAAAGTTCTGTCACTTAGTCAAGTGGAAACAAAGATTACCCTTGATTTCACGAATATGCCTAGCTTGGTGAAATTGCAATTTCTACATTGCTCAGCATTAACCACAATTGATGAATCAATCGGGAAACTCAAGAACTTGACACACTTGGATGTTTGCCTGTGTGATCTTCTAGGGACCCTACCGGATTCAATTGGCAGATTGAGTTCACTTGAGGCCCTTCATATTCGTCATTGTCACAAAGTTTCCTCGTTGCCAGAACGATTGGGAGAGTTGGGATCACTCAAGATGCTTGATCTTACAGCAACAAGTATAGAGACGATACCTGATTCAATAGGACAACTTACAAATTTATGTGTGCTAGTTATGGGTGAGTGTGAAAGATTATCAAGGTTACCTGATTCCATTTGCCGGTTATGTTCGCTTGAAATGCTTGATTTGAATTGGTGTAGTGAACTTTGTTCTATACCGGAAGGGTTAGGGGACATGGAGTCGTTAAAGAAAATTGACCTTTCTGGGACATGCATTCAGGTCATACCTGATTCCATTTGCCAGCTAAAGTTGCTGAACTCGCTTGACCTTAGTGGGTGTCTTTCTCTCTGCTCTTTGCCAGAAAGATTAGGGGACATGGAAAAACTGGAGGAGCTTATTCTTGATGATACTAGAATAGAGACGATACCTGACTCAGTTGGAAAGCTTAAAAGCCTTCGCCTGCTATCTTTGAAAGGTTGCAAGCTCCTGCATGAATTGCCTGATTCCATAAGTCAATTGAGCTCCGTACGCATTATCATCGGATTTGCTAGGAAGCATTAATACGTTGGTGCTACATTGCATGAGCCTGGAAGCTATACCTGATTTGATCGGACACTTAAAGAAACTAACATATTTTCAGGTGTCGTCTACAGTCTTGAAGCTCTACCTGACTCCATTGGGTCGTTGAAACGTGTTCTGACATTAGAATTAAAGTGCTCATAGCTCGAGATTCTATTGGAGAATTAGAAACTCTTGGGGACTTTGAAGTGGACTCCCATCGTGTAAGACCCACGATTTTTCATTTGTTTCCTTAATTATTGAGACGTTAAAATAGGGAGGAGCTAAAATGGTATATGAAATGGTTGCTAGGAATAGTTAAAAACTGTCAAGGGGACAGTGATGAAAGAAATGATTGGTTTACTAACTGAAATTATTCAAAGAAAACTGATAAAAAAATCGTTTCCTTTCTCATGAGTAACTGAAAACAAAACTGGAATGGCAATAAGGAAGGCCTTGTAGAGGGTTTATTGACCTCATTTTTCAGGAAAAGATCATTCTTTCTGCCTCAGCCATGGAGGGAAACGTCTAGCAATAGAGAAATTGAGAGACAGAGAGAAAGAGGGAGAAGGGTTCTCATTTCTGCTCTCTTCTTGGATAAGATCGAAGTTGGTGGCTGCTGGAAAAGAACCAGAAGCATAGAGGTTGCTGACTGGAGTTTATCGCGGATTTGAAAGGTATGGAAATGTTCGGTTTTGAATGGATCATGTAGCCCTTGTATTTTCTGTTTGATTTCTGATTAATAGATACACTTATATGCATGTTATAATAGTAAATCTATATACTTACACGCAGTTCTCTTGGTCTCAGCTATATCTGATTTCTTTTATGCATGTTATATAGATATGCACGTTGGATGTATAATAGATATGAATAGAGGTATGAGGTGTTGTATGCTGGAACTGATACGCAGTACTCTTGGTCTCAGCTGTCACTGATTTCCTAAAAGAGTAAATTACATATGCATGTATGAGATGTAATTAAATGTGTACAGAAAATAAAAAGGGGTATATTGAGGGCAATTCTGTTAGGCGCGGCCTGGTTAAATGCCTTCAGACGATCCGTGTTTCAGGGGTCACACAGGGAGGACAGAAATCGCAGAATATTTAAAAATTAATGCTAGCTCCGATTCTGACAAAACTTGGGCAGCACCTTGTGTTACCAGGGAGAATGGGAGGCCCTAAAGCACGGCCCCAAATTAGCTCGCTAGATGAAAGGCGTTAGGGAGTTAGCCCGCTGGTTGCCGGTTATTTTTTTTACATTATCTGTGACATCTAAAAACTATGTCAGATTCCGGTAGCTGGCATTGTTAGCTCTGGTGTTAGAAAATGTCGAATAAGGGCTCGTTGGATTCGTCTGCTTCTGTAGATTATTTTCATAAAATTTCGTAATTTTTGAAGCATCTAATAAAAAGAAATGGATTTTTAAATGACTGCCTGTCGCTAGAGTGTTTTCTGCGACAGAAAATCTGAAAAGTACATCAGATTCCGGTGACCGGCCTGCCAGCTCCGATGTTGGAAAATAACGAGTAAGGGCTTGTTGGATTCACCTGCTTTTGAGAATTACTCTTGTAAAATTTCATAATTTTTGGGTAAGCGGTTGAAGAGGTACGAATTTTTGAGTGACCACCTATCCCTAGAATGCTTCCCCGTGAAACCAGAAACTGAATGGTATTCCAGTGGCCGGCGCTGCCAGCTCCACTGTTGGAAAATGTCAAACAAGAGCTCGTTGGATTTATCTGCTTCCGAAGATTATCCCTGTAAAATTTCATAAATTTTTGGAAAACCCGATGAAGAGATTATTTTTTGAATGACCGCCGTCGAAACAAGAAGAAGATCATAATTTGTGAAAAATCTGATGAAAAGATATTAATTTCTGAATGACTGCCGATCCAAACAGGAAGAAAAGGGAGGTGCACCCGTGAGAAGAGATAAAGACAAGGGAGAAATGAAAAGAGGGCTAGGGTTCGACCAAATTTATACCAAATTTGGAAAATTACAAGACTAGTCCACCTTATTAGAGAAATCTTGAGAAAAACGGTTAAATTTTTAGAAATTCATGCCCAAACTTTTTGCTAAAAACTCAGAAAGAGGCTTGCGAAAGTTAATTTCAGTAAAAACTAGAGATTTCAGACGAAATTGCAAAATAGTACCTCCTCAATTTCTTAAATTGTCAAAAAGAGGGTTTTCTTATATTTGTTTGCAATTTCGATGGAAAAACTTAATGTTACGCATTATTGTCCTGTTGTGCCCTTAATTTTATTTAAAATTTCAGAAAAAAGGTTCTGAAATCTCTTGTTTCTATATGATGATCACAATATTGATTTTTGAACGTGATATACTTTGTATTGATGCATGTTTATTCGACTTTGTTTTGTTGCCATTAAATTAAGTTAGAAAATGGTTTATTGCTTCTGTTTGGGAAACCGAGCCTGAGGGTGGTTCCTGTGAGAGGTAATAGACGATGTCTAGTGATGATAAACCGTCACATTCAAATTTCGTAGGTGAAACGTGACTGTGTTTGCATTAGTATATGCGAGTCCGAGCTTATGTTTTTGCCCAGTGTTTAGTTTCGTCTCGGGAGATAGTGGTGCGCGTGAGCTCATTGTTGATGCACACTCTTCTGTTTACACAGGAGGGCCCACAAGGTATTGGGCAGCACAAGGGCCCACACAATTTTGTTGTTTTTGTTAGAGAGCGAGACGTCTCCTGGTCCCTCAACCCGGGTGCCTAGAGGGGCCAGTCTACCACTTCGGGTAACACCGGTGGTTGGATCCTGTTGTTGCAGCGGCGATCTGAGATATCTCAGGAGGCTTCACTGCAGGTTACCTTTGATCTGGTTGGATCGGCTGGTGAAGATATGTTGTGTGTACGTGCACAGGGATTTTTGTTGTTTGCTCATGTTATTTGCTCAAGACGATGACCATACCTATTATAATGATAAGCATGGTTGAAAGTCTACGAAATTTTGGAGGTTTTGTATATCTTGTTTTTTATAATAAAACTTAACTCTTATTTGTGTTAAGATTTGGGGACTTATGACTATTGACCATAGGGGCTCATATGTAATTTTGGGCTTTGTGGTTTTTTTAGTTGATTGAATCCACTCTTTAATACAATGTGTTTGATTTGTTTAAGTTTGGGTTACGACTTAATTGCTTCCATTATTATTATTATTAAAAAAAATTGGTGTAAAAAATTGGGTCGTGACACATCGCCTCAAATATTTACCCAATTCTATTGGCTCTCTAACAAGGATTTGGCGCTTGACCATATACTGCATGAACCTTGAATATTTGCCTCACTCTATGGAAAGATTATAAAGTCTTGAAATTTTATATTTACATTGCGACAATTTTACAGCTCCACCTGCTTTCATTGGACGATTGGAAAATCTTACGATATTCTCGTTCAGCAGCAATAAATTAAAATACTTGGATGCAGCAATTATTGAGTCTTTACGAAGGCTTCATCATCTATATCTAAGTGGTTGCGAGAACCTGGAAGGTATAATGGCGGCCTCTATTCGACAAACAGGTTTGTTTCGCCTCACATCCTTAAGGTCGCTTCATTTGAAAGGCTGCAAGAGGCTTGAGTACCTTCCTCAGCTTCCCTCTTCTCTACTCTGGCTTGATGCTTCTGGGTGCACCAATTTGAGAACAGTGGCGGATATTTCAGACTTGAAAACTTTGAAGAAATTGTTGTTGGGTGGTTGTAAGCAGCTTGAAGATGTGCCTGGCCTCGAAAATATTTCAAGCAACTTGAAAGTGCTAGAACTGCCTGGTCCTTGTGATTTCACGGGGGTGTTGCCACTTTAGACATGATTTCAAAAACAAAGTGTCCAAGGTATGTACGACATATATGTTATCTTGTGGTTCATTATAATTTATATTGGAAAATTGCTCTGTAATTATTACTTATAATGATACTATCTGTGGCAGTGCTAGAAATTAAAACTAGAAAGGGCAGAAACATAGAGTTATAAACGTGACCTAATTATTAGTAAATGGAATATGACTATACAAATAATCGTTGACTGAATGATCTAACAATGACAGTTAATATTTTAATGCGCGACCTAACCTAACATTAAGCGGATATAAAACAAATTTCAATAGGTCGAAACAGTTGATGCTGTCATTATTTAACTCATTGATTTTAAATTGCACGAAAAGAAAATTAATGTTTGCCATTATAAGTCTTTCGCTCAACCTACGGGAATTTCACAATTTGAAATAGCAAAGGACAGTCACAAACAATTTATGGTATGAACCATATTAGTTTCAAATTAGAAAAGGGAAATTGCTATGTTTTTGCAATACAAACTTATAGAGCCATTAACACCTTCACCGTCTTCACCAAGAGTTGGTGGGTCCGACTTTGAAGTGTTTCTCAGCTTCAGAGGCGAAGACACCGGAAAGGGTTTCACTGGGCATCTTCATGACGGGCTCCAGGAGCGCGGTATTTCCACCTTCATAGACTGCGAGAAGTTGGAAAAGGGGGAGGAGATCAACAAGCTGTTGGAATACATAGAGAGAGGTCCAAGATCGTTGTTCCCATCTTCTCCAAACGCTTTGCAGAATCAAAATGGTGCTTGAAAGAGGTGACCAAAAGTGTGGAGTGTGGAAAGGAGATAATGCCGGTGTTCTTTGGCATGGAACCTTCCGACGTCCCCAACCAGGGCAGCCCCTTCAAATCTGCGTTTAAGGATCATCAATCCAACAAGAAGCAGGCGGACATCGGAATAATAAAAAATAAGCTCATGGATCCCCAACAGCTTCACCCAATAAAGAATTTTCTTCACCAAAACTGGACGAGTCCAAATAAAAAATCATCAATAGATTTGATGCTTACGGCAATGGACAATCAATACAAAGAAAAGGCACCACTAAACTCTATTTACCAAATCCTTCAATGGTTAAGGTAAGTATAACTTATTAACAATAAGGTAAAAAATTAAGGGATCGTTTGATATCAGGAACAAGGTGTGCGTGTTCTATGAATTTGTTCGAAAATTGGGTAGAACAAATGGCCTATGAACCTATGGATTCGTGAAACACTCACATGTCATTTCTAATTCCGAATGATTCCTAAGAAGCTGCTTGGCATCAATACCACATTGTTCCTCTCTCATGAATTTGCCTCAAAAATAAGGCAAATTCATGGAATACTTTAACAAGTGTTTCATGAATCTACTTATTTTTTTTGGTAGATTTATGTAACAGGAACAACATGTGGTCGTCGTTGTTGTTGTCAGACAATCCCTAAGATCAGACATTGAATTTTACATATATTTTTCTACAAAGACTGGCAAAACAAGAAAAATATCACGAGGTCCTTTCAATAACAGGAATATAGATTTATATGTGGAATTTTTGTCCTGTGAGTTTGAAAACGTTCATGAAGTTCTGTCCATTTAGTCAGCTACTTATTAGTCATGGTTTTGCTATTTAGTCAGACCCACTTATTAACCTAACGAAGGTCGTTACTGAGCACTAAGGTTAAATGGGCAAAGTTAATGGAGTTTCCAATTAGTGGTACTGCGACAGTGTATTATGGAATTGTTTTGCTATTGTGAAAAAGTGGAGTTTCTTCTTAAGCTTTTCCCTTTATTATGCATACATATTCAGGGCCAAGTCTTCCGCAAAAAGAAGTACTTGAACAAAAATGATCTTCCCAATCCAGTGAAGACACTTGCGATTTTGCAGTAAGATAATAGTTGCCAACCGTTTCGAATTTAATAAAATGCAAAGTAACCTGCCAGCATACCCCTCCCTAAATACATCAAAATTTAAGCATTGATGAGAAAAAATCACCTAACAGATTCGGCTACTAATGCAACAAAAGCTAGCATTTTGAAATTTTGATAAAGTAAACACGAACTTTCATAAACGAATTTAAAACTGATGATTGTGCGAAAAAAATGCCTCAGTTTGTATATTATTAAATGAGCATCTAAGTTGTGCCCGTTAATAAAGAAGTAAGAACTTCTTTCAATTTAATTTTTAATGCTATCGTCGGCTTAAGTTAGGTTGCTAAGATAAAATATCTGAAGTACCATATATAAATAAAACGAAGATGTCCGCCGTTTATTTAAGCAGGGCCATGCTTGATCTGCCTTTGAAATATACTATAAGAGTCGATAAGCATGATCATTTTTTTTACTCTAACTATGATTAGAAGCTTACCACAGTTATTTGATGCCACTTGAAAAGTTTTCAGTGGTATTAACTCTTTCTGCCGTCCTAAACTAATCATGGGAATGCTTTTCACAAGCATTTTCAATGAAACTTTCCTGAAATTACTCACAACTCTCTCTCTCATGAAACTACTCAACACTTTTGACCACCTGCAACGCCTTGACATCAGTTTGGCTAACCAGTGTTTCCTTTGTCTTGTCGCGACTGAGTCTCGGGTCCACCTTTTTACTTTTTGCCCTTTTTTCTCTAGCGTCCTTGCTTATGTCTGGCATTCCCTTGTTTGTAGTCTTTCAAATCCACCTTCCATTCGTCTTCTATTCCTCTTTTGTCCTTCCCCCCACCTGACTGCTTCCTGGGGTCATGTCTGGAGGCCGTGACTCATTTCAGCTTGGTGGCGCATTTGGGAGGAGCGCAACAACAGAGTCTTCAGGGACACCTTCTCTTCGCCAGATTCTGTGGCTCGTCTTGTGCAAGGGGATGTCCAGTTTGCCATTCGGTTGAAGCGCCGTTGTCCGTCTGCGACTGGGTGATTGTGTCGCGCCGCCTTTCCTCTCTCTCTTATTTTTCTGTGCATTGCATTGTATATTTCCTCTTCCTGATTCTGTTTTTGCGGTTTGTTTTTTGCGGATGTACCTAGGGGACCTCTTGTCCCTAAATTTTGTTATATATTCCCATTTTATCGGCTCTCTCATGAGCATATTTTTGTTATATCAACAAGACTGTTGCTTCTCGATTGCAGATGATAATTTTAAATGAATGAGAAATAGGTAGTGGGGGAATAATACAAGGGGGTGGGGGGAATTTATCATTTATCTTTAACATGCATATTGAGATGGTTTTTACAGGAGCCAAACTGTATTTTTAATTAGAATTTTTGAAAATTATAAGCAGTAGTTTTTATTGTTTAAAACATGAGTTAGGTCATGGCCCCTACCGGTAGGGATGCCAATATATCAAATCTGGATCATATATCCAGTTGTACCATTCCAAAAAATTGGATATGAAAAAAAAAATATTCTGGAATAGGAAAGATGTTTCTGGAAGTAAATTTTCAGAAACAGTGAGATGAAAATAAATTTCAAAATTTCGAAAATGACCGTGTGTTTGATAGGTCGAATTTACATCCGTGGAAAGAAGAGAGATGGGGAGATGAGGAGCGGGTAATGGAGGTGGTGCCATCGATGGCGGCGGGGGACGTGGGGAGGTGCCCTCGCCGTGCCCTCCTCGCCGTGCCCTCCTCTCCTTCTTCCCCTCTTCTCCTTCCCGTCCTCCTCCTCCCCTCTTCTCCTTCCTTCCTCGGCGTGCCCTCTTCCCCTTCTTCCCTTCTTCCCCTCTCTCCTTTCCGTCTTCCTCCTCCCCCTCTTCTCCTTCCTTCCTCGCTGTGCCCTCTTCTCCTTCCCTTCTTCCTCCTCCCTCCCTCCTTCCCTTCTTCTTCCTTCCTTCCTCCTTGTGGGGAGGTGCCCTTGCCGTGCCCTCCTCCCCCTTTTTCCCCTCTTCTCCTTCCCGTCTTCCTCCTCCCTCCCTCCTTCCCTTCTTCCTCCTTGTGGGGAGGTGCCCTTGCCGTGCCCTCCCCTTCTTCCCCTCTTCTTCTTCCCGTCTTCCTCCTCCCCCTCTTCTCCTTCCCTCCTGGCCATGCCCTCTTCCTCTCTTCTCCTTCCCGTCTTCCTCCTCCCCCTCTTCTCCTTCTCCCCCTCTTCTCCTTCCCTCCTCACCGTGCCCTCTTCCCCTCTTCTCCTTCCCGTCTTTCTCCTCCTCCCTCTCTTCTCCTTCCCTCCTCGCCGTGCCCTCTCCCCCTTCTTCCCCTCTTCCCTTCTTCTCCTTCCCTTCTTCCTCCTCCCTCCCTCCTTCCATTCTTACTCCTTCCTCCTTCCTTCCTCCTTCCTTCTTCTCCTTCCCTTCTTCCCTTCTTCTTCATTCCCATCCATTCTTCCTCCAACGGTAAAAAAAAAAAAATTTTGAAAACATTTTTCCACCCTTTGACTGGAAAAAAAAATTCCAGAAATTTTTTTCCGTATCCACCTCCAACGGTAAAAAAAAAAATCTCCACGTTTCATGAAATCAGAAAAATTTCAAATATTTGAATTTTTTCTCTTTTGCTACACGAGATCTCCAGGCCATCAAACGGCCCCCTAATAAAGAAATCAGACGGGATGGATTCAGATGTAAGAAATGACATCTAATCAAATTCGGTTTCAGATAAGATATGGGCTCAGTCCAATTTTGGACATGAGAATTAATAAGATCTATCTTTAGGGGGCGTTTGATTGCCCGGGTGAATTTGGATTTTTGGGAAAGAACCGTACGGGTCACCCGCCCGACCTAAACCAATTAACCAAAGTAAGACCTTTTATATCAAAGATGTTAGCACAAATATTGGAAAGTAAGAATCTTGACGATGTAGAATCTTGACCGATAACCCGCGCACGAGGCCAGCCACAGGATCAAACGTCATTGCGGCCTCTCACAGGATTCCGACTTATGATGCTTGCAAGGGGCAGAGCTGGACAATTCAATATTAGGGGCACTAGTTATGAAATTTTTAATTTTTAAAAGGTATTAATATGTAAATAAAGATTTTTTTTTTTTGAAATATGGAATATGTATAGAAAGTTTTTTGTAGGCCTATGTAGGCGTGCCTCCACCCTTAATGGTCGCCTTTGAAAGGTTTTGAATTCAGCAGCTTTTACTTGAGACTTTCCCAATATCAGAAGGGCGACATTCCTGATGCTTCATTCAAATTTTAATATCTAAGAAAAAAAACGTTTAGTCGCAATAAATACAATTGCTAATTGATTACAGGAAAAATGAGATGGGTTTTTGCTGTTAGAGCTGATTACAGGAAGAAAGATTTTGGAGAAGTTGCAGGAGCGAAAGGTGTCATGCTTGAGGAGCTCTACCCTTTGCCCTGTTCTCGTTGATTTTGTTGCCGTGTTCCTACCCTGCTCTGTTTTGTTTAGCAAGACAACAGTGTCTTGTGATGTTTGCTTCCCTGCTACTGCATTGCTGCAGAGTTCTGCCGATCGATCCATGGTGCTGCTGCTTTGAATTTTACACAGGTTTGAAGGCAGAGAAAGCACCTAAAGATCTCGAGACTACAATGGAAGTGCATTGTTTCCCTGCCAAAAACAAAAGAAATATGCACAGATGCTCTCTCGTTTGAAGATGATGAAAGAGTGAAATGAAAATTGAGTGTGCTTCCACAAAATTTAAACAATCTGCATCTTCATTAATTGTTGATGTTCCTCAGCAAACTGCATCTTCTAAAACAGTTCAATCAAATGTAACTAACTACCTTTCCAATATGTAATGAAAATCTCTCTTTGAAGGAACCTCCACATCTCACCAAATAATCAAGAGAGCAGAGTCGTGGAGGGAGGCTTCGACTGAACCAGCTAAAATCGTAGCTCTTCGTTTTTCTCTCCTTCCGTCTTGCGTTTACCAAATCGAACGAAAATTCAGGTTGAGGACTACAGGACCATCATATTGGTCAAATCGTCCACCAAAATTATGTGAATCCACAACTTTTAAGGCACGTTGAAGTTACGAAATTCTTTTCTCCAGAAAGAAAAAGAAATCTAAAATGAAAACAACCTTGAAAAATGAAATTTAAAGTGTACTAAATGAAAATTAGGGTGGAGATGCACCTTGATAAAGAATATGCTCATGTATCCCAGCAACTTCACGGGGAATAATTTTGTGTTCTTTAGTGACTACTTGAATTCTCATTTTATCCGCTCTATGCCTGGCCTTGAGGTAGACCAATTCGTTTGGTGCGTTTTTATCAATACATATATTATGTTGTCTACCGATTAAGTTATATGACTTTTCGTGAACTAAATATATACGTAAAAATACTCCCAATGTCCTTGAAAAAGCATTATGAAAACTTGTGTATACAAAAAGTCTAAGGGCACACGCAGGTCGGAGAGTGAAGAAAACGACACTTTGGGCATGAAAAGCTTAAAAAGAGTGCAACCGTCACTACGTGGCAAAATAATGGGCCGCCATTTATATCTCGTGCCGCTTTTTTCAAACTTGGCATTCAATGTCTAACATCCAAAGTCAAACGCACCAAACACATGGGGGCATCACAAAATGGAACAAGTCCAAAAAAAAAATCTTCAATAGCTTTGATGTTTATGGCGGATGGACAGTCAAACCAAATACATCAAAATTTAAGCATTGACGAGAAAAAATCACCTAACAGATTCGGCTACTAATATAACAAAAGCTAACAAATTGAAATTTTGATATAAACGCATTTAAAATTTGTTGATGTGGGAAAAATATTCTTAGGTTTGTATATTATTAAATGTGCAACTAAGTTCAATGAAAATGATTTTATGCATCTGACGATGGACGATCGTTTCAACTAGAAAAGTAACAAGAAATTTCATTTACGAGAAAGTTTCAACTGTTGACTAGGCAAGCAGTAAAATTCATCAAGAACAGGTTAAAAGGGATTTTCTGCCAAGGCGTCTTTCGCCATCAATTAAGAGCCCCTGTTCCACCGAAAGAAGCTCAGCCAAAAGCTTCCTCGATATCTCTTGTCGATCTCCTGCCTTGTTCCTGCTTGTTGTAAGAGGAGTGATCACTTTGTGTGTCTACTGTTGTGATCGTCATTAATACTGTGTGGAGGCGGTGTTGCTGACCACGGAAAGCTTGCCTGATTTTACCATCTTCCTTCTTGGTTCTCCAAGCTAAGATCAGGAACATGGTGATCTTTGCAGCTTTATTCATAGTACTCTTCATCACCGTTCTCTGTGGTCATGGCTTCCTTCAGCGAATCAAGCATATCTTGCCGGAAGATGTCCGCATGCTTTTCAGTCAATTTTCTGCCAACCGAAATGGGAATGGAGGAATTAGAGGAAACACGGAGGCAGGGGAAGCCAAAGGGGTGGAGCTATTACCACCTTCAACGTCTTCACGAAGAGCTGGTGGATCAGACTTTGAAGTGTTTCTCAGCTTCAGAGGCCAAGACACCCGAAAGGGTTTCACTGGGCATCTTTATGACGGGCTCGAGGAGCGCGGTATTTCCACCTTCATAGACTGCGAGAAGTTGGGAAAAGGGGAGGAGATCAACAAACTGTTGGAATACATAGAGAGGTCGAAGATATTTGTTGCCATCTTCTCACAACATTTTGCAGAATCGCAATGGTGCTTGAAAGAGGTGACCAAAAGTGTGGAGTGCAGGAAGGAGATAATTCCGGTGTTCTTTGGTGTGGAACCTTCAGATGTCCGCAACCAGAGCGGCCCCTTCAAATCTGCGTTTAGGGATCATCAATCCAACAAGAAGCAGGACCAAAAGGAGGTGAGGAAATGGAGAGAAGCATTGATGAAAGTCGGAAATCTCTCTGGTTTCAATCTGATTAAGGACATGAATGGGTATATATATATCTCTCTCTCTCTCTATAGAACAATTAAAGTTTATTCACCACTCCCTTTCTTTCCCTCTCTCTCCAAATTTAAAGACTAACCAGGCGGATGCTTGTGTTATCCCAACATCATGTTTGGCTAGTATTTTAGACTTTTTTTTCTTTACAATCATTATCTTATCAGCTATATTAATCAAACGCATCCTTCACTATTCGAGTTTCTCAAATTCATCTTCCTCTTAATTACTTTACTTGATTAACTGGAACATATCCTTAAATCTACTTATAGTTAAAGTGAGAAAGTTCAAGACGTGATCTTTGTGTTGAAAAACTTAATTAACAGTCAACAAAGAGAAAAATCAAGTTTCCCCAAAAAGCATGTACCAGATTTTATGGGAAGTCAAAAATTAACGGACACATGTTTTTCTTCTTAAAATTTCTTACAACCAATGAACAGAAGATTATGTGGTCCTTCACATATGGAGACATTCATATTGGATCTGCCAAAGGAGCACCATAAATTCATTTTTCCTATTGTTCATAGTTTGTCATGCATGGGAGAAATTAATGCTTGCAGGGATGAGGCAAAGCTAAAGCGTGCAGTCATTGAGAGAGTGTCAGCCAAACTAAACAAGAAGCCATTCGAAGTCGCAAAGCATCCAATCGGGATTGAAACTCGTCTTAATGACGTGAAGAAAATGTTGGAGAAAGGAGGCAATATTGATGCCGTTCATGTGGTTGGCATCCATGGTATGGGGGGTCTTGGAAAAACAACGATTGCCAAGGCTGTTTACAATGAGTTAGCCCAAGGCTTCAATGGCGCCACTTGTTTTATTTCAAATGTTACGGAAAATGCTGGACAACCCAATGGATTGGTCAACTTACAAAAACGGTTCATTGGAAACGTCTTGAAAGAAAAAAATACAGACTTAGATGATGTTGCACAAGGAAAAATTGTGATCAAAGACAGGGCCAGTCGTAAAAGGGTTCTGCTTATCTTAGATGACGTTGATAACATAAAACAACTTGATGCATTGGCTGGTGGGAGAGATTGGTTTGGCTCAGGAAGTGTGATCATAATCACAACCAGAAATGAGGAGGTGCTGCTAGACGGCATGGTAAAACAAGACGAAATTTACAGGCCACCGGAACTGAATAAAGCTCAATCTCGAGAACTATTCATGCTTCATGCATTGAATGGTGAACTGCCACAAGGAGAGTACATCAAGTTGTCAAACGAAGTTGTTGAAGCAGCTGGTGGGCTGCCCTTAACCCTCGAAGTTATTGGATCGCTTTTGTCTTCTAAAAAGAATGTACAAGAATGGAAATATACATTAGAGAAGCTGAAAAAAATTCCTCCCAGAGAAGTCCAACAGAGGTTGAAGCTAAGCTATGACAATTTAGAGGACTTGGAGAAGAAAATATTTCTAGATATTTCATGTTTTTTTATCAGTGAGAACAGGGAAAATGCTACTTACATGTGGGAGGGTTGTGACTGGTTCCCAAATGCAGCAATTAGGATACTTGTACAAAGGTCTCTCGTTAAGATAGATGAGAAATATGAACAGTTCCAGATGTTCGAGATGCATGATCAAATACGAGACATGGGGAGAGCCATAGTTGATGAAGAATGCTCTCGAAAGCTTCAAAAGAAGAGTAGACTGTGGAATAACCAAGATTCATTGGATTTACTTCAAAGAAAGGTAATTGTAATCTCTCTCTCTGTGGTAGGGTTTGGCGAAAAAATTTGGACCGAATTATTGTTCGCATTTGAATCGGATCATAAAAATTTAAGTTCAATATCCGAGTGAGATCTGCTGAAATCTAGTTTGACTACTTAGAAACGTCTGATTTTAGATATGCTAGTCCAAATCTGAGTCCCAATCCAAATCCAACTACGTATAATTCAATTAATTGAATCCGGTAAAAGCTGGCCTATAACTCGAATCTGAACGGTTCTCATCCCTCATATAACCGTGTCCTGGTGGTTTAGTTTCTTCAAGTTTAATGGTTAATTATTTGTCGACTTACCTATGTGAATTACACATTCCAATTTAGTGTGTTATAGTGAATAATATAATTAATGTCATACTTCATAATTGGAGTGTGAGTTTATATGCCGAAGAAATGAAAATACATAACTAAAAATTGGCTGACAAGGTGCGGAAAACAAGGTAGGAAGTGGAGATATTTTGAAAATTATTTAAAAAGTGATGTCATTTGTAGTCTCGGTTTCGGCGCAGGCAACACATATACCCCGCATAGTTGGTTGTTTGTGGTGGACCTATTCTTTAAATCTCCTTTGCATGGGGGTCTGCAAATCCTGCCGGCCCACAGGATAGGCAAGGCACATTTTAGAAAAGCTCGTAACTTTCTAATGGCCAACAGGTAACAGAAAGAGCATCTTGTAAGGAATGGGTAGCTTCTAGATGTCAACCCTTTTATAATTTGAAGACAAGTTCACAAATAAATAGATTTTAGCTTTCCTTGGAAATATCATGTATTCCATGGGCGGCGGGCCTTGGTATCTAAAACAAAGCCCTCTGCAATTTTATCAAGAATAAAAATCATTTGTGTGAAATACAGTTTAAGAAATTTAGCAAATAAACAACGTATTTTTTTCTAACTAATTTAATTCTAGAGACAAGCAACGAGAGCTGTTTCAATATACATGTTCTGATTCCATAACTAAGGTATGCTAAATACTTTGCGTCTCTATTTTGTGCAGGTACCAGGGACTATTGATGCAGAAGGGATTCGGATACTGCAAAACGACAAACGGTTGAATGAGAATTATTGTGTTAATGCCGAATGCTTTGAAAACATGCCCAACCTGAGATATCTTCAAGCTGAACATGTCAACTTCCAAGGCACGTTTTCATGTTTTCCTACAGATCTGAAATGGTTGCAGTTGGAAAGGTGCCACTTTGACTCCCCGCCATCTGATTTTAATCTCGAGAAGCTTGTCATCCTTGACCTCTATAAAACCAACATGGCCCCAATTCTTATAAACCAATTGTCACTGAGATTCAAGGTCAGAATATTATGAGGAAGTAATTCTGCTTTTCTTCGCTTGTCATATTCTCATCAGAACATTAATTTTATGCATGCAGGCCTTTGAAAGATTGAAAGTTCTGTCACTTCGTGACGTGGAAACAAAGACTACCCCTGATTTCATGAATATGTCTGGCTTGGTGAAATTGCAATTTCTAAATTGTGCAGCATTAACTACAATTGATGAATCAATCGGGAAACTCAAGAACTTGACACATTTAAGCATTCCCGGCTGTATGCTTCTAAAGGAACTACCGGATTCAATTTGTCAATTGAGTTCACTTGAGGTCCTTAATATTGATGGTTGTTACAAATTTTCCTCTTTGCCAGAGCGATTGGGAGAGTTGGGATCACTCAAGATGCTTGATCTTACAAATACAAGTATAGAAAAGGTACCTGATTCAATAGGACAGCTTATAAATTTATGTGTGCTACTTATGGGTGAGTGTGAAAGACTATCAAGGTTACCTGATTCCATTTGCCGGTTAAGTTCTCTTGAAATGCTTGGTTTGAATGGATGCACCAAACTCTGTTCTATACCGGAAGGCTTAGGGGACATGGAGTCGTTAAAGAAGATTGATCTTTCTGAGACATGCATTGAGGTCATACCTGATTCTATTGGGCGACTTACCAACCTTGATAAGCTATCTTTATGTAACTCAGAACGCTTGAGAGAGCTCCCGGCTTCCATTTGCCAGCTAAAGTTGTTGAAATCGCTTAACCTTAGTGGGTGTCATTCTGTATGCCTTTTGCCAGAAAGATTAGGGGACATGGAGAAACTAGAGGAGCTTATTCTTGACAATACCAGAATAGAGGTCATACCTGATTCAGTTGGACAGCTCAAAAGCCTTTGCCTGCTATCTTTGCAAGGTTGCAAGCTCCTAAAAGCATTACCTGTTTCCATGAGACAGTTGAGCTCCATACAACAGCTGAAAATGTCTGGAACTTTTTTAATGAGCTCTGAGAATGACCTTCCTCATCTTGCAGCAATTAATATTACTGAATTGAAAAATTCATCTTCGGAGTTGCTTGACTTGTGCGACCAATCTCACAAAGCCTTAGAAATTCTTCATTTGAAGGATGCTATAATTGAAGAGTTGCCCGATTGTGTTGGAAGGATGGAAAACCTCAAGGAGTTGCGGCTAGAATGTGAAATGCTGAAAGAATTGCCCAATTGGATTGAGGGGTACTTGGAAAATCTTACTCAATTAAAGGTGAGGAGCATACATCTAAAAGCTCTGCCAGACTGCATTGGGTCGCTCAAGCAACTTCGTGAGTTGAATCTCAAGTGTGAGAACCTCAAAGCTTTACCCAACTCAATTGGGTCACTGAAACAGATGTGGGAGTTGGAATTGAACTGCGTGAACCTCGAAGCTCTACCTGATTCTATTGGGGAGCTGGATAATGTTGCCTTCTTCAAAATTAAATCAGCAAAATTGAAAGCCCTTCCAAACTCGATTGCATTGCTAGGAAGCGTTGAAACGTTGGTGTTACATTGCATGAGCCTGGAAGCTATACATGTTTCGCTCGGAGGTTTGAAGAAACTTCTTGAATTTGAGGTGTGGTCTAACAATCTTGAAGCTCTACCTGACTCCATTGGGTCGTTGAAACACATTCAGACATTAAAATTAAAGTGCCCAAACCTCGAGGCTCTACCAGATTCTATTGGAGAATTAGAAAGTCTTGGATACTTTGAAGTGGACTCCTATCGTCTCAAATTATTGCCCACTTCTATTGGCTTGCTAAAAAGGATTTGGTTCTTGAGCCTAAATTGCATCAACCTTGAAGATTTGCCCAATTCTATGGAAAGATTACAAAGTCTTCGAAATTTACATTTGCATTGCGATAATTTTGCAGCTCCACCTAATTTCATTGGACGATTGGAAAATCTTTGGACCTTCTCGTTCAACAGCAAAATGTTAAAATACTTGGATGCAGCAATTTTTGAGTCTTTGGGAAGACTTCGTCGTCTATATCTAATTGGTTGTGAGAACCTGGAAGGTATGCTTGCTGCCTCTATTGGCAAAACAGATTTCGCTCGCCTCTCATCCTTGGAGTCGCTGGATTTGAAAGACTGCAAGGGGCTTGAGTACCTTCCTCAGCTTCCCTCTTCTCTACGCTCGCTTAATGTTTCTGGATGCACCAATTTGAGAAAAATGTCGGATATTTCAAATTTGAAAACTTTGAAGAATTTGTGTTTGGGTGGTTGTAAGCTGCTTGAAGATGTGCCTGGCCTCGAAAATATTTCAACCAACTTGGAAGTGCTAGAACTGCCTGGTCCTTGTAATTTCACGGGGTGTTGCCACTTTAGTCATGATTTCAAAAACAAAGTATTCAAGGTATGTATGGAATATATGTTATCTTGTTGTTCATTATGTTAGAAAATTGCACCGTAGTTATTACTTATAATGATACTATCTGTCGCAGTGCTAGAAAACTAGAAAAGGGCAGAAGCATAGAGTTACATAAATGACTTATTAGTAAATGGATTAACACTATACAAATGAACAATATTTTGAATTATACGGTGCCTTAAATGAAATATCTCTTGTGGTAAAATCATAGGTACTTAGAAATATATGTACAACGTTTAATAATTTATCGATTAAGTTTACTTTTTCATGAAACTAAAATTAATGGTGTATAGACTTAAGAAGTTAATTATTTCTTTTCATATATTGTATGTATAATTTGGGAACAGAAATTTTATATATATGGTTACTATCTTTGACAAAAAGTGTTATGCAACAATATATTTTTCTATAACATTATATACATCGAATAAGGACCAAGAAATTTATAATATTTGACTAAGATATATTTAGATTTTACCAGTTCCCTGTTGGGATAAAATGCGGATAAACACGAATCTACTAAAAAGGATTCAACAATGAAGTATAGTCCAAACCGATCAAGCAATAAGCAACGGATCAACGACCAAGCAATCACAAATGCACGAGAAGATTTTTACGTGGAAAACCCCTCTAAACAATGAGGGTAAAAACCACGGGGTATTACGACCCAAAACTCAATCCACTATAATCAATGATATAAGTTTTCCCACGAGAGGCTACACAAAGCCAACCCTCCAACAATAATATCTCACCAAAGCTATATGAGAAAAATAAGGGAAAAATATCACCGATTGAGTGCCCAAAACGTGGATTGGGAGGAGATGCGTTCCGCCTCCTCGTTGGAATCGAATCTTGCTCTAGCCAAATGCTCGCAACCTTTTCTTCCTCTTCTCCTTCTCTCCTTTCTTCTTCTCCTTCTCTCCTCTCTTCTTCTCCTTCTCTCCTCTTGCTATGCAGCCACCAAGAGAGAGCACGAGAGACCACACCTCTCCTTTCTCTTTTCCCAAAAAACGGAACCCTAGAGAGAGAGAGAGAGAGAGAGAGAGACACGTAAGAGGGATTGAGAGAGAGAGGGGGCACATCGTGTGCCCTCCTTTTCTTCCGCCCGTCACTTAAGTGACGGGCCGGATCGGGTCCACTTGAGGCTGGACCCGACCCAACAAGCTCCCCCTCCAGCCTCAAGTGAGGGAACATTCCTGCAAAAAGAACAAAATTAATATACTGCCTTAAAGGCAGTCATCCCAACTAAGTCTCTACACATATCATGTTTCTCTTTAGATAGAGACTTCGTCATCATATCTGCAGGATTATCATCTGTATGGATTTTATCAAGAACAAACTGCTTCGACTCTAGAACATCACATATCCAATGATACCTTACGTCTATATGCTTTGACTTTGCATGAAAAGTAGAATTCTTTCCAAGGTGAATAGCACTCTGACTGTCACAGTAAAGCACGTACTCGTCTTGACTAAACTGAAGTTCCTGCATGAACCTCTTCATCCATAGAAGTTTCTTGCTCGCCTCTGTAGCTGCAATAAACTCTGCTTCAGTAGTAGATAATGCTACACATTTCTGAAGTCTGGATTGCCAAGAAACTGCACCACCTGCATATGTCAATAAAAAACCAGATATAGATCTTCTCCCGTCAATGTCTCCTGCCATGTCTGAATTTATATAGCCAACAAGAATAGATTTTTCTGCTTCAAAACAAAGTGAAAAACTGCTAGTTCCACGAAGGTATCTCAAAATCCATTTAACTGCTTTCCAGTGTTTCTTTCCTGGATTTGAGACAAACCGATTAACAACTCCAACTGAATGAGCGATATCAGGTCTAGTACATACCATAGCATACATCAGACTACCTGTGACTGAGGCATAGGGAATCTTCTCCATATCTTCCTTTTCTGAATCTGTCCTTGGACTCTGCTTAGTGCTCAACTTGAAATGCACTGCAAGAGGGGTGATAACAGGCTTTGCCTTGTCCATGTGAAATCTTTGAAGTATTTTTTCAATGTACTTCTCCTGAGATAGCCAGAGCTTCTTCGACATCCTATCTCACGTGATCTTCATACCCAAAATCTAACTAGCAGGTCCCAAGTCTTTCATAGCAAAAGTCTTGCTCAACTCCTTTTTCAAGCTTGAAATTCTTGAGATATTATGGCCAACAATAAGTATGTCATCAACATAAATCAACAAAATGACAAAATCATTACCTGAGAATTTCTTCACAAAGACGCAGTGATCTGAAGTGGTTTTGGTGTAGCCATACTCCCCCATAAATGACTCGAACTTCTTGTACCATTGCCTAGGTGCCTGCTTCAGACCATACAAGTTTTTCTTTAATCTGCAAACATGGTTTTCTTTACCTTTTACAAGAAAACCTTCTGGCTGCATCATGTAAATTTCCTCATCAAGATCACCATGAAGAAAAGCTGTCTTCACATCCATCTGCTCGATCTCCAAATCAAGACTAGCTGCCAAACTAAGAACAACTCTGATAGATGACATCTTGACCACCGGTGAGAATATCTCGTCAAAGTCAACTCCTTTCCTCTGATTGAACCCCTTCACAACCAACCTAGCTTTGTATCTTGGGTTTAGAGAGTTTTCATCATGCTTCACTTTAAAAACCCATTTGTTTCTCAATGCCCTCTTGCCTTGGGGCAACTCCACAAGCTCAAAGGTGTGGTTGTCGTAAAGTGACTGCATCTCATCTTTCATGGCTTCCATCCACTTTTCCTTGTGTACATCATGCATAGCTTTTTCATAGCATTCAGGCTCACCACTATCAGTCAACAAAATATAGTCATGTGCGGGATATCTAGTTGAGGGACGCCGCTCCCTCGTGGATCTTCGCTGCCGATCTACATCTGAGGAAGAACCCTCCAAATTATGATCGTCACATTCGTCATCTGAATTAGGAATATATGGCACGTCTATTTGTCCTTCTCTACAATGTAGCTGCCCAACATCACCATCTGGCACTGCTCTTGAAGTATTCTGCAAGGGAATAGGATCCACATCAATTGGCAAATAGCTGCTATGAGAAGAATTCTTTACTGCTTTCTGAATATCTTCAATATTCTGATTTTCAGCAAATACAACATCCCTGCTTCTGACAAGCTTCTTCTCAACTGGATCATACAATCTGTAACCAAATTCATCATGGCCATAACCCAAAAACACGCACTGCCTACTTTTTTATTCCAATTTCGATCTCTCATCCTTTGGTATATGCACAAATGCCATGCATCCAAATACACGTAAGTGCTCATAGGATACATCCTTTTCATACCAAACTCTGTTAGGAATATCACCATCCAAAAGAACATGTGGAGACAAGTTAATCACATAAGCAGCAGTATGTAAAGCTTCACACCAAAAAGAATCAGATAACTTAGCTTCAGATAGGAGACATCTAACTCTCTCCATGAGTGTCTTGTTCATCCTTTCTGCCACGCCATTCAATGGAGGAGTCTTAGGTGGAGTCTTCTGGTGCCTGATGCCATGAGATCTGCAATACTCATCAAATGGACCAATATACTCTCCCCCATTATCGCTGCGAACACACTTCAGCTTCTTTTCAGATTGCCTTTCAACCAGTGCATGAAAGTCCTTGAAAACACCAAGGACTTGGTCTTTCCTCTTCAAAGAATAGACCCAAACTTTCTTAGAAAAATCATCAATAAACGTGACAAAATAAAGTGCACCACCATGTGAACTTACTTTCATAGGACCACATACATCTGTATGAACCAACTCAAGTGCTTCTGACTTTCTGAAAGGTGGATGACTCTTGAAAGAGACCCGTGTTTGCTTCCCTGCAAAACAATGATTGCATTTGTCAAGTTTATCTTTCTTTACATCTTGTAGAAGATTCTTCTTGATCAAGAATTGCAGTCCCTTGTCACTCATATGTCCCAGCCTCCTGTGCCACAACTCAATAGATTTTTCATCCTGTGTCACATGTACCATGTCTCTGGAAATCGATGCCTGCATAGTATAAAGATTATTGTTGCATCTCTTGCCTCGAACAATAATCAAGGAACCTCTAGTAAGCTTCCACTGGCCATCACCAAAAGTGTTGTGATACCCTTCTTCATCGAGCCTTCCTGCAGAGATAAGGTTCAAATGCATGTCAGGTGCATGCCTCACATCTGTCAGCTTCAATAGAGCTCCATTCGCATTCTTCAAAATGACGTCGCCTTTGCCTACAACGTGCGACAAAGAACCATTACACATTCTCAAAGTGCCAAAATCACCAGAAATATATGAAGAGAAAAAATCCTTATGGGAAGTAACATGAAGAGCTGAACCACTATCCACAAGCCAACAAGTATCGTCTCTAGCAACATTAACCATGTTAGCATCACAAACAACAAACATTTCATGTTGTGCAGCAGCTGCGACATTGTCATCTCGGTCATTTTTCTTCTCCTGTTTTTCCCCAATTTTATTCTCCTTCTTCAGCTGAAAACAGTACTTCTTTATGTGTCCTTTCTTTACACAGTGGTGGCATTCCAAATTCTTATAACTCGATTTGGACTTGCTTCTGCTTTTATCTCTGCCCCTGTCACTCTTGAATTTACTCCTCCCCCTGTTCTCTGTGAAAAGAACCTCTGTCTGAGAAGAGCAAGCCTGAGATTTTCTTCTCATCTCCTCATTGAGAATACCTGACTTAACAGTCTCTAAAGAAACAACCCCATTAGCTGCAGAGTTAGTAAGCGAGACTCTAAATGTCTCCCACGAATCGGGCAAAGTAGCAAGCAATAATAATCCCAAAATCTCATCTTCAAATTTAACGCTCATACTGGATAACTGAATAATGACCCCTTGAAAATCATTTAGAAAATCTGACACTGAACTGCCCTCCCTGAATCTTAAATTCATCAATCTTTTCAGAAGAAATAATTTACTACTTCCTGTCTTGGAGGCATAAAGATTTTCTAATTTTGCCCACAAACTACATGCATGATTTTCATCTTGGATATGGTTATAAACATTTTCATCCACAAATTGTCGAATGAAACCACAAACTTGTTCGTGTTCAAATTCCCATTCTTCGTCAGACTTAAAATCGGGCTTTTCTTTGGCAAAAACTAGGAGGTGCATAGCCTTCACATATAAGAGATCTTTCATCTTATTTTTCCATAGACTATAATTAGTCCCATTTAGACTAATCATACGGCTAGTACCAAAGTCAATTTTGTTATCTACCATGTTGGCTCTGATACCACTTTGTTGGGATAAAATGCGGATAAACATGAATCTACTAAAAAGGATTCAACAACGAAGTATAGTCCAAACCGATCAAGCAATAAGCAACGGATCAACGACCAAACAATCACAAATGCACGAGAAGATTTTTACGTGGAAAACCCCTCTAAACAATGAGGGTAAAAACCACAGGGTACTACGACCCAAAACTCAATCCACTATAATCAATGATATAAGTTTTCCCACGAGGGGCTACACAAAGCCAACCCTCCAACAATAATATCTCACCAAAGCTATATGAGAAAAACAAGGGAAAAATATCACGATTGAGTGCCCAAAACGTAGATTGGGAGGAGATGCGTTCCGCCTCCTCGTTGGAATCGAATCTTGCTCTAGCCAAATGCTCGCAACCTTTTCTTCCTCTTCTCCTTCTCTCCTTTCTTCTTCTCCTTCTCTCCTCTCTTCTTCTCCTTCTCTCCTCTTGCTATGCAGCCACCAAGAGAGAGCACGAGAGACCACACCTCTCCTTTCTCTTTTCCCAAAAAACGGAACCCTAGAGAGAGAGAGAGACGTAAGAGGGATTGAGAGAGAGAGGGGGCACATCGCGTGCCCTCCTTTTCTTCCGCCCGTCACTTAAGTGACGGGCCGGATCTGGTCCACTTGAGGCTGGACCCGACCCAACATTCCCTTCATGAGCTAGACGATGAACCATACCCCACTAATGTTTGAAAAGGCCCAATAATGTAAAGTTAATTTTCCTTAAACATATTTAGTTAGCTGTTGTTTTGAATGTATATATAGTAAATTGATAGATAGTTATTTGAAAACAAATTGACCAACTTACAAACAAGAAAAGAACTAAACTTCAGACATAAGGAAGTAGTCGACAGGATCAATTAAGAAATAACACAAAATTTTAAATTCTAAATTGTCTGGGTAAGGGTGCGAACTACCAATTATAGCACTGAACTTCCCTCTTAACAAATGGATCCTTTATTGTTTTTGTGGCTTGTTGTTATTCGAAGCATTCCTAGAATTGAATACTCTATTGATGATGAACTTCTTTGTCTCAGGAGATGACTTTTGAAAACTTGAAAAGGTTGAAGATATCAGGGTCTTTAGTGCCAGGATCATCCAAAGGACAACAGCAGCTGCAATTTACGCTCCCGAGGTTGCCATTTAGTTGGTTAAGAAGAGCAAGGGTGAAGTTAGGTCTGGAGAAGGTCCTCTCACCCATCTGCATAGCAATCATTGCCGATGACGTTACTGTGTTTGAGAAAATTGCAGAAGTCGACGGTGATGAAGTCCGATTGTACTTGGGAGCAGAGAACATTGTGAACACAGGGGAGGGAGCACATTGCTATACAATGCAAGTGACAATGGATGTGTCCCAACTGAAAAATGTATATGTACTTCTTGTGCGGAATCGTCGATACTACCGATACTGATAGTAGCTATCACATACAGGGAGATGGACGGTGTTTGCACTTAGAAGAGGCCAATTCTTCCCAAGGAAGTAGTCTGCATGATCTGTGTTATAACATGTCAAATATTGCGCATCCAGGTCAGAGGTGGAGCCATAAAATTTTTCTCATAAGATACTAAATACATAGTTAACACCTAGGTCCATCCAGGTCCATGGAGTGGTGATCTGAGTCTGGTCGAGTTGCCCTATATAACTGGGCCCAGGGCCAACAAAAACCAATAAACAAATTATGCTTTCAGAGTGTGTTATATGGGGCACACGACCCCACATATCTCTGCCCTTCAATTCAGGTTTCACAGTGGGCTCCAAGGGGCACATACCTCATGGAGACCCCACATATCTAAGCCTAATCCACAAATATTGATGGTCCTTCTCAAATGGTATTTTCATGTTGCCGAAGCAAGAAATATCACTCAAGCCTATCTACTATTCGGATTTCTTTTTCTTTTTTTTAATCAATCTTTAATGCACATGCCCCAATCAGCATAGCTCAAACAGGCAAAATGGGGGTGTGTTGGGGAGGAATTTTAGTGTAAAAGGGGGAGGAATTTTAGTGTTATTGCCTGGTGCTAACTGCAAATATTTTGTTTTGTGGAGCAGGGGAGGGGGAAGGGGTGCCCTGCTTTTCTCTAGATCTAGTTGTGTTAATATTTCTCCTACTCACCTCAATCTCTAATGCCCATATCTCTTTTTAATAGTTAACTTTACTAGCACTAAAATCTCTGTAACTTTTTCTTGGCGATGACAAACATTTCTTATAATTAAGAATATTATTGGGCAGATTGTTGAACGACTAATATCCAAATTCAGATTGCAGCTCACATCTAGCATACATATCTTATAGAGGAAAAGAAAAAAAAAAGCTGGTTTTCATGACATCTATGTTTTGACTTCCTTTAAATGAAGGAAGCATGGAAATCTTAATTTTCTCTTCACGCATGTCCTTTGTTTTTTTAATTAGTTGTTTGATATTACATGCTTATTTTAAATTCTTGAAAAAAATTACATTTACTGCTCACACATGAACAATGTTCTGAGCACCGCCGAACTTTTCATAAACACCAAACTACCGCATGGTTAGCAAAATAATTCACAGAACCCCTCTATGATGTTCATGATGGAAAACATGAAAAACACAGGAGTGAGTAATAGAGCATATACCAAAAGGAACAAACGTTTTTAACTCAGTTCTCCCTGATGTCAAATCCGACCAATCTGATCTAAAAAAATCAGATATGGATGAAAATTTAATATATCCGATTAAGAAATCAGATCGGATTCGAATTTAATAAATGGCATCCGATTGGATTCGGATTGGGATATACATAAATATCGGATTGGATTCGGATCAGATTCATTTCTAGACAAATATTATGTATCTAATGCTTGAAAATTGGTAAAATCCAGTTTAAAATTCAGATTCGCATTCGGATATAAATATAAAAATCAGATTTGGTTAGTAAAATCGGATTTCGGATTCAGATATGACTTTGTTTTATCCAAATTTGAATCCGAATTCAAATCTGAATATATTATTAAAGATGTATCTGATCCAAATCCATTGACATCCCTACCACACACACCCCCACACCAAAAAAAAAAAAAAAAAAAACCGACCTCTACAAGTATTAACAGTATCGCTTGTGATGTAACATTAGAGGGTAGTATTGTGAAAATCAATTTGAATGGATTTACTTATAATCATCAATAGAAACGAACGTGGTTCATGCACCCATTCTAGTTGCCTTATCAATGCATTTCCCTTGTTAATCTTATATGTCATAATTGTAATTATTTTTTGAATCTTAAAATATTATTTGCATGTGATGTCAATATTTTTTTGCATGTGTCATGCCAGTAGCAAATTGAGACGATGCAAGCTGATGTGCAACTAAGAATTTCAGTAACGAATAGAAAAGAGAGCGCTTTGATATTATAATCGAAAGTGGTATCCCAAATAGAAACTTCTATCTATCTTTTTCACAAAAAAAAAAAACAACATTTTCATTAGTTGCTAAGGGACTCATCGACGAAGAAAAACACTATTTTTTAAATGCCAGGTTTACAACTAAGGTTCTACAGTGCAGGTAGCACGCACTCTCATTTCTATCAAGATTCTAATTTTGACAGTGTTGTCATTTTCTATGAGTTGATTAATATTCTAGCCAATCCATTTTTGGCCATTCTATTTAATTTAGTCATCTGGCTCCACCCCTCGAAAGGGCATCTGCATGATTTCATTAGAATACAACAATTTCCATTGAGAAATTTGCAATTCACTAACGAGTACTGGATAACAAAATCTAAGACATATAAGAGGTATGTACTAGATAAGTGAAGTTAGAGAAAACTAAAATATTGACAACCTTAAGTAATTAAGTTATTATTCATTTTGTTGTAATCTAATTACGTAAATGGATTGTAAAGAGATGGGAGGCACCTTAGAAGTAGAGAGGCCCCAAGAAAAAAAAAAGGTTGAGAGCCAGGAGCAGTAGTTCCTGGGGACCATAGAAGAATCGTCCTAATTAGTTGTTCAACCCATGGAACCATCATGTTCACCATTCCTGTATGTTACATATCAGTTGCCTATATTCTTGCGTGCTATTAGATGTAACACAAGACCAATTCGTGCTGCCATCCAACTCGCTGAGTTGTGATTCATCATCGAGAACGAGTAACCTCAGATATGATGTCGGAACTGAGATCCAATGCTGATATGAAATCCACAGACCCATAGTTTCATCATGCAGATGGGTTTCTTATCTATGGATTTCGGGTCCATGTTGTAACTTAAAACCTCAGATCCAAAGTCCGAGACACAAACATAACATAATTTCTGTTCCACTTGGAGGCTTCAAGACATCTCCCATGACCAGGTGCGCAATATAAAACCACTGCGAGGGAACATTTTCAACTTTACAAGCTCAGCTGTTCCGTGTGTTGCTTTCATACATACAAATAAATTCAGCAAATCCCATTTGAATATCAACCCTTATTCACTCTATTTCCACCTAAACAACTATTATTTGAATATCTATTGAAATTTGGATAGTTTTGTCGTGGCGTTATATTTATATGGAAAATCTGGTGATGCTTAGAACTGTACAATGAGTTGAGTCAGCTCGTGGTCGACTTGAACTTTTGCTTGTTAAAACATGACCTATGTCACAATGGTACGCCCAAATGGGTGTACCCATACCGTACACCGGTACGGCAATACCGGTATGCCGGTACATCCCGGTACGTTTGGTTCTGGTTTTGGTTAGGCCAAAAACCGATAGGCCAACGCCCGACGCCTTCTTCTCCGTCTTCCCTCGGCGGTGATTCTTTGCTTTGCAGTGACCTTGGGCAGTGGCGGCGGACGGCGACCGGCAACGGACGGCCACTGGCGACCAAGATTTTTACACATTTTGTAAACGGCCAAACACCCAAAATGGCCAAGGGAAAATCCCCCAAATCCAGAAGAAGAAGAGAGGGAGAGGGAGAGAATCATGCGGCCGGCGGCTGGTAGAATGCCGAGATCTGACTGGACGACGGCGAGAGAGAGGGAGAGAAAGGCTCACACGGTGTGCTGCCAGTGGGTGACAACAAGAACCTCGTTGCCATTAGCCGACGACGCTCTTTCTCTTGCTGTGGAAGGAAGCAGGCAAGCAGCGTCGCGACCGAAATGAAGCAGCTTAGATCGGGTCTCATACTTCAGGCGCACCGACCCGGGTCCAGTAAGGCCACAACTTCGACACATTTTTACACATTTTTAGTAAGATCGTTTGAAAAAATGGTTTTTTTCAATTTTTTGAATTAAAAATGTATAATAATATATAATATTTACCGTACCGCCGTACCAAGATTTTTGAAAATGCCATGCCTGTACCCATACTCGCACTCATACCGTTACCATTGTGACATAGAATATGACTCAGAGCACTTGAGTTCAAATGTATGCTTGAAATATTAAACAAGTGTCAAATGTGAAATATTAAACAAGTGAAGTTCGAGTTGTAAGAACTCAACCTTTTTAAACTCAACTCGGCTCAACTATATGATGATACGCTAAAATATAACGAAAGAATAGTTAAACGAGTAGCAACATAACTGGTTAAACAAGTTAAAAGAAAACGAGATAGGCTTAACCAAAGCAAAACAGGGTTAATAGAAACGAGTTGAATCAGTTAAGCCGTGAGTCAAACTCGTGCATGTTCTATTGATCTTGACTCCAGTTCAAGCTCAAGTTTTCTGAGCCGACTCCAGCTCAAGTTCGCTCGAATGCAGCCCTAGATGCTCTTATCCATTTTAGGTGCCACTGGATTATGCAGTCGCCATCTTAGGCAGGGGAATCCTGGATTTAGGTCCCTTCTCTAATTTGGGTCAATTTCTTTCTCTCTTTTGTATTTCAAAGAAATTGGAAAAAGAGCTCAGCACCTGTTACTTTCTCAAGTAACAAAATATATGGTGCACACTCGTCAGTAATGCAAGGGTCAGATATTTAAGCTAGTAGAAGTAGCCATAAACAAGACCCAACTAAGGGAATTTTAGCTGATCAGATTCATCGGGACTTGGAGCTCTGTCCAAGCTTCGAATTGAGCATTAATAAGATCTGCTTTTATTTACCGAACCCAATTAACCAATGCAAGGCCTGTTTAAAGAAAATATGTTAGGGCAAATATTAGAAAGTACGAACCTTGACTGATAAGCTTCGTGAGGCCGGCCGCAGGATTTTGACTTGTGAGCCACAAAATTCAATCTAAGGGATACTAGTTAAAACATTTTAAATTTTAAAGGGCACCAATATACAAATGAGAAAAATTTCTCTGAAATATCAATATGAAAATAAGAACTATTTTGCAGGTCTGTTGGCTCAACTGAGGAGCTCTACCCTTTTGCCTCTGTTCTCGTTGATTGTCTTGCCCTGTTCCTATCCTCCACTGTTTTGTTTATCAAGAAAACGATGTCTTGTGATGTTTGCTTCCTTGCTACTGCATTGCTGCAGAGAACTGCTGATTGATCCATGGTGCTGCTGCTCTGAATTTTACACAGAAGATTGGCACAGTGAGCCTTTTGCACTCCAACATCTTCGCTATTTCCTTTAAACACCACTTTGAATCAGCGTAGCCTTTGGAAAAGACAGGGAAAAAGATTGACACACAACATAAGGTAAGAATCCCAGCACAAGGTTCACACCACATCCATTCCCAAAGAATGCTAAAGGGCACACATATGCCTAAAACTTGGTCTGCTAGAAGCGCTGAAGGAGCTCTTGTTGAGATCTCTCCAGATGAATATGGAACTCTTGTTTGGATCTCCCCGTTATTCATCTGTTTCTCTTCAATTTAAGTGAGAAGGAAGAGCATTTTACCGCTGAAGACAAAAAGGACAGAAGATATCCACATGGGTTAAAGTTGTGAATTTTCTTCTACGTGGGTCCCTATCTACAAATGGACGAGAAGACAATACTTTAATTTGCATTATTGATTACTGAACTTACATTTGGACTCTAAAATCCTTGAAATTCAAACCCTTAATGCTTAAGAACGACCTCAAATCCTTTGTTGTAAAGATATATGTACATGGTGTTACACTTCCATATATAGGACTAAATACCCACGGATCTAGAAAATTGTAAGCATCAATTTGAGGTATACAGTATTTGATACATATTCATTACAGGTCGGAGGCCTATCCAACAGCAGCACCCTTTCCTGAAGGGATGGACACATCCAATTATTTTTTGAAAATGAGGATAAATTTGAAAAGCTAAAAAAAATAAATGATGAATTATAAATAATTAACAAGTTGAATAATACTATATATTACGAACAAATCTCCTTATGCTAAATAATCAATTTACAGAATCATTCTTCTAACGTGGCCTGCAACCGAGTAGTACTCCTTCAAACAACGCGGTCACAGATGTCCTAAATGATCTGTCTTAGAATCAAGTCGGTGAACAATCGATTTTATTGGTGGCTGATTCAAGAGCATCATTCTGTTTAATGGCGCCACTTGTTTTATATATTTTCGTCATGTGCAGCTTTGTCATCAAGAAGAGGGTAAAAAGGGGGTAATGCCAAGGCGTCTTCCGCCACTAATGAAGAGCCCTTGTTCCGCCGAAAGAAGCTCTGCCAGGAGCTTCCTCGATGTCTCTTGTCGATCTCCTGCCTTGTTTCTACCTGCTTGTTGGGTGAGTAGGAGGAGTGATCATTTTGTATGTCTACTGTTGTGATCGTTATTAATATTCTGTGTAGAGGCGGTGTTGCTGACCACGAAAAGCTTGCCTAGTTTTACCATCTTCCTTCTTGGTTCTCCTTGCTAAGATCAGGAAGATGGTGATCTTTGCAGCTTTATTCATAGCACTTTTCATGACCGTTCTCTTTGGTCATGTCTTCCTTCAGCGAATCAAGGATTTCTTGCAGGAAGATGTCCTCCGCATGCTTTTAAGGCAATTTTCTGCCAACCAAAATGGTAATGAAGTAATTGGGGGAAAGACGGAGGCAGGGGAAGAGGTACTGTTGCTCTTAACACCTTCACCGTCTTCACCAAAAGCTGGTGGATCCGAGTTTGAAGTGTTTCTCAGTTTCAGAGGCGAAGACACCCGAAAGGGTTTCACTGGGCATCTTCATGATGGGCTTGAGGAGCGCGGTATTTCCACCTTCATAGACTGCAAGAAGTTGGAAAAGGGAGAGGAGATCAACAAGCTATTGGAATACGTAGATAGGTCCAAGATCATTGTCCCCATCTTCTCCAAATGCTTTGCAGAATCTAAATGGTGCTTGAAAGAGGTGACCAAAAGTGTGGAGTGTGGGAAGGAGATAATTCCAGTGTTCTTTGGCGTGGAACCTTCCGACGTCCGCAACCAAAGCGGCCCATTCAAATCTGCGTTTAAGGATCATCAATCCAACAAGAAGCAGGACCAAGAGGAGGTGAGGAAATGGAAGGAAGCATTGAAGAAAGTCGGAAACTTCTCTGGCTTCAATCTGATCAAAGACATGAATGGGTCCATCTCTCTCTCTCTCTCTCTCTCTCTCTCTAGAACAATTAAAGTTTAATCACTTCTCTCTCCAAATTTAAAGTCTAACCAGGCGGATGCTTTGTTGTCTATAGCTTTTCAGTCGCTTGCTTCCCTTCATATGTTATTCAGATGCTTATTTTCGCTTCCATTCATATGTTATTCATATGCTTATTTCTGCTTGTTTTGTCCCAACATCATGTTTGGCTAGTATTTTAGATCTTTTTCCTTTAAAATGATTATTTTATCAGCTATATTAATGCAACGCATCCTTGACTTTCTCAAATTCATTTTAAACTTAATTACTTTACTTAATTAACCCGGACATATCCTTAACGCTACTAACAGTTAAAAGTGAGAAACTTTAAGACGTGAGCTTTGTGTTGAAAGATTTAATTAACAATCAACAAAAAAAAAAAAATCATGTTTTCCCAAAAAGCATGTATAAGATTTTATGAGAAATCTAAAATTAACGGACACAAATTTTCTTCTGAAAATTTCTTAATTACCAATGAACAGAGGACTATTTGATCAATTTTCATGCTCTTGCTTATAAAAATCACAAGCATGCTGTTAGGTTTATGAGGAAATTGTTTATAAATATTTAAAATGTACTATTTATGTATAATCTGAGAGTACTTGAGCGTAAAGTAGCTATTTTCTCAGTGACCAACTTAATATAACTAAAATGTTTATTTGCGTGAACCAGTGAAGACTTACGGATGAGTGAGACCAAACGTTCAAACATATGGATGAATGTGGAAAACTGATCAAAGAAAGGTGTTAATTAACTGGATGAAGCATATTATGGAAAAACCTTTTTATTGTAAACAATCAATAAATACAGGTATGCAAATAGCCAAATATTCAATTTGGATCTGCTAAAGGAGCATAAATTCATTTTTCCTATTGTTCATAAATTGTCAAGCATGCGACAAATTAATACTTGCAGGGATGAGACAAAGCTAAAGCGTGCAGTCATTGAGAGAGTGTCAACCATACTAAACAAGAAGCCATTCGAAGTAGCAAAGCATCCAGTCGGAATTGAAACTCGTGTTCATGACGTGAAGAAAATGTTGGAGAATGGAAGCAATATTAATGGTGTTCATGTGGTTGGCATCCATGGTATGGGGGGTCTTGGAAAAACAACGATTGCCAAGGCTGTTTACAATGACTTAGGCGAAGGATTTAATGGCGCCACTTGTTTTATTTCAAATGTTAGGGAAAATGCTGGACAACCCAATGGATTGGTCAACTTACAAAAACAGTTCATTGAAGACATCTTGAAAGAAAAAAATACATTCTTACGTGATGTTGCACAAGGAAAAAATGTGATCAAAGACAGGGCCAGTCGTAAAAGAGTTCTACTGGTCTTAGATGATGTTGACAACATAAAACAACTTGATGCATTGGCTGGTGGGAGAGATTGGTTTGGATCAGGAAGCGTGATCATAATAACAACTAGAGATGAGGGGGTACTGCTAGCCCACAACGTGAAACAAGATGAAATTTACAAGCCACAAGAACTGAATGAAGATCAATCTCGAGCATTATTCATGTTTCACGCATTTGATGGTGAACAACCACAAGGAAAATATGTCCAATTATCAAATGAAGTTGTTGCAGCAGCTGGTGGGTTGCCCTTAACCGTCGAAGTTATCGGATTGCTTTTCTCTGATAAAAAGAATGTACAAGAATGGAAAGATACATTAGAGAAGCTGAAAAAGATTCCCCCAAGGGAAGTCCAAAAGAGATTGAAGCTAAGCTATGACAATTTAGAGGACTTGGAGAAGAAATTATTTCTAGATATTTCATGTTTTTTTATAGGTGAGAACAGGGAAAATGCTACTTACATGTGGGAGGGTTGTGGCTGGTTCCCAAATGCAGCAATTATGGTGCTTGTACGAAGGTCTCTCATTAAGATACGTGTGATCAATAAGATGGATGAGAAATATGAACTATTTGAGATGCATGATCAAATAAGAGACATGGGGAGAGCCATAGTTGACGAAGAATGCTCTCGAAAGCTTCAGAAGAAGAGTAGACTGTGGAATAACCAAGACTCTTGGGATTTACTTCAAAGAAAGGTAATTGTAATCTCTCTCTCTCTCTCTCTCTCTCTCTCTGTGGCTGGGTTTGGTGACAAAATTTGGACCGAATTATTAATCGCATTTGAATCGGATCAGAAATCCAAGTTCAATATCTGAGTGAGATCCACTAAAAATCTAGTCCGACTACATATCATGTATTCCAAGGGAGCCGGGCCTTGGTACCTAAAACGAAGTCCTCAGCAATTTTATCAAGAATAATGATCTGTGTGAAATAGAATTTAAGAAATTTAGCAAATAAAGGAAATAACTCTGTTCCTAATCAATTTAATTTTAGGGACAAGCAACAAGAGCTGTTTCAATGTACATGTGTTGATTCCACTGTTTATGTTTTATGGTCCTTAAAGCAAAGACTATAAATCTTGGCCAGGGAGTCAACTGCAGACACCATTAACTAATGGTATGCTAATTACCTTGCATATCTGTTTTGTGCAGGGACCAGGGACTATTGATGCTGAAGGGATTCGGATATTGCGGAAGGACAAATTGTTCAATGAGAATTATTGTACAGTTAGTGCTGAATGCTTTGAAAGCATGCCCAACCTGAGATATCTTCAAGCTGAACATGTCAACTTCCATGGCACATTTCTATGTTTTCCTACAGATCTGAAATGGTTGCGGATGAGAAGTTGCCACTTTGACTCCCCGCCATCTGATTTTAATCTTGAGAAGCTTGTCATCCTTGAGCTCTATAATACCAACATGGCCCCAATTCTTATAAACCAAGTGTCACTGAGATTAAAGGTCAGTATATTATGAGGGAGTACTGTTTTTCTTCACTTGTCATATTTTCATGACTTGATCCCACTGGAAATATTTGTTTTATACATGTAGGCCTTCAAAAGATTGCAAGTTCTGTCACTTCATCGAGTGGAAACAAAGATTACCCTTGATTTCACGAATACGCCTAGCTTAGTGAAATTGAAATTTTTTGATTGCTCAGCATTAACTACAATTGATGAATCAATTGGGAAACTCAAGAACTTGACACATTTAAGCACTCCCAACTGTAGGCTTCTACGGAAATTACCAGATTCAGTTTGGCGATTGAGTTCGCTTGAGGTCCTTAATATTTCTGGTTGTTTCAATTTTTCCTCTTTGCCAGAGCGATTGGGAGAGTTGGGATCACTGAAGAAGCTTGATCTCAGTTACACACGTATAAAGAAGCTACCTGATTCCATTTGCCGGTTAAGTTCTCTTGAAGTGCTTTGTTTGCTACTTTGCTTTGAACTTTGTTCTATACCGGAAGGCTTAGGGGACATGAAGTCATTAAAGAAGATTGACCTTTCTTGGACTGGCATTGAGGTCATACCTGATTCTATTGGACAACTTACCAACCTTGTTGAGCTATCTTTATGTTACTCAAAAAGCTTGGACAGCTTACCCGATTCCATTTGCCAGCTAAAGTTGTTGAAATCGCTTAATGTTATTGGGTGTCTTTCTCTCTGCTCCTTGCCAGAAAAACTAGGACACATGGAGAAACTGGAGGAGCTTATTCTTGACAATACCAAAATAGAGATCATACCTGATTCAGTTGGACAGCTTAAAAGCCTTCGCCTGCTATCTTTGCAAGGTTGCAAGCTCCTGAAAGCATTACCTATTTCCATGAGACAATTGAGCTCCATACAACAGCTGAAAATGTATGGAACCGGTTTAAAAAACTCTAAGAACGACCTTCCACTTGTTGCAGCAATTAATATTATTGAATTGACAAGTTCAACTTGGGAGTTACTTGGCTTGTATGACCAATCTCACAAAACCTTAGAAATTCTTCACTTGAAGGATGCTATAATTGAAGAGTTGCCGGATTGTGTTGGCAGGATGGAAAACCTCAAGAAGCTGCAGCTAGAATGTGAAATGCTGAAAGAATTGCCCTGTAGGATTGAAGGGTACTGGGAAAATCTTACTCAATTAGAGGTTAGAAGCATGCATCTAAAAGCTCTGCCTGACTGCATTGGGTCGCTCAAGCAACTTCGTCAGTTGAGTCTCAAGTGTGAGAACCTCAAAGCTTTACCCAACTCATTTGGGTCACTGAAACAGATGCATATGTTGGAATTGAAGTGCGTGAACCTCGAAGTTCTACCAGATTCGATTGGAGAGCTGGAAAATGTTGCCTTCTTCAAAATTAAATCAGCAAAATTGAAAGGCCTACCAAACTCGATTGGATTGCTAGGAAGCGTTAATACGTTGGTGCTACATTGCATGAGCCTGGAAGCTCTACCTGATTCGATTGGACGTTTGCAGAAACTTACAGAATTTAAGGTGTCGTCTAACAGTCTTGAAGCTGTACCTAACTCCATTGGTTCGTTAAAACACATTTGGGGATTAGAATTAAAGTGCCCAAACCTCGAGATTCTACCAGATTCTTTTGGAGAATTAGAAAGTCTTCAACGCTTTAAGGTGGACTCAAATCGGCTCAATTATTTGCCCAATTCTATTGGTTCCCTAACAAGGATTTGGTCCTTGAGCCTAAACTGCATGAACCTTGAAGATTTGCCTAACTCTATGGAAAGATTGCAAAGTCTTGAAATTTTACATTTACATTGCTGTAATTTTACAGCTCCACCTGCTTTCATTGGACGATTGGAAAATCTTACGATCTTCTCGTTCAACAGCAATAAATTAAAATACTTGGATGCAGCAATTAATGAGTCCTTAGGAAGGCTTCATCATCTATATCTAAGTGGTTGTGAGAACCTGGAAGGTATAATAGCTGCCTCTATTCGACCAACAGGTTTGGCTTGCCTCACATCCTTAGGGTCGCTTCATTTGAAAGACTGCAAGAGGCTTGAGTACCTTCCTCAGGTTCCCTCTTCTCTACTCTGGCTTGATGCTTCAGGGTGCACCAATTTGAGAACTGTGTCGGATATTTCAAACTTGAAAACTTTGTACAGGTTGTGTTTGGGTGGTTGTAAGCTGCTTGAAGATGTGCCTGGCCTTGAAAATATTTCACCAAACTTGGAAGTGCTGGAACTGCCTGGTCCTTGTGATTTCATGGGGTGTTGCCACTTTAATCATGATTTAAAAAACAAAGTGTTGAAGGTATGTACGGAATATATGTTATCTTGTTGTTCTTTATATTGTAAAATTGCACCGTAGTTATTACTTATAATGAGTCTTTGGGAAAACTTCACACATAAGGAAGTAGTCAACAGGATCAATCAAGAATAATGGAGATCACAAATTTTTAAGTCCTAAATTGGCTGGGTTAGGGTGCGAATTACCAATCACAGCACTATAATCCTCTTTAACACATGGATTTTTTATTTTTGATGTGATTTATTGTTATGGAAGGACTCCAACAATACGCGTAAATTAACAAACTTCTTTGTCTCAGCGGACAACTTTTGAAAACTTGGGAAGGTTGAAGATGTCAGGATCTTTTGTGCAAGGATCGGCAAAAGGACAACAGCGGCTGCAATTTAAACTCCCCAGGTTGCCATTTAGTTGGTTGAGAAGAGCATGGGTGAAGTTGGGCCTGGACAAGGTTCTCTCACCCATCTGCATAGCAATCATTGCCGATAACGTTCCTGTGTTTGAGAAAATTGCAGAAGTCGACGGTGCTGAAGTCGAATTGAACTTAGAAGCAGAAAGCATTGTGAACACAGGGAAGGAAGCACATTGCTATACAATGCAAGTGACAATGGATGTGTCCCAACTACAAAATGTATTTGTACTTCTTGTAGAAAATCGTCGGTACTACCGGTACTGTCAGTACTGGTAGTAGCTATCACATCCGGGGAAATGGACGGTGTTTGCACTCAGAAGAGGCCAATTCTTCCCAAGGAAAGTACTCCACATGATCATTATTATAACATGTCAAATATTGTGCATCCAGGTCAATGGTGCAGCCACAAAAATTTTTTCATAAGATACTAAATATATAGTTAACACCTAGGTCCATCTAGGTCCATGGAGTGGTGACCTGAGCCTCGTGGAGTTGCCCCATGCATGTAAGTGGGGCCAGGCCAACAAAAACCATTTACCAAATTACACTTTCCAAGTGTGTTTTGTGGGACACACGCTTCATGGAGACCCCATATATCTCTGTCCTTCAACTAATCTTTCACAGTGGGCTCCTAGGGGAACATACCTCATGGAAACCTCACATATCTCTGCCCTTCAATCCAATGGTATTTTCATGTTGTTGAAGCCAGAAAGATCACTCAAGCCTGTCTACTCTTCCTATTTCTTTTTCTTTTTTTAATCAATTTCTAATGCACACGCTCCAATCGGCATAGCTCAAACGGGCAAGATGGGAAGTGTTATGTGGCATGTTGGTTGTTTGGGTTGGGATGGGGTTGGTGTTGGAGAGATATGTCACAGTGGTACGCCACTTTTGGTGGAGTACCCGGTAGGCTGGTACGATACGGCTCAATATGTTTGGATTTGGTTTCAGTTCGAAATTAAATCCAAACTATATTATAACCTAAAAACTTTTTTTTGTTTTTTTTATTTATGAGATTATTTATGGATTCATGAAAGGAACATTGTAATGTGATGATATCATTTGGTTTTTCTAATTTTTTGAATTAAAAATATATAATATTCATGGTATCCCTGTACCAAGATTTACAAAAATGTCGTCGTACCAGTACCCGTACTCGTATGGTACCCGTACTCGTACCATTGTTACGGGCAGGAATTTTAGGGTAAAGGGGGTAGGACACCCTGGTACTCTGACGTGGAGCAGGGGGAGGATGGGGGTGAGGTGCTTTTCTCTAGCTGGAGCGATATTAATAATTCTTCTACTCACTTAAATCTCTAATGCTCATATCTCTTTTTAACAGTAATATCTCTTTTTAATAGTAAATTTTATGTAACTTTTTCATGGCCTTGACGAACATTTCTTATAATTAAGAATATTATTGGGCACAGTATCGATTGTTGAACGATGAATATCCAAGTTCAGATTGCAGCTAGAATCTAGCATACATATCTTATAGACGAAAAGAAAAAAAAAAGGGGTTTTCATGATCTTTATGTTTTGACTTCCATTAAATGAAGGAAGCATGCAAATCTTAATTTTCTCTTAACGCACGTTCTTTGTTTTTTTAATTAATTGTTTGATATTACATGCTTATTTTAAATTCTTGAAAAAGATTACATTTACTGTTCACACTTGAACAATGTTCTGAGCACCGTCGAACTTTTCATAAACACCAAACTACTGCTTGGTTAACAAAATAATTCACAAAACCCTTCCATGATCTTCTTGACGGAAAACACAGGAGTGAGTATATACCAAAAGGCACATACTCTTTTAACCGAGTTTACCAAAAAAAAAAATTTATTCCCTCTACATGTAATAACAACATCGCTTGTGATTATCTGGTGGATCTAAACTGCAACAGCCATACTTTTTTTTAAGTAAAAAAAAAAAAACTTGACAACTTTGAGTAATTAAGTTAATATGCCGTTTGTTGTAATCTAATTACGTAGATGTATTCTTATGAGTTCAGTTAGCAGGAAAACACATACGATTATCATTTTGCATCTTTAAATCTACTTTTCAAGCCATCAAAGAATCAAAAGATCTTGCCCAGACGAATGGTGCCAAATTGGGATTGAAACGAATAAATAATAGTCGTTACGGTTAATGCTGTACCTAGCTCTGCATAAATTCTTGAGGGCCATATAAGCCTGGGTAGTTTACAATTATTTCTATAAACCTAAACAACAAATATGAATACCACAAATTGTACATATTTGGTAATTACAATTAAACAGCTTTGGATTATTTGAGAAATTTTTCCCCTTTGCAGGCCATATACATTATATTATTTTAAAAATAAAACAATTTTAAGAATAAATTTACACAAGAAAGTGAATCTTATATGTACTAAAACAAAAATTTAGATGGATATGCCTGTCTTGGTAAAATCTAGAAATGGAGGACCATGGAAAACAAAAATAAGAACACCGTCCACTTGGCCAGAAGCGCAACATGGGAGACCTACAGATCTTTCTTAGTACGCCCTTCAAATAGCTTTTTGACTAACCATACCAAAAGCTGATACACATTTCCATGGACAATTATTCCAAAGAATCTTAAATTTCCCGTTGGTTGATCTTGAGGTTGATGATCACTCTGTGTTCTCTTGTGATTATTAGTATTCTGTGTAGGCGGTGTTGGTGCCTAGGAAAGTAGTGTTTTTATAGAAGAACAAGGGGAAAATGGAGATATTTGCAGCTTTATTCGTAGTCATTGCCACCTTTCTCTTTGGTGTCTTCCTCCAACGAATCAATTAATTAGTCACTCTATTTCCATCTAAATAACTATTATTCTAATATCTATTTAGATTTGAATAGCTTTCTCGTCGCGTTATGCTTTTATAATTTGAATAGCTCATCTGAGGCAGAGTAGTCAGTAATGCAAGGCTCAGATACTTTAAGCTAGTAGAAGTAGCCAGAAACAAGATCCAAAGAAGGGAATTTTAACTGATCAGATGCATCTGGACTTGCGCTCAGTCCAATCTTCGGATTGAGCATTAATAAGATATGCCTTTATTTACCAAACCCAATTACCCAAAGTAAGATCTGTTTAAAGCAAAGATGATAGGACAAATAATAGAAGTATGAACCTTGACTGATAAGCTGCGCGAGGCCGGCTGTCGAATTTTGACTAATGAGCCACAAAATTTAATCAAGGGATACTAGTTATAAAATTTTATTAAAGGGCACCAATGAGGAAATTTTTTCTTAAATATTAATGTGAAAGTAGGTATTTTTTTGTAGGCCTGTAGGCTCAACTGAGGAGCTCTACCCTTTTGCCTCTGTTCTTGTTGATTGTGTTGCGCTGCTCCTATCCTCCACTGTTTTGTTTATCAAGAGAACAGTGTCTTGTGATGTTTGCTTCCCTACTACTGCATTGCTGCAGAGGACTGCCGATCGATCCATGGTGCTGCTGCTCTGAATTTTACACAGGTTTGAAGGCAGAGAAAGCACGTAAAGATCTCCAGACTACAATGGCAGTGCATTGTTTTCCTGCCAAAACAAAAGAAATATGCACAAAAAAAATTTATGACTCATTGTAATCAATACTTGATTTGAGTTTCGCTGCATATAAAAACTTAAGTAACGCAATAATGAAATATACATATATGATTCTTAAAATCCATTCATGTCTTAATTTGCAAACAGAGGCATCACATCTGTACAGAATTAGTGCGAAAGTAAATAAAAAGAGAATTAATTAGCCGTTGATGTTGGCTAATGTATAACCCGAGAGTTCCCCTGCTTTCTCAAAGCATCACTCCGTTGGCTCACATCTCTCGGCTCCACTTCAATGAAGACTGGCACAATGAGCCTTTTGCACTCCATCATCTTGGCTATTTCCTTTAAACACCACTATGAATCAGCGTAGCCTTTGGAGAAGATACGGAAAAAGATTTTGGATCTATGAATGTAACCAAATAGCTCGGCCACCTTCAAATGAAACCAGTACATTGACATCACATCAATGTTCATTCCTAATGAATGCCAAAGGACACACAGATGCTAAAAGGAGCTCTGGTTGAGATCTCAACAGATGAATATGGAACTCTTGTTTAGATCTCCCCGTTATTCATCTGATGCTCTTCAAGTTAAGCGAGACTCAATGCTGGAGACAAAAAGGACAGAAGAGATCCACACGGGTTGGGTTGTGAATTTCTTGTACGTGGGTTCCTATCTACAAATGGACGAGAAGGCAATACTTTAATTTGGATTACTGACTACTGATCTTAAATTCGGAGCTCAAACCCTTCATCCTTAAGAACCATCTCAAATCTTTTGTTGTAAAGATATATGTACATGGTGTTACCCTTCCATATATAGGAATAGATACCCAAGGATGTAGAAAATAGTAAGCATCAATGTGAGGTATACAGTATTTGATACATAGTCGTAACAGGTGGGAGGCCTATCCTCCAGCAGCACCGTTTCATGGAGGGATGGACACATCCAATTATTTTTGCAAATGAGGATAAATTTGAAAAGCTAAAAAAAAAATGATGAATCATGGGTGGCCGATTGAAGAGCACCATATTTATCAGCTGGATCGACCAAACCACCAGCTATTCGATTAAAAAACCAATTTTTATTGGAGTATTTCAATTGCTCATTAGATTCATATTGGATAGTTATGATCCTAAAGAAACATCATGGTGGTCACGTTCTATTTGCTTATAATAGCTGACCCATGGATTAACTTGCAGGGATGAAGAAAATGTTAGAGAATGGTGGCAAGGACATGATCATCATGTTGACTGTTGGACAATTAATTTGCAGATGGGTATTCATTTCCTAGTTTGCTACTTTATTTTAGAGCTGAAAACCAAATTTGTCGTTAATTAGGCCAAAGCAAGGAGAATGTATATATATATATATATTCTTGACTTGATTTGTTAAAAGAAGAGGAACAAATTAATTATGTGAGTCCACAACTTAGAAGGGCGCGTCGAAGTCATGAAGAAAGAAAAAGAAAACAACCTTCAAAAATGAAATTTAAAGTGTATTAAATGAAAATTAGGGTGGAGATGCACCTTGATAAAGAATATGCTCATGGATCCCCGCAACTTCACGCGGACCCGCAAAACATTTGCAGCACTCTCCTTTGAAGAGTTTTCTTGACCAAAACCGAACGAGTCCAAATAAAAAATCTTCATATATTTGATGCCCAGCATACCCTCCATAAAATACATCAAAATTTAAACATTGATGAGAAAAAATCACCTAACAGATTCGGCTACTAATACAACAAAAGCTAGCAAATTGAAAATTTGATATAAATGCAGTTATAATTTAAAGATTGTGGGAAAAATATACCTAGGTTTGTGTATTATTAAATGAACATCTAAGTTCAAGTGATTTCCTGTCAACCAAAATGGTGGTTTTGCAGCTTTATTCATCCTCTTTGGTCATGTCTTCCTTCCACGAATCAAGGATTTCTTGCAGGAAGATGTCCTCCGCATGCTTTTGAGGCAATTTCCTGTCAACCAAAATATGTTAATAGACGAATTAGAGGAAACATGCCCGCAGAGGAAGGGGTGGAGCCATCAACACCTCCAACGTGTTCATCAAAACCTTCTTTAAACACACAGAAATGATATAATGATACAGGCCATTTAAAAAAGGACAAGTTGTAGAATAATATTAGATGATTAAAACGTTTAACCCTATTTTTTTTAATAATTCATCTGAAACCCATGGACTTAGTGGTTAGTATCAACTAGCTGGACACCTATCGGTTAGCCTGGCGAGTTTGTATTCAACGGCACAAATTTCAGATGTAAAATCACAGTAGGTGAAGGGGGTCTCACCTATGATTGGCCGCTTGTGTTGAGCAAGAATTCATGGTTTCACCCAAGAGTTGTGCTCAAGCCCAGCCTTCCGTATCTCTTCCCTTCTGCCTTCTTTCGATCTTGGTTATGTACGTGGTGTCACCAAGAAAGTTGCATATTTTTCCTACCTTACCTCTTCAAAGTTCCAGATGAAAATGGTGATATCTGCAGCTTTGTTCATAGTATTCGTTCTCTTTGGTCTTGTCTTCCACCAGCGAATCAACGATTTCTTGAAGGGAGATGTCCTAGGGGAACTTTTAAGGAGACTTTCTGGCAACCAAAATGTTGATGTTGGAATTAGAGGAGACACAGATTCAGGGGAAGAGGTACTGGAGACATCAGCACCTTCACCGTCTTCACCAAGAGCTGGTGGATCCGAGTTTGAAGTGTTTCTCAGCTTCAGAGGCGAAGACACCCGAAAGGGTTTCACTGGGCATCTTCATGATGGGCTTGAGGAGCGCGGTATTTCCACCTTTATAGACTGCGAGAAGTTGGAAAAGGGAGACAAGATCAACAAACTGTTGGAATACATAAATAGGTCCAAGATCTTTGTCCCCATCTTCTCCCAACGCTTTGCAGAATCGAAATGGTGCTTGAAAGAGGTGACCAAAAGTGTGGAGTGCGGGAAGGAGATAATTCCGGTGTTCTTTGGCGTGGAACCTTGTCATGTCCGCAACCAGAGCGGCCCCTTCAAATCTGCGTTTAAGGATCATCAATCCATCAAGCAGGACCAAGAGGAGGTGAGGAAATGGAGGGAAGCATTGAGGAAAGTCGGAAATCTCTCTGGCTTCAATCTGATGAAGGACATGAATGGGTCTCTCTCTCTCTCTCTCTCTCTCTCTCTAAAGCAATTAAAGTTTATTCACCTCTCTCTTTATTTCCCCTCTCTCCAAATTTAAAGTCTAATCAGGCGGACGTTTGTTGTCTATAGCTTTTCAGTTGCTTCCATTCATATCGTACTCATATGCTTATTTTCTGCTTTAGTTATCCCGACATCATTATCTTTTCAACTATATTAATCTAACGCATCCTTCACTATTCGAGTTTCTTAAATTCATCTTTCAGTTAATTACTTTACTTAATTAACCGGGACATATCCCTGAAGCTACTCACAGTTAAGGTGAGAAAATTTTAAGCCATGAACTTTATGTTGAAAAATTGACTACTATATAGGCATGATCATTGTGTTGGAAAACTTAATTAACAATCAACAGAAAGAAACATTATGTTTCCCCAAAAAAGCATGTACCAGATTTTATGAGAAATCAAAAATTAACGGAGACAGGTTTTTCTTCTTAAAATTTTTTAACAACCAATGATCAGAAGATTATGTGGCCCTTCACATGCAGGGATGAGGCAAAGCTAAAGCGTGCAGTCATTGAGAGAGTGTCAGCTAAACTAAACAAGAAGCCATTGGAAGTCGCAAAGCATCCAATAGGAATTGAAACTCGTGTTCATGACGTAAAGAAAATGTTGGAGAATGGAAGCAATATTAATGGTGTTCTTGTGGTTGGCATCCATGGAATGGGGGGTCTTGGAAAAACAACGATTGCCAAGGCTGTTTACAATGACTTAGCCCAAGGGTTCAATGGTGCCACTTGTTTTATTTCAAATGTTAGGGAAAATGCTGGACAACCCAATGGATTGGTCAACTTACAAAAACAGTTCGTTGGAGACATCTTGAAAGAAAAAAATACATCCTTAGGTGATGTTGCACAAGGAAAAATTGTGATCAAAGAGAGGGCCAGTCGTAAAAGGGTTCTGCTTATCTTAGATGATGTTGATAACATAAAACAAGTTGATGCATTGGCTGGTGGGAGAGATTGGTTTGGCTCAGGAAGTGTGATCATAATCACAACCAGAAATGAGAAGGTGCTGCTAGACGGCAACGTGAAACAAGATGAAATTTACAAGCCACAAGAACTGAATGAAGATCAGTCTCGAGAACTATTCATGCTTCATGCATTTAATGGTGAACAACCACAAGGAGAGTATGTCCAGTTATCAAACCAAGTTGTTGCAGCAGCTGGTGGGCTACCCTTAACCCTCGAAGTTATCGGATCCCTTTTGTCTTCTATAAAGAATGTAAAAGAATGGAAGGACACATTAGAGAAGCTGAAAAAGATCCCCCACAGGGAAGTCCAACAGAGGTTGAAGCTAAGCTACGACAATTTGGAGGACTTGGAGAAGAAAATATTTCTAGATATTTCATGTTTTTTTATCGGTAAGAACAGGAAAAATGCTACTTACATGTGGGAAGACTCTGGGTGGTTCCCAAATGCAGCAATTCAGGTACTTGTACAACGGTGTCTCGTTAAGATACATGTGATTAATACGATGTATGAAAAATATGAAGTATTTGAGATGCATGATCAAATACGAGACATGGCGAGAGCCATAGTTGATGAAGAAAGCTATGGAAAGCCTCAGCAGCAGAGTAGACTGTGGAATAACCAAGACTGTTGGGATTTACTTCAAAGAAAGGTAATTATAATCTCTCTCTCTCTCTCCCCCTCCTCTCTCTCTCTCTCTCTCTCTCTCTCTCTCTCTTTGTGTGGCTGGGTTTGGTGAAAAAAAATGGACCAAATTATTAATCGCATTTGAATCAAATCATAAAATCCAAGTTCAATATCGGAGTGAGATCCGCTGAAAATCTAGTCTGACTACATATAAACGTCTGATCTTAGATATACTAGTCCAAATCTGAATCCCAATCCAAATCCAACTACATATAATTCAATTAATTGAATCCGGTAAAAGCTGCATTATAACTCGAATCTGAACCGTTCTCATCCCTCATATGACTGTGTCCTGGTGGTTTAGTTTCTTCAAGTTTAATGGTTAATTATTTGTCACTCTCACTCTAAGCTCCTGCTTTTTATCCCGAACTTCTTTTATAATTCTTGGAATGCATTGAGTTTCCAAATACTCGAGTATGAGAAAAGCTCGTAAGAGTCTAATGGCTAATAGGTACCAGAAATAGCAGAAAAGGTAGCTTCTAGAGGTCAACCCTTTTATAAGTTGATGACAAGTTCAGAAATAAATATTTTTTAGCTTTCCTTGGAAATATCATGTATTCCAAAGGAGGCGGGCCTTGGTACCGAACATGAAGACCTCTGCAATTTTATCAAGAATAATGATTTGTAGGAAATAGAATTAAAAAAATTTAGTAAATAAAGAAAATAACTCTGTTTCTAATTAATTTAATTTTAGGGACAAGCAACGAGAGTTGTTTCAATGTGCATGTTCTGATTTCATTGTTTATGCTTTATTGAACTGGCAACTCGCGGATGTATCCAAGTTTATGGCCACACGTCCTTAAAGCAAAGACCATAAATCTAGCCACGGAGTCACTGTCGACACCATAACTAAGGTATGATAATTACTTTGTGTCTCTGTTTTGTGCAGGTACCAAGGGCTATTGATGCCGAAGGGATTCGGATACTGCGAAAGGACGACCGGTTCAATGAGAATGATTATGTTAGTGCCGAATGGTTTGAAAACATGCCCAATCTAAGATATCTTCAAGCTGAAAATGTCAACTTCCAAGGCACGTTTCCATGTTTTCCTACAGATCTGAAATGGTTGCAGTTGGAAAGGTGCCACTTTGACTCCCCGCCAGCTGATTTTAATCTTGAGAATCTTGTCATCCTTGACCTCTATAAAACCAACATGGCCCCAATTCTTATAAAACAACTGTCACTGAGATTAAAGGTCAGTATATTGTAAGGGAGTAGTTCTGTTCATCTTCTCTTGTCATATTCTCATGACTTGTTGCCATTGGAAAATTTATTTAATTCGTGCAGGCCTTTGAAAGATTGAAAGTTCTGTCATTTCTTGTAGTGGAAACAAAGAGTACCCCTGATTTCACGAATATGCCTAGCTTGGTGGAATTGCAATTTCTAGATTGCTTTGCATTAACTACAATTGATGAATCAATCGGAAAACTCAAGAACTTGACACATTTAAGAATTATCCGCTGTAGGCTTCTACTGAAACTACCGGGTTCCATTTGCCAATTGCATTCTCTTGAAACTCTTGATCTTCAAGGTTGTTTTGGTTTGACTTCTTTGCCAGAGCGATTGGGAGAGCTGGGATCACTCAAGAAGCTTGATCTCAGTTGGACAAGTATAAAGAAGGTACCTTGTTCACTTAAAAACTTGCATGAGATGCTTATGTACGGCTGTCAAAGTCTATCGAGGTTACCTGATTCCATTTGCCGGTTAAGTTCTCTTGAAATGCTTGGTTTGAAAGGGTGTAGTCAACTTTGTTCTGTACCAGAAGGCTTAGGGTACATGAAGTCATTAAAGAAAATTGACCTTTCTAGGACAAGCATTGAGGTCATACCTGATTCTATTGGACAGCTTACCGACCTTGTTGAGCTATCTTTATGTAACTCAACAGGCTTGGATAGCTTACCTGATTCCATTTGCCAGCTAAAGTTGTTGAAATCACTTGACCTTAGTGGGTGTCTGTCTCTCTGCTCTTTGCCAGAAAGACTAGGGGACTTGGAGAAACTGGAGGAGATTATTCTTGACAATACCATAATAGAGGTCTTACCTGATTCAGTTGGGCAGCTCAAAAGCCTTCGCCTACTATCTTTGCAGGGTTGCAAGTTCCTGAAAGCATTACCTATTTCCATGAGACACTTGATCTCCATACAACAGCTGAAAATGTCTGGAACCGGTTTAATGACCTCTGAGAATGACTTTCCACATCTTGCAGCAGTTAATATTATTGAATTGACAAGTTCATCTTCGGAGTTGCTTGGATTGTGCAACCAATCTTACAAAGCCCTAGAAATTCTTCACTTGAAGGATGCTATAATTGAAGAGTTGCCCGATTGTGTTGGAAAGATGGAAAACCTCAAGGAGCTGCGACTAGAATGTGAAATGCTGAAAGAATTGCCCAATCAGATTGAGGGGTACTTGGAAAATCTTACTCAATTAGTAGTCAAGAGCATGCATATAAAAGCTCTGCCTGACTGCATTGGGTTGCTCAAGCAACTTAGTCGGTTGAGTCTGAAATGTGAGAATCTCAAAGCTTTACCCAACTCGATTGGGTCACTGAAACAGATGCGGAAGTTGAAATTGAACTGTGTGAACCTCGAAGCTCTACCCAACTCGATTGGACATTTGAAGAAACTTGCAGAATTTGAGGTGTGGTCTAACAGTCTTGAAGCTCTACCTGATTCCATTGGGTCATTGAAATGTGTTTGGAGATTAAAATTGAAGTGCCCAAACCTCGAGATTCTACCAGATTATATTGGAGAATTAGAAAGTCTTGAACAATTTGAAGTGGATTCCCATCGCCTCAAATATTTGCCCAATTCTATTGGGTCTCTAACAAGGATTTGGTTCTTGATCCTAAACTGCACGAACCTTGAAGATTTGCCTAACTCTATGGAAAGATTACAAAGTCTTGGAAGTTTACATTTACATTCTGACAATTTTACAGCTCCACCTGATTTCATTGGACGATTGGAAAATCTTGTGACCTTCTCGTTCAACAGCAAAAAATTAAAATACTTGGATGCAGCAATTTTTGAGTCATTGGGAAGACTTCTTCATTTATCGCTTAGTGGTTGCAAGAACCTGGAAGTTTTGATAGCTGCCTCTATTCGACAAACAGATTTTGCTCGCCTCTCATCCTTAAAGTATCTTGATTTGAAAGACTGTGAAGGGCGTGAGTACCTTCCTCAGCTTCCCTCTTCTCTACACTCGCTTGATGCTTCTGGATGCACCAATTTGAGAAAAATATCAGATATTTCAAACTTGAAAACTTTGTACAAGTTGTGTTTGGGTGGTTGTAAGTTGCTTGAAGATGTGCCTGGCCTCGAAAATATTTCAAGCAACTTGGAAGAGCTGGAACTGCCTGGCCCTTGTGATTTCACAGGGTGTTGCCACTTTAATCATGATTTCAAAAACAAAGTGTTCAAGGTATGTACAGAATATATGTTATCTTGTTGTTCATTATATTGGAAAATTGCACCATAGTTATTACTTATAATGATACTACCTGTGGCAGAGCTAGAAATTAAAACTAGAAAGGGCAGAAACATAGAGTTATAAACATGACATACAGTGCCTTAAATGAAATGCTTCTTGTGGCAAAAGCATAGGTACTTAGAAATATACGTACAACATTTAATAATTTATGAATTAAGTTTACTTTTTCATGAAACTAAAATAAGTGGTGTATAACAAGTTATCTATTTCTTTTCGTACATTGTGTGTATAATCTAGGAACAGAAGTTTTATATTATATACATATATATATATAGTGACTATGTCATGCAACAATATATTTTTCTATAACATTATATACATCGAGGAAGGACCAAGAAATTACAGTATTTGACTAAGATATATTTAGATTTTATCAGTTCCCTTCATGAGCTAGACGATGAACCACCACCACCAATGTATGGAAAGACCCAATAATCTTAATTTACTTTTCCTTAAACATATATAGTTATCAATTGTTTTAAATGTATATATAGAAAACTGATAGATAGTTATTTGAAAACAAATTGACCAACTTATAAACAAGAAAGGAACTAAACTTCACACATAAGGAAGCAGTCAACAGGATCAATCAAGAATAATGGAGATCACAAATTTTTAAATTCTAAGCTGGCGAGGTTAGGGTGCAAAGTACGAATCATAGCACTTTAATCCCCTCTAACAAGTGAATCTTTTATTGTTGTCGTGATTTGTTGTTATCGAAGGACTCCAAGAATATGTGTAGATTAAGTACTCTATTGATGACGAACTTCTTTGTCTCAGGAGATAACTTTTGAAAACTTGGAAAGGTTGAAGATATCAGGGTCTTTAGTGCCAGGGTCAGCAAAAGGACAACAGCAGCTGCAATTTATACTCCCGAGGTTGCCATTTAGTTGGTTGAGAGGAGCACGGCTGAAGTTGGGCCTGGACAAGGTCCTCTCCCCCATCTGCTTAGCAATAATTGCCGATGACGTTACTGTGTTTGAGAAAATTGCGGAAGTCGACGGTGATAAAGTCGAATTGAATTTGGGGGCAGAGAGCATTGTGAAGACAGGGGAGGGAGCACATTGCTATACAATGCAGGTGACAATGGATGTGTCCCAACTGCAAAATGTATTTGTACTTCTTACAATTCGGAGTTCGACTAGTTTAACATTTCAAGCATACATTTAAATTCATGCTCAACTTGTTTATAAACGAGTCAAATTCGAACCTAGCTTTGACAAGCTAAGTCCAGGTTGAGCTGGCTTGAGTTGTTGTGCGGCCCTATTGAATATGAACTTCTTGATTTTTTTACCATAATAAAGGCTATTTTAATTTTGCTGTCTATACGTTTAGCTAATTTGAATTCATTTCATTTGCATGCCTTATTCAAGGTAGCCAGTTATAATTTGATGTACCATTTGAGAGTAGTACTGTGAAAATTAATTTGAATGGATTCACTTATAGTCAAAATATTATTTGCATATGATGTCAATATCTTTTGCATATGTGTCATGCAAGTGGCAGATTGAGAAAATGCAAGCTGATATAAAACTCAGAATTTCAGTAACAAATAGAAAAAAAGAACACTGTAATATTATAATCGAAAGTCGTATCCCAAATAGAAACTTCTATCTTTTTCACACAAAAAAAAGTAACATTTTCATTAGTTGTTAAGGGTCTCATCGACGGATAAAAACACTATTTTAAATGGAGCACCTCAATTGATCATTAGATTCAAATTGGATAGTTATAATCCTAAAGAAACATCATCATGGATTAACTTGAAGGGATGAGGCAAACGTAAAGGTTGACTTGGAGAAGAAAATAATTCTAGATATTTCATGTTTTTCTTGATAGTCGTGTTCAATACATGAAGAAAATGTTAGAGAATGGAGGCAAGGGCATGATTTTCATATTGACTATTGGACAATTAATTTGCAGAATCCCACTTCTGTTGAGAAAATCTTTGGCTTCTTTTTTTTAGGGCCAAACAAACTAGCGGTCTGTCATTATTTCTTTTTTTTTTCGGACATAGCAGATGGGTATTGATTTTCTAATTTGCTACCAATTTGTCGTTATATATATATATATATATATACAACGGAGGTATAGTTTAATTTTCAAGAAAAGAATGAAAAGTATCATATATCTTGTTAAAAATAGATTTTGCTACGAAGACTGACGCGACAAGAAAAATATCACGAAGCCCTTTCCATAACAAGAATATAGATTTACATACGTGGAATTTTTTTCATGTTAGTTTGAAAACGTTCATGAAGTTCTTTCCATTTACCCAGCTATTTATTAGTCATAGTTTTACTATTTAGTCAGGCTGACTTATTAACCAAATGAGGGTCGATACTTAGTCAGGCTGACTTATTAACCAAATGAGGGTCGATACTGAGCACTACGGTTAAATTGGCCTAGTTAATGAAGTTTCCAATTAGTGGTACTGCGACAAAGTAAGTGTATTAGCAAAATGTCAACTATTTTGCTATTGTGAAAAAGTAGAGTTTCTTCTTAAGATTTTCCCTTTACTATGCACACATCTTCCAAAGAAAAAAAGTACTTGAACAAAAATGAACTTCCCAATCCAGTAAAGATACTTGCGATTTTGCAGTAAGATAATAGTTGCCAACCGTTCCGAATTTAATAAAACGCAAAGTAACCTGCCAGCATAATTGAAATTTCGATAAAGTAAACACAAACTTTCATAAACGAATTTAAAATTGATGATTGTGCGAAAAATATGCCTAGGTTTGTATATTATCAAATGAGCATCTAAGTTGTGCCCGTTAATAAAAAGGTAAGAACTTCTGACAATTTAAATTTGAAATGCTATCGTCGGCTTACCTTAGGTTGATAAGATAAAAGATCTGAAGTACCAAATATAAAATATAGATGTCGCCTGTCGGCCGTTTATTTAAGTAGGGCCATGCTTGATCTGCCTTTGAATTTTACCATGAGAATCGATAAGCATGATCAGTTTTTTTACTCTAACTATGTTTATAAGCTTACCACAGTTATTCGATGCCACTTGAAAAGTTTTCAGTGGTATTTTTTCTTTCTGCCGTCCTTCTAAACTAATCATGCGATTGCTTTTCACAAGCATTTTCAATGAAATCACCATGAAATTACTCACAACTGTCTCTCATGATCATATTTTTGTTAGATCAGCAAGACTTTTGCTTCTCAATAGCAGTTGATAATTTTAAGAGATTGGCGTTTTTCTTTTTTTGTTTATTTTACTTGCCTAAAGGCCCAAAAGGTTGGAGGAGAAAAAAATTAATGAATGAGAAATAGGAAGTAGTTAACGATGTAATACAAGGGGGGAAAAATGTCTCGTACTTCCATTACAAATCAAAATAATTAATTTACCAGGCACCAGTTAAAACACAGTTTATTTTAGAAGGAAAACAGTTTTAAGGGATAAACTTACCCCAAAAAAATAAATTGCAACCCTACCCATTGAAAACTAGGATGAATTTGTCCACTTGCGATCAATCCCAGAAGTGTACATCGAAAGGAGAGAGCAACAATGAAAAGAGGAGATGTAAAACAGATAGCGGGACATTGAAAAAAAAAAAAAAAAAGTTCCGGTGGTTTGATCTCCTATCGTATCCGGATCTTGGAGGGAGGATTAGATCCGTTAACAAATTTACCATCTTCTCCTTCGGAACACGTCACTCGTAAAAATTGCAGTTTAAATTGTGCTTTTCTTTTTTACTGCCACTTATATAATTTTATTGTAAAAATAATTGTCACATCAATTTTATCGACCCAGCTGAACACAGCGAACCCACGCTACTTTATTCGTGCTATCCTTTGAAACATTTAGAATGTATCTAGCAGGAGTAGTTGGTCAAGAAGAGGGTAAAAATGAGGGGACAAAGAAATGGCAATACACTAAGATGACAATATCCTGAATCGATTAGTCCCAACCTAATAAACCAAACTAAGACCTGTTTAAAGCAAAGATGTTAGGATAAATATTAGAAAGTAAGAACCTTGGCTGATAAGCTGCATTAGGCCGGCCGTAGGATCAAATCTCATTGTGGCCTCTTGCAGGATTTTGACTTATGAAGCTCGCCAGGGGCAAAGCCACAAAATATAAAATTCAAGCTAAGGGATACTAGTTATCAAATTTTAAATTTGAAAGAGCAGCCGTGTATAAATGAAGAAAATTTATCTGAAATATCAGTATGAAGATAGGATTTTTTTTTTTAAGTCTGTAGGCTCAATTGAGGAGCTCTACCCTTTTGCCCTGTTCTCGTTGATTGGGTTGCCCTGTTCCTATCTTCCTCTGTTTTGTTTATCAAGACAACATTGTCTTTTGATGTTTGCTCCCCAACTACTGCATTTCTGTAGAGGTCTGCCTATTGATCCTCATTGATGCTGCTCGGAATTTGACACAGGTTTGAAGGAAAAGCCAGAGAAAGAACTTGGACTCGAGTTTGAAGATGAAGAATAAGTTATTTGAAATTTGATTCATTTGTTGTTCCATAAAACTTAAAACAACTTTTAAATCAAACACCTTCAATCTGCATCATCATCATAAATTGTTGATGTTCCTCAGCAAACTGCATCTTCATAAAAAAAGTTGTTCATGGAACGTCTCGTTGTTGTAAATATCGGCTTGGGAAATGTCGCTTTTCTAAATGGCATGGGAAAGCAGGCCTTGTGTAGTTGGCCGATTCAGGTCTCCCCGATATTCATTTGGCTACTCCTCTCGATCTCCAATTGGTGCTCTCCTAGTTAGGTGAGATGGAAGAGCACTTCAGACCTTTCCCTCTGTTTTCTTGTACGCGGGTCTTTGTTAGGAGACGCGTAGAGGCTCCTCATCTACAAATGGATCGATGAGAAGGCAATACAAGGCAATGCTTTATCTGATACTCCTTAGTTTCTAACGTGGTCCTTGTTTTTCTATTATATTACACAAAACAGTTATCATCCTCGAAATTATAGACGTGCCATTAGAAGATGAGTTTTCGCCTACGTTCTACAGCTGCAATCCTTATTGTCCAATCTCTTATTTTTGTGTTCTTCCTCATAAGGCTATCTATGCCATTAAGATATATATAAGGCTAGAACAAGCTCGTGCTTTATTGCCTATACATATAAGAAAAACGCGTCCAAGTCGCATAGTTTACATTTTTTGCAAAAGTTAGTGATTTAGATGTGTCTTTATGTCTAAAATCAACATAGAAGTCATGTACCTTTTAGTTACCTTTATAAAATCTAAGTTACGCTCTTAAAAACAACCTTTTATATAAATTCTCTAATGTCTTGGTTGTGAAGACTATTTTCATGAATATGAACAAACAAACAAAAAAATGTCCAACACGAATTTGACTGGTCTAGCCAATTTAAAACATGGTCCTCAAGTTCCTTGGTTAATCGAAGGATCTGTAGGTTTCAAAAGAAAGACAGCAGAACCAAAATAATTCATTGTAAGTATAAAAGAAGGATGGGCGGGTCATGTTGCCATTTACAAGTACGAAAGAAGGCCCGGTTGTTTGAGAAATATTTGTTATTAGCCCAATCACCAAGACCTAGTTTTTTGAAGCTCTTTGCCTATAATTTTAATTAAATAGATAGAAGATTGGGTGTCTTTTTTGTATTTTGTTTTTTTTATATATATATTTAAAAGTAGGCACTAAGAACTTGTTTCCGACTCTACTCTATTGGGTTCGTGGTACAAATTCCGAAGTTACTTTAGAATTAGGTTCTCTCTCTTGCCCAGGTAGTGATGAAAGAGATATTTTTCACATCCCGAATTCTTTTCATTAGAAAGAGATAAAACCGACTACTAGTTGGAGAAGTCTCATGCATGAAAAAAATGAAACAATTTTATAAGTGGCCAACAAAAGTAGGGACCAGGCTCATAATTGTGGTTTTATAATTCTGGTAGCTGCATTTACATTGCTACCAAGAATTCTTTGCAATTATCTCTTTATGGAGGTTAATATTGTGGTCCAACATATTTATGTTGGGATGTGGGTACATGTTCCCCTCATGCCTCTTTTTGAAAAGTTAATTTGTGTATTGATTTTTCTAGAAGAAAAAATTTCCTGAAAACATAAACATCACTAACTAATACTGGATAGTCAAATCTAAGACAGTAAATGGAAATGGCATAATCTAGACAAAACTAGGCTGCTAAATACTGTCTTTTAAGGGGTCGTTGTTTGACAATAGGGACAGTAATAAACTGTTCCATCAATTGGGGTTTACATAGGGATGTCAATGGACAGATCAAATATACTTTTAATCATATTCCACTTTTTTAGATCAGATATTCATGTTCAAATTCGGTTTCAAATACAAATATCCTAATCCGAATTTGGAATCACATTTTGCCATTTTCAAAATGTAAGAGCATTAGATATAAGATATTTGTCTAAAAATAAATCTGATCTGAATCCGTATCCGAATCCGATCGCATATTTATGCATGTATGAGTCCGATCGGATGTTATCTCTTAAATCCAAATCTGATCCAACATTTTAATTGACTACTAGTTTTTTTTTTTTTTCATATTTGATTTTTTTTATCAGTTCACTCGGATATCCTATTCAAATCAGATATATTGACATCCATAGATTTACAAAATACTGTGGCACAGTATTCCATGAATCTACTTAAAAGATTGAGACACATTTATAAAACAATTAATTAATATTCCTCCTACCAAATGACCCCTATAGATTTAAGGCATTGTTGACATTCAAAAAATTATCAGTTCCTTTTTTGTCATTCTAGCTAGATAAGGTCATTGTTTTATAAACTTTTACATCAATAATGTAGGTACTCAACTACTTTTCTTCCTTGGTGCTTTTCATATAAAAAAAGCTCTAAATAGTCCAGGCTATGACCGTGACCAATTGCTAAATATAGTTGTTGAAGTCCATCTCCCTTTCCTACCTTAAAGACGCCATCACCCAGTGGAGGAGCTACGTTATAGTTGGTATAGGCAATTGCCCACACCAGCCCACAAATGTTAGCATATTTACATACAAAAAGCATCATTGATTTTTAGTTTTTTTTACATAAGACCCCTTCAGTCTGAAATTTAAGCTTAAAGTGCCCCTCAGCCAGAATTTTCTAGCTCCGACGCTGCCACCATCCACACAATCGGTTAGAAACTTGGCCACATCTACAATTCTTTTCACTAGAAAAAGAAAAAACCGAACATTTTTTGAATAAGTCTCATAAGTAAACAAAATGAAACTATTTTTCAAGTGCCCGGCAAAGGTAAATATCATGCTCATAATTAAGTTTCTAAGTAGGTGCATTTAGGTTGATATCAAAATTTCTTTGCAATTTTTACTTTCTAAAGTTTAATATTGTGGGAAAACCTATTTAAGTCTGGGTCTGCGTCCCCCTTCATGCAATATTTTTTGAAAAATCAATATTTGAATGATTATTTCAAAAGAAAAAAATTTTGTTGCTTCAAGGGTCATAGTGTAGCTGGTCGGGCTAGAGGCTTATATAAGGCATATCTCTAGTTTGATTCTCGTAGGCGCTACGCTTCTGTGTCTTAAGACGGTAGGAAGAGGCATCCAAGTTGAAGGGTGTCTCGTTCTATCACTGACACCGACGCAGCTTAGGACCCCGGAGGCAGGGGGAATGAGGGGGTCTTCGGGCTTCGCTTCAGGCAGTGGATTGACCCTCTTGCTCTTGCTCACCTGAAAAGAAAAAAAATTCATTAAAATATAAATTTCACTAACTAGTATTGGATAGCCAAATCTCAGACATTACATGAGCTGGAAATGGTATAATCTACACAAGGCCAAGTTAGAGATGAAATTAGACACCTAATTAGTATCGTTAAGGGCTCATTTTACAATAGGAACAGGGATAAACTGTTCCATGAGCTGGGGTCTATAAAACACTGTAACTTGCCTAAGAGATTGAGGCATGTTCATGAAACACTTTATCATACTTTCTATTACCAAATGACCCCTGAAGAATTAGGGTGACGTTCATGATGAAAAAAGATTATGAATTGATCAATTTTTGTCATTCTGGGAAGAAGAATATCAATGTATTGTCAGTTTTTAGATCTATAATGTAGGTTGAACTATTTCTGTTCCTTGGTGCTCTTCAAATAAAAATACCCTGTAAATTGTCTAGACCATGACAGTCACCAATTGCTAGATATAGTTGTTGATGTTCATCTTCATCTTCAACCTCAAGGTATGGCATCCTCATGATTGATTAGAAACTTGGCCACGTCCACAATTATTTTCACTGGGAAAAAGAAAAACAGACTACTAGTTGGATAAGTTTCATAAGTAAACAAAATGAAACTATTTTATAAGTGCGCCGCAAAAGGAGGGACAAGGCTCATAATTAAGGTTCTGAAGTGTAGGTATGTGCATTTAAATTGCTATCAAAAAGCAGGGATAAGGCTCATAATTAAGGCTCTCAAGTGTAGGTATGTGCATTTAAATTGCTATCAAAAAGCAGGGATCAGGCTCATAATTAAGGTTCAGAAGTGTAGGTAGGTGCATTTAAATTGCTATCAAATTTTCTTGAGGGTTCTCGCTTTCTAGAGGTTAATGTAGTGGACCAACCTATTTAAGTGGTGAAATGGGTGCATGTCTCCTTTTGAAAAGTCAATATTTGTATGATTTTTCTAGGAGGGCACTTGCTGTCCTTGAATTTTGATTTTAGATTTGAAATTTTAAAAGCAAAATTTCCTTTCAAATTGGATTTAGAAATTAAATTAAAATTCCAATTTTAGTTCTCTATTGTGTTTAATAGTCAGAAATTTTGATTTCAGAATTGAAAATGGCGTGTTTGTAATAAAGAGAAATGTGTTAAACCCATCATTACATTTACCAAAAAGAGAAATAAAAACACTGTAACACAATGTTTTATGAATCTATGTAAAAGATTGAGACAAATCCATAAAACAATTAATTAATGTTCCTACTACCAAACGACTTGATGTTGAAAAAAGATTATCGGTTCATATTTAGCGATTCTAGCCAGAAGAAAGTCACTGTCTTATCAACTTTTAGATCAATAATGTAGGTACTGAATTATTTTTCTTGCTTGGTTCTCTTCTGATAAAAAAAGGCTCTAAATAATCCAGGCTATGATAGTGATCAATTGCTAAATATAGTTGTTGATGTCTTATCAAGATTTCTTTGCAATTGTCACTTTCCAGAGTTTAATATTGTGGGACAACCTATTTCAGTCGGGAAATGGGTATGTGTCCCCCTCCATGCAATATCCTTTTGAAAAATAAATATCTGTATGACTTTTCAAAAGAAAAAAATTTTGTTAAAATATAAATTTCACTAACTTGTATTGGATAGCCAAATCTCAGACATTATATGAGCTGGAAATGGTATAATGTACACAAGGTTAAGTTAGAGATGAAAGTAGACAACTAAATAGTATTGTTAAGGGCTCATTTTACAATAGGAACAGTAATAAACTGTTAAATGAGCTGGGGGTTGTAGGACACTATAATTTAGTGTTTAGTAAATCTGCCGAAAAGATTGATGAAATACTTTATTACAGCTCATATTACTAAATGACCCCTAAGGAATTAAGGTGACATACATGATAAAAAGATTATCAATTGATCATTTTTTGCTATTCTAGGTAGAAGACGGTCAATGTATTGTCAGTTTTTAGATCTACAGTGTCGGTATTGAACTATTTTTGTTCATTGCTGATCTTCAGATTAAAAAAGCCTGTAAATTGTCCAGACCATGACAGTGATGGATTGCTAAATATAGTTGGTGATGTTCATCTTCCTTTTCAACCTCAAGATACTGGCATCCTCATGATTGATTAGAAACTTGGCCATGTCCACAACTCATCACTGGGAAAAAGATAAAACCGACTACTAGTTGGATAAGTCTCATAAGTAGAAAATGAAACTATTTTTAAAGTGCCCGGCAAAGGCAGGGACCAGACTCATAATTACGTTTCTAAAGTGTAGGTTGGTGCATTTAAGTTGATATCAAAATTTCAAAATTAATGATATAGTGATATGCATTAATGAGGGCCACTAATGGTCTGCCAACTGGCTGCTTGCAGTCAATACTGCAACAAATGGCCCGGCGGTAGACTGCAACAAATGGGCCGGCGGTACCCTACTTAGTCTGGACTCTTCATTTTCGCTCAATCCCTTATTTAATGTCATTAATTGAGGGACCTGCAAATGGGCTCACGGTTGACCAAGGGAACTTGGCTGTTGATTGCAGCACCTTGACCGAACCCAGGCTAGGTCAAACAGGTCGAGTTCCATTCAAATGGCTCCAAGTGGATAGATTTGGCTTCTGTTACTGTTTGAGCCTAATTGATTATATTTTTTACTATGCCGAGTAAGCTTAGAGTAGCTTCCCTCTCGATGCTTAAACTTGTGCTAACCTTGCTAGTGTGTGTGGTGGGATCTATGGTTGTGCGTAGCTGTATAATAGGTTCGTATCACCTTCATAATATTCTTTTTATCAAGATGTATTGGGTTTGTTCCCGTGAGATCTATGATATGCAACTTTGGTTTCTACTCTTCAAGTGACAAAGTCTCGGTAGACCGTGGTAAGTAAAGGTTAAGCGTCGAACAACATTATTGTTTACAAGTGGGCTCTGCCTCTACCCTTCCCTCAATTTCCCCGCTATAATTGTTGATGTCGTTCTCTGCCTCACCGCTATTCAAATTAATGTGTCCTAAATCTGTTTGGTTACTAATTTGCGGAAAGTATGATATTCAAAATTATATTCAGATTTAAATGGATGCCCAATTTTATAACTATGTTCTCGGTGTTTGTGGTTCAATTTTGTTATGTTTTGTATAGTGTAGCTATTTGTTCATATTTATTAATAAATATGGATGGGAGCCTGCCTCCCAGCAGTGTTGAATCGTAAGTCATTTATATTGTTAAAAAGAACCTAAAATTTGGACTGTTAAGAAAAAGTAACTTTTTGTCAATCAAATTTAAATTATTGCTAGCTTCAGTTAGGTTAATAAAACAAATATCTGCAGATATCGACAACTTGATTTAAAAAGCAAGGTTGTGTCACATGGGAATAGAATCAAGTCGTCGTCGGGTGTTTATTCAAGTGGGCTCAAGACATGTCCAACTAGAGATTTACAAATTATCCTTGTCCTTTTGTTATTGACTTGTAAGATAAACATGCTACTTTTTCCTTTCATCGCTCGTTTTACACCAATTATGTGATGAGCTTTTCATAAGAACAACATTTTTCTTGAATGAAATTTTTATGAAAAATACTCACAAGCTTGTCATACCTGAACATATTTTCTTTGTATCAACGAAACTTAGGTACCCTTTTATTCAATGATTCTTCTTTTTTAATTCTCTCTCTCGAGTCTTACAGATGTCTCGTTGTCCGCAGAAGCCAGGTGCTTAATTTCTTTCTCGATGTTCTTTATGATTTGGAAATCTGAACTTGCCCAAACGAATGCCGTCCAAAATATTCAATTTTTAAATGTTCCAAACGAAAATTATTAAGGTGGATTCGTCAATTTGGTTAATTTTCATGACAGCAATTTTTTTTTTTTAAAAAAAGAGAATCATATATTAATAATCATTTGGTGTAAGCAAATTTAAATTCTCTGTTCAATGAGATCTTTCTTTTTTTTTTTCCTGGCTATCTGAACATTGAAGGCCGTTTATATTACTTCATTTTAAAAAGAAAACAAAATTTAAGCATAATAAATATACCATAAACAGTAAACGTGTCCAACAATATATTACTGTTCCTGATAACAAAAAATGGATAAGTGAAAATAGTTTTATGCATAGGACGATGGACGATCATTCAACTAGAAAAGTAACAAGAAATTTCATTTACCAGAAAGTTTAACTGTTGACTACGCAAGGGGTAAAATTCATCTAGAACAGGGTAAGAAGGGGGTACTGCCAAGGCGTCTTCCACCATTAATTAAGAGGCCTTGTTCCACCAAAAGAAGCTTCCTCGATATCTCTTGTCCATCACCTGCCTTGTTCCTGCTTGTTGGGTGAGGAGGAGTGATCATTTTGTGTGTCTACTGCTGTGATCGTTATAAATATTCTGTGTGGAGGCAGTGTTGCTGACCACGAAAACCTTCCCTAATTTTACCATCTTCTTTCTTGGTTCTGCAAGCTACGATCAGGAAAATGGAGACATTAACACCTTCACCGTCTTCACCAAGAGCTGGTGGATCCGAGTTTGAAGTGTTTCTCAGCTTCAGAGGTGAAGACACCCGAAACCGTTTCATTGGGCATCTTTATGAAGGGCTCGAGTTGCGGGGTATTTCCACCTTCATTGATAGCGAGAAGTTGGAAAAGGGGGAGGAGATCAACAAGCTGTTGGAATACATAGAGAGGTCCAAAATCTTTGTCCCCATCTTCTCCCAATGCTTTGCAGAATCGAAATGGTGTTTGAAAGAGGTCACCAAAAGTGTGGAGTGCCGGAAGGAGATAATCCCGGTGTTCTTTGGTGTGGAACCTTCGGATGTCCGCAACCAGACCGGCCCCTTCAGATCTGCGTTCGAGGAACATGAAAAGAAGCTGAACCAAGAGGAGGTTAGGAACTGGAGGGAAGCATTGAAGAAAGTCGGAAGCCTCTCTGGCTTCACTCTAAAGGACATGAACTGGTATCTCTCTCTCTCTCTCTTCTCTCTACAGTATAAATAAAGTTTAATCACCTCTCTCTCCAGATTTAAAGTCTAACCAAGCGGATGCTTTGTTGTCTATTGTTTCTCATTTGCTTCCATTCATATCTTATTCATACGCTTAGTTTCCGCTTATGTTGTCTAACCAGGCGGATGCTTTCCATTAAAATCATTATCTTATAAGCTGTATTAATCAAACGCGTCCTTCACCATTCGAGTTTCTCAAATTCATCTTCCACTTTATTATTTTACTAAATTAACCGAGACACACCCTTAAAACTACTAACAGTTAAAATGAGAAAATTTAAGAAGTGATTTTGTGTTGAAAAATTGACTACTATATAGACATGATCTTTGTGTTGAAAAATTGACTACTATATAGACGTGATCTTTTTGTAGAAAAACTTAATTAAGCAACTAATAAAAAGAAAAATCATGTTTCCCCAAAAAACATGCATCAGATTTTATGAGAAATCAAAAATTAATGGACACATGTTTTTCTTCATAAGATTTCTTAACCAATGAACAGAAGATTATGTTGTCCTTCACATATGCAGGCATTCATATTGTATCTGCTAAAGGAGCATCATAAATTCATTTTTCCTCCTGTTCATAGTTTGTCATGCTTGGGAGAAATTAATACTTGCAGGGATGAGGCGAAGCTAAAGCGTGCAGTCATTGAGAGTGTGTCAGCCAAACTGAACAAGAACACATTCGAAGTCGCAAAGCATCCAGTCGGAATTGAAACTCGTGTTAATGACGTGAAGAAAATGTTGGAGAATGGAGGTAATATTAATGGTGTTCATGTGGTTGGCATCCATGGTATGGGGGGTCTTGGAAAAACAACGATTGCCAAGGCTGTTTACAATGACTTAGCCCATGGGTTCAATGGCGCCACTTGTTTTATTTCAGATGTTAGGGAAAATGCTCGACAACACAATGGATTGGTCAACTTACAAAAGAAGTTCATTGAAGACATCTTCAAAGAAAAAAATACATCCTTAGGTGATGTTGATCAAGGAAAAATTGTGATCAAAGACAAGGCCAGTGGTAAGAGGATTTTGCTTATCTTAGACGACGTTGATTCGGGAAAACAACTCGATGCATTGGCTGGTGGGAGAGATTGGTTTGACTCAGGAAGTGTGATCATCATCACAACTAGAGATGAGAAGGTACTGTTGTGCTGCAACATGAAAGTGAAACAACATGAAATTTACAAGCCACAAGAACTAAATAAAGATGAATCTCTGAAACTGTTTATGCATCATGCGTTCAATGATGTGCAACCAGAGGGAGAGTATCTCCGTTTATCAAATGAAGTTGTTGAAGCAGCTGGTGGGCTGCCATTAACACTTGAAGTGCTTGGATCGCTTTTAACTTGTGATATGGATGTAGAAGAATGGGAATATACATTGGAGGAGCTGAAAAAGATCCCCCCAGGGAAGTCCAACAGAGGTTGAAGCTAAGCTATGACAATTTAAAGGACTCAGAGAAGAAAATATTTCTAGATATTTCATGTTTTTTTATCGGTAATAACAGGGAATATGCTACTTACATGTGGGAGGGTTGTGGCTGGTTCCCAAAAACAGCAGTTAAGAGACTTGTACAAAGGTCTCTCGTGAAGATAGATGAGAAACGCCAACAGTTCGAGATGCATGATCAAATACGAGACATGGGGAGAGCCATAGTTGATGAAGAATGCTCTCAAAAGCTTCAGAAGAAGAGTAGACTGTGGAAGAACCAAGAGATCAGGGATTTACTTCAAAGAAAGGTAATTGTAATCTCTCTCTCTCTCTCTCTCTCTCTCTCTCTGTGGCCGGGTTTGGTGAAAAAATTTGGACCCAATTATTGATCGCATTTGAATCGGATCATAAAATCAAAGTTCAATATCAGAGTGAGATCTGCTGAAATATAGTCTGACTACATATAAACATCTGATGTTAGATATGCTAGTCCAAATCTCAGTCCCAATCCAAATCCAACTACATACAATTCAATTAACTGAATTGGCCAAAGCTGGCATATAACTCGAATCTGAACCGTGTGCTTAGTTCCCCATTAAATAGGAGGCCTCCTTATTAAAGATCCATAAGAACCGAAAAGTAACATATGAAATAATTAATAAAATAAATATGATATAAGAAATCTCAATGACTCTAGAATCCAAATCAATCAAGGATAAGACCTGGTGGATTTGGAAACCTTTCGCCTTGAAAACCTAAGTAGAGGGATTGGATTCACAAAACTTCCTCTCACAGGGGTGAAGCCAGAGACAAAAATAAAATTTTTTGAAGTTATTAAAATCCTAAGGAAGACCAAAGTCCCTGCGCCCCTGCCTCTGCCCCTGCCTCTGTCCTCTCAAACACTTCTATCAAACACTTTTAAGATCTGGTGGTTTAGTTTCTTCTAGTTTAATCACTAATTGTTTGTCACTCTAAGGTGCTGCTTATTAATATTGTCACTTTTATACTACTAACCCAAATTTCTTTTATAATTCTTGGACTGCATTGACTTTCCAAATACTTGAGTATTAGAAACACTTTTACTACGATATGCAGTTGCCAGAAAAGCTCATGCTAGCTTTTCTAAAATATTAAATCTATTTTACTACGAAGTCCTCTGCAATTTTATCAAGAATAATAATGATTTGTGTGAAATAGAATTTAAGATATTTTCAAATAAAGAAATATTTTTTTATCTCATTAATTTAATTTTAGGGACAAGCAACGAGAGCTGTTTCAATGTACATGTTCTTATTCCATAATTAAACGTCTGATCTTAGATATGCTAGTCCATATCTGAGTCCCAATCCAAATCCAACTTCATACAATTCAATTAATTGAATTCGATAAAAGCTGGCTTATAACTCGAATCTGAACTGTTCTCATTGACAGTAAAGTGTCCTGGTGGTTTAGTTTCTTCAAGTTTAATTATTTGTCACTCTCACTCTACGGTGCTGCTTATTAACTTTGACACTTTTGTTTGTACCACAAAACTGGACTTGTTTACCGCATAAACCCAAATTTTTTCTTTTGTAATTCTTGTATTTCATTGACTTTCCAAACCTTAGCATATTAGAAACATTTTTGCTACAATATGCAGTTGCCAGGAATGAAAGACTGGGAGCAAGGCAAGGCACCTTTTAGAAAAGCTCGTAAGTGTCTAATGGCTAATAGGTAACAGAAAGAGCATTTTTAAGGAAATATCATGTATTCCAAGGGTCATGGGCCTTGGTATCTAAAACAAAGTATTTTGCAATTTTATCAAGAATAATAATGATTTGTGTGAAATAGAATTTAAGAAATTTACAAATAAAGAAAATTTTTTGATCTAATTAATTTAATTTTAGGGACAAGCAACGAGAGTTGTTTCAATGTACATGTTCTGATTCCATAACTAAGGTATGCTAATTAC